>NW_019154178.1:4558376-4860286 GCF_002288905.1 Enhydra lutris kenyoni | reverse complement strand
ATATATATATATATATATATATATCTCCTGGAAGGAGTTAAGGTTTAGGGCTCTGAATCGAAAACACAGACTTCCAGGGAGGTGGCGGGGAGGGATTAATGTGTGAGTGAACCACCCACATCGGCTGGGGGGCGGTGGGCAGGCGCTTTCGAAGAGCATGAGGCAGACACAGTGAGACCCCCAGGAGAACGGGGGTGGGGAGGCCGAGTGGTGAGCCAGGCCCGCGAGGCTGCTGCCCCCGGGCGTGGGCACGGGTGTGTGGAGGCGGCAGCGGCGGGCATCTGTGCGGGCATCTGTGCGGGCGTGTGCACGCTCTGGCATGGGTGTTAATGTGCCAGCACTGGACGTGTGGCGGTGCAAGTATGTGCTGTGTGTGTGTGTGTGTGTGTGTGTGACAGAGAGAGGGAGAGAGAGAGAAACAGTGAGAGCGTGTGCAAGGTCTGTAATCACAGGCTCCCATCCAGAGAAAAGGGGAAGGGTGAGGAGACCCTGCAAACTGGAGGGAGGGCTGGGGCTGGGAAAGGGAAGGAGGCGGCAAATGAAATCCTGGGGGGAGGGCCCCGGGCCTCAGCGGTTACCACGGCAACCGCAGTTCTGGGTGCCCACCCCCCACCGGTCAGGACAGTGACACGACTGGATGGGAGGGGCGTAGGGAGTAAGAAGGGACAAAGCAGGGGAGTGGGGCCCCCTGAGGAAGGGGGGGAAAGGCAGCCTGGGTGTGGCTGCAGGGGCAAGGCCAGTCCCTTAGGGGAGTTTTGGGGGTACAAGGAAGTGGCTCTCTGGTCTCACTGATCTGTCATCGTCCCTGGAGTGGTGTGGCTGTGGCGGAGCTGGGCCCCGTCACCCTCCCTGGCCCTCTCCTCCCAGAGATTCAGAATTCCTCCGGGCCTATGTGAAGTCTCCTCCCCTCCTCGCCCAGAAAAGTCTTCCTGATTGCTGGAGCAGAGCAAGGCGGCCTGGGGAACACCAGGCAGCCTGGGCGGAGGCCATTCTTGGGACAGGATACCAGGGCAGGAACCGGGGACCGGAGCTGAGGCTGCCAGGAAGTCGGTCCCCTTCCCTCCCGGATCATTCTGTGCTCTGCTCACGGCTTCCTCACACCTTCCTTCCTTCCTGCCTCCCTCTCCTTCCCAGCTGGCCCCAGGTGGAGCCCTGACAAAGGTGGGACCAGCCGAGGGTGCTGGGGGAGAGGGGCAGGAGGTCAGAAGTTCAGGCTGGTCTCTGGGGGTGGGAGCTGGGAGCGGGACAGGTGGGTGGTCTGTCCTCTCTGCTCCCCAGCACCCTAGCCCAATGGGACAGCCACCTGTGCAGAAGGAGGCCCCAGCATTTGCTTCAACTTGGAAGAAAGCCTGAGGATTAGGAGCCCTGGCACCCCTCCCTCCCTCCTCTCTGCTTGGGGCTACCTGGGCTACCTGCTGTGGAGGGGAGGGCCAGCCCACGCAGGTGCAGGGGTCATGCTGCCTGGGTTCAGGGGTGGGGCGGTGATCTGGGAGAGGCAGAGGAGTGGGTGGGGAGAGCACAGGGTGCCCATTTTAAAATCTACCTGGGCCCCCCTGGTTCAAGCAGTCCTCTAGTTAGTCCCTAATTATTCCCTTAACGGCACACTCTGCTGGCTTCTTCCCTTAGCTTCCATTCAGCTTTTTTTGGGGGAGGGGGCAGGGAATGTTTTTATTCTGTAACAAAGGAAGGGGCTCTAAGACTCAGCCGGCCTGGGAGTGAGGGGAGGCAGGTACCTGGGCCTCAAAATGTTCAGTTCAGTCCAAGAAGCAAATGGCTGAGCCCGGGGCACAGAGACGGTGCTAAGCCTTCAGCCCTCAGTGTAAGAGGAGAGAGATGGATCCAAGGTGGGGGTGTCGGGAGACCCCCGCACGGGGTCAGGCCTGTCCGGCCTGTGGGCTCACCACTGGGTGGGGGGGGGCTCTCCTCCTCCCATTTGTTTCCTTCCCATCTCTCCCCCCTCATCCACCTCCTCCCTCCAGTCTCTCTTCCTCCTTCCCCTTCGGTGGGCTTTCAGCCTATCTCATGTGGGGGTAACCCTGAATACGGAGGGCTTCTGGGGCCTGTGACTCGGTGTCCCCATCTGAACACTCAGGGCCACTGTCCAACTGGGAAGGAACGGGCTTCCCAGCTGTAAAGGGATCTTCACTTTGGTGGGGAAGGGCCGAGTCGGTGGGTGGTGTGGGAGGGTCTGTAGGAAAGGGGAGGGCCGGCAGGAGGGACGCGTGGCCCTCTTCATGCATGACGGTCCACGCA
Source organism: Enhydra lutris kenyoni (assembly GCF_002288905.1). NCBI lineage: Eukaryota > Metazoa > Chordata > Mammalia > Carnivora > Mustelidae > Enhydra > Enhydra lutris. The sequence goes on along the minus strand of NW_019154178.1, from coordinate 4,858,033 downwards.
CACGGGATGGACACAGGTGTCAGGGAAGTGAGGAACTGGGCAACCAGGCCAGCGGCCAGCCTAGGGCATCCCTGGCAATTTCCCCAACGGAGTGTTTAGCCACAAAGGGAAGAGCAATTAAAGCTAATCGCTCTGACAGCCCAGGGGCCAGACTCATCGAGAAACAAAACCCCCGTATTCAGCATGTTTCCCGGCTCCCCGAGGTCTCACGCCATGCTGCTTTCACCCGCGCTCTGAGCCTGGGGAGCCCAGCCCCCAGCCCTCTTCCCACTGCTCTGGCCATCTCTGTGTCGTCTCCTCCCCTCCCGTCCCCGACTGCGTCCCTGTCCCTCGCACACATTCCCCTCATTCTCTCCCTCCCCGACTTGGGCTCCATCCTCGGCTGACTCATACTCATTCTTTTTCTCCCTCTCCTTTTCTCCCACCCCCTCCTCCGTCCTTTGGCCACTCCGGGGCTCAGAAACCAGCCAGTCCCAGCACCCTAGGCTCTACGTGGACCCTGCGAGAGAGGCCACCGGCAGCCCCCGACCCTCCCCACCGGCGCAGCCTTCAGAGCACCCGGCAGGCTCCCGGGCGCCGGATCCTGTCCCCCGTCCCGGAGCGGAGCGAGCAGGACTTCCTGCCGTGTCTCCCCTGTGTTGGCGAGCGGGGCCCCCAGAAGCGCAGGGCTGGGAGAATCTGCCCAGACAATCGGGGTGGCAGGGGCCCAGGGCCCCCACCCAGCTGTCCTGCGGACAGATGTTCCTCCTGGAGGCACATGGAGGCAGCGGGGGGAGGGGACGTGTAGTGCGGGGACGGCTGTGATTTGCTGCGGGCGACGCGGTGTGTGTAAGAGTCACATGGGCGTGTGTCACCGTGTGTGCTGGCGTGTCTCTCGTAGGTGTGTGTGCCCCTGTCAGCTCCGACACGGGGCGTACGGAATTAACGGAGCTTTCACGTCGGCCCCCCGCCCCCCAGCGCCCGGCCCCCGACCCCGGGTCCGCCGATCCCCGCGCCGGCGGTGGGGGGTGGGGGGAGCTGTCCGCGCGGGAAGCGGGCTCCCGCCGAGGCCCCGGGCCCGGCCACGCACCCCGGTCCGCGGACGACCCCCGACCCCGGCTCGCCGCCCCGCCGCCGCCCGGCCCCAAGCCCGCCGCCCCCCGGCCCGCCTCTCACCGCCTCGGGCTGAGCGCTCAGGGCGCGGCTCTCCGGCGTCCCGGGTCCTGGGGCAGCGTCCGGAGCCTCCGCCTCGGCTCCCGCCGCTCCTGCCGCCGCCGCCGCCGCTTCCGCCCGCCGAGCCCGAGCCCGAGCCCCGCGCGCGCCCCGCCCGGCCGGCCGGTGACGTCAGCGCCGGGGGCGGGGCGGGGGGCGGGGGTTCTGGAAGGCTCGCGGGTGGGCTGCCGGGGGCGCCGCCCGAGCCCCGGGACTGCGGGGCGCGGCTGCCGGGTGGGGGGGGTGGAGGTGTACGTCCTGCCCTGCGCCCCTCTGCGGACCGCGGCGGCGGGGACCCCGGGGAGCGCCGAGCGGGCGTTTGGGCCTTTGGAGGGCCTTGGGCCTCATCCTCTTAGCGGGCCGACTTGTGTTGGGGGAACCTCTTTCCTCCCCTTCTGGGTCGGGGGACCGGTGGCGAGCGCCCCAGGGACCGCTCCGACTTTATCCACTTTGGAGGGCCGGGGTGGAGGCAAGGGTGCGGGCGGGAAGCAAAGTGGGGCCTCCCTGCCTTGACCTGGAGCCCAGATCTTGTCTGCTCTCTCTCCTTGGGGTGATGGCCCCTGTGTTCCTCTCACCTTTCCCGAATATACCGCCCTCCTGCCTTCCCCCCACCATGATGTAATTTTATTTTCTGGGGAGGAAAAGAGCAGCAGTGAGCTCAGCATACAAATATAGACATCTCGCAAAGCCACACTTAGCTCCCGCTCCTCGCGGTGCCTCTCCGCTCAGGCCCCCCACAGCGGCGGCTCTCACTTCCTCTCCACCCCAGGGACTTTCCTTCCCCAGATTCTCAGCCAGACTGAAAGAGGGAAGGAAGAAGTGGGGAAGGATCTGTCCGCACCCCCTTTCCCGCCTGAGGGCCCTTGCTTCCACTCTGGCACAGTCTGGCCCTGGGAAGAGGTCCGAGCCCCAACCTACGCCTCGGCCAGGATCGCCCTGGCCTCCCCTCAGTTCTGGCCCAGTAGACACCCTGTCAGAAAGCCTCAGGTGAGCCCCTCCTTTCTTGGTCTACACTGCGCCTGAAGACACTCAGGCTCCTGCTGCTTCTCCGTGTTCTTCAGCGACTCTCCCCGTCACCACCCTCTGGGAGAGACCACCTCGTCCTCTGCTCACGTCTGTCTCATGTCACTGGCCCCTTGGTGAGACCCAGAGAAATGGAAGGACTTCTGGACAGAGACAGGGTCAGGTCTCCCTGAGACCGCAGGTGCAGGGGACCTGGGCTTTGCACTGGCCCCGCCCCTTTCTCGTGCTGGGTCTACCTTGGACTCTCAGTGTCCCCACCGGTGACATGGAGATGCTGACATCCACCTGGTTCTCCTGAGACTTGGAAATCCTAAGTGTGTAAGGACTGGCACAGGTGGGCGCTGGAAACCTAGGGTGACTGCTACATCTGGGGCCTTCTGCTGACCGACACTGGACGGTCAGCCCCCCGTTAGCCCTGTGTTAGTCGGGTGAACACACTGTTTCTGCTCAACACGCTTCTGCCTCCACTGGGAGCACTTCCTGGGTTTGTCTCTGAAGGGTGACCCGTGTGTCACGTCATGTCTCCTTCAGCACCTAAGCAGCCCACCCGCTGCTACCCAGGCCCCACAACCGCTGTCCCGTCTGGGAGCTCTGGGCGTGGTCCGTTCCTTGGCTCCCCCACACCACGTCATCTGACCCCCTGACACGTACACCGGCCTGGGCAGTGCTGGGGAGAGGGTATGTCCTTCTTGCCAGGAGCCTTGGCAGCCTGGGTCTGGGGTCGGGATGGGAGCCCTGGAACGCAGAACTCTGTGTCTCCTCTTCATCCCACAGCCACCGCGCAGAACCTCTGAAGGGCTCCGATTGTGAGAGCCCCCCCCCCCCAACTGTTGTCTCCGTCCTCCCCTCCCTCTGTCCATCCGGCTCATCACTGCCACATTTAAGCTGTGTCCTTCCTTCCAGCTCCCAGGTTTAAAGTCGAACTTCTTTGCATCCCGTGACGTCCCCCCATTCTCATGGCCGCCCCTGAGGTTCTCTTCTTTCCTCTCCTGTCTCTTTTGCACCCCCTGTGGGACACTCACATTCTGCTCATGCTTTTGATGCTCTCCACTGACGGGAACGTCCCTTCCCTGTCTCCTTCGCCCTGTCAAACCCCATGGTTCACTGAAGGCCTAGAAAGTGCTCCTTCCCAAAGCCATCAGAGCCCGCTGGGGCCTCTCTGTCCCGATCCTGTGTGTTCTTTCATTCCTTCTGTTAACAGACATTTGTTGGCGGCTCGCCTCTTGTGTGCCAGGCCCTGGGGGGCACAGAGGAGAAGCCTGGCCTCCTGCCTTCAAGCACCCCCGCCCCCACCCCGCAGTCTGGTGGGGAAGAGGGACCTGTCCGGGGAGGGTGAGGGAGCACTGGACTGAAGACGGAGAGAGTGGCCCGTGAGCCCGGAGGAGGGAACCGCAGCAGCCGCCTCTGAGAAGGCCTCCCCGAGAAGAGTTGTTTGGGTTCAGTCCTGTGGGTTCCAAGAAGAGCTGCAGGGAGGGTGCGATCAAGCAGCACATAATCACTTAATTACGTACTGCTTTGTGCTCGGCTTCAGTTGTTGGGCTGCTCGTCTTGACTTCCCAGCGAGGCTAATCAGCTCGAGAGCAGGGACAGGCCCAGCACTCCCCGTTCTCCAGAGCCTCCCAGCGGTGCTGGACAAACACCACGTGTGAGGGGAAAGCTTGTGCACTGGTGGCACATAAACAGTCCTCTCTCCTCTGGGATGACCACCTGGAGGGAGCGCCCCCATCCTGGTGCCCTAACGAGGCCCGCACCCTCAAGCCCCCGTCCTGGGGCTGCCTCTCCCCAGCAGACACTTGCTCATGCTGCCCTAGATCCTTTATTGAGGGCTCCCGATATCTGACCCAAATGCATTAACAAGAGATGGCCGAGAGTCCCAGACACGGGGCACGCCCTTCCTCCTGGCCAGGAATCAGGCCGCCAGAAGGATGGAGGATTTGAGAGTGTGGGGAAGATCGTGCACAGGTGAAGGGAACCAAGGAGAAGAGAATCAGAGGGAAGAGTATAGGGAATGGTGAGTCAGAGCAGAGGGAATGGGGAAGGAAACGGATCATGGAGGGAAGGGATCGTAGGAACAGGGCCGCCAAGGGACAGGAGATGGCCGGCAGAGGTGGCTGTGCTGGTGCGTGGGGATGAGCAGGTCCTGGCCTCGTGGGGCAAAGGTCGGGGTCTCAGCACTCAGCATAGGGCCTCCCTACCGCAGAGGATGGCCCAGTGTCCCCAGAGGAGCCCAGGGAGGGACAGGGTTGGGAGGGAGCCCAGGGAGAGCGGCTGGGCTGGGAGAACGAGGCCACAGCCGCTAGTCATCGTCATCGTCGTCGTCATCGTCGTCGTCCTCCGTGTTGATCTCGCCTTCCAGCACGTCCTCCAGCCAGTCCTCCAGCTCCTCTGCGGACGGCAGGTCCTCCTCGTCGTCCATCTCCATCCACACGCTGTCCGCCTGGGGTGAGGCACAGACAGGGGACTGGAGCTAAGCCCCGACTCGGGTCTGCAGACCTGTCTTCTCCCCTCACGGGGCTCCCTCCATCCTTCTCTACATCCTCTGTCCCCCTCCCTTCACCTGTCACCGGCCAGGGACGCTATCCAGGTGAAGGTCTAGGTGGAGGGGTGACGGGTTGGGGGACAGGGTTGGCTGGGTTGGCCTCTGATGGGGAACCGCAGGCGGCCAGAGAGCCAGGTTAGCCACCATTCAGCTTTTCATAACCTGCTTTTCCAGCCCTGTTTGCAGAAGCCTCTAGTCTTGCAAGCTATAAAAAAGGACTTGCCTTTTCCAGAACCTGATACTCATTTTCCTACTTTTGACCTTTCACACTAACTTTCCCGTCGGTTTGGAAAGACTCATCATCAACCCCGCGAGCGTCCGGCCTCCTCCAGGCCGCCCGGTCTCCACGTTCAGGGCCACTCCTTCGAAACCCTTCTCTCCGATTCTCTCCAGCAGAAGCTGCTTTGATTTCTGGGGCTTCCTAGCATTTTACGAGTCTCTTTGTAATCGAGTTTATAAAATCTGGCTGGGTTGTTAACAAAATACCTGCCTCCCTGGTCACAGGGAGAAGGGGATGAACGCAAAGACTGGCTTACTCCGTTTCCCTGAACAGACTTGCGGAGGCCACCTGCTGTGTGTGAATGAGCTTTCTGTCCTCCAACAGCTCAGAGTCTACCCGAAAGGGGAAAGGCGGGTGTGATGCAGAGCTAGGGGAACCAAAGTCCCCGTTAGCAATGTGACATGGGCTCTGGGGGTGCCAATGGGGGGGGCCTGACTCCAAACGGGAGATCTGGAGAGGATGGTGGGCCAGGCCTGGAAGGAGGAGGGCAGGGGGCTGTGTGCTCAGACTCTGAGTCTCTGGGGATGTCTGACTTCTGGGGGGCGGTCGGCGGAGCAGGGAGAGCTGGATGGGCTGGGAAGCAGAGCTGGGGGGCAAGTGGGGCATGGGGGAAGGAAACTCACATCGGTGACGTTGACCACGCCTATCTGCGGCGCTGACAGGTCGATGTCAAATGTCTTCTCCCAGTAGGGCACCAGCTGTGGAGAGACCACATACGGTAACGAAACAGCGTCTGGAAACACGTGTGTCTAGCACGGGGAGTGTAGAGGGTCAGTCTGGGGACAGGGGAAGGTCACTATGAACTCACGCTGGAGGATGGGGGACGGTCCCCCTGTGGGGCCTGAAGGGAAGGTGTAGACGGGAGCAGTTGCGGGTAAAAATCCCAAAGGGAAACTATCTGGAGGGGTCAGCTGAAGACACTGGCCCAGACTTTCCCAGGAAAACTGGATCAGAACCTGTGTTCCGATCCTGGCTCTGCTACCACCTGATCTTGCGACTTTGGGCAAGTCACTTCTCAGGGACCCTCAGGCTCTGCATCTCTAAACTGAGGCCGTTGTCCCCAATAATTGCCAATGTTCCTCACATATCTGTTCATTCTGCTGCTCCTTCAACGACGAGTTCGAGTGTTGGGGATCCGGCTGGGAGCGAAGCTGTCCCCTGAGGCACGGACTCTCCCCACTTCCAGTCTGTGATGGTGTAGAACTGTCTGCAGGGTTCATGGGCCCACTTGCCCCCCAACACTCTGTTTTTTTGTAGAAGGGGTCAGGCCCGGGCACACGAGCTCCCTGCCGCGTCTCTGCTCTGGGCATCGCGTGCGCTATGTTCCATGAGATTTACTTCCCATCCTGTCTCCCCTTCTCCAGGTGACTTCCGTGCCCACGGTGCCCTTGAGCACCAGCCGTAACCCCCCAAGGTCCTCAGGCTGGAAGTCGGGGACAGAACCCTGACAGCAGGTCCTCTCAGGAAGGGTGACGGCGTCAGGTCCTGCCCCGGGGGAGAGCCGAGCCTCTTACCAGGGGGAAGTCGTCAGGGTCGATCCAGATGATGCTGAGGTCGGGGTTTTCAGTGTTATCTTGGGCCACAGACTTGAGCGTCTCCAAGAACTCGTAGCCATCTAGGAGGGAACAGGAGTAAGAAGCGGTAGGTGGGACAGGGAGGAAAGGGAGGCTGGGCAGCTGGTGTCCGGGCGCTCCCCTCCTCCCACCATCACTGCTGCCTCACCCCGGGGTCCCTGCACTCCCAGGAGGGCCTCCCACTGAAGCCCGAGCTCTCTCATCTCACAAGCACCCCTGTGTCCCCCAACCACCAGCACCACCCCCCCCAAACAGCGTCCGTCCCTCACCAGGATCAGCTTCCTCCGCAAAGGCCACAATGTGGATTCCATCCATGTCGTCCTCCTGTTGGGGACAGCGTGGCTTAGCTATGCTTCTTGAAGTTTGAGAGCCACGCGCACGCTGCCTCCTCCTGGAGCCTGAATTTCGTGGAAGCCCAGCTCCTGGATTAGGTACGTTCTTGCGGCGGCGGCCCCGGGGACGCGGACGGCTTGCCTCCCCTCCAGGGCCCCCGCGTCCCCTCTAGCCAACTCTGCAGCCCCAGATCTCCTTCCCTGTCATCTGTGTCAGGGTCTGTGTGTCTCCTAATTCCTGGCACGTTCTTAAGAGCAACAGCCTCCAAACTCTGCTGGTGTTTGGTCTTTCCCGCTAGCCAGGCACGGAGCGCAGCCGGGCGGGAACTTTCCGGGACTTCCGTCCTCAGCCACCCACGCCCCGCCTGGGGACCCGGCCCCGTCGGGCGGAGACACTCACCCACGTCTCGTACATACTCTCAGGCTTCAGCTTCCTCAGGGTGGACCTAGAAGAGACGGTAACGACTCAGCGGGCGAGAAGGATGCCCCCCAAGAGGGTTTTGGGTCAAGCCTAGGGCACAGACAGCTTGTATGCCAGAGCAAAGCCACCTGGCAGTGTCTAAGCTCCGGGCTGCAGGCCTGGGTCACCGCCTGGTTAAAGCAGGTGGGAAGGCAGCGGGTGGGCCCGTGGCCTGGAAGATAGTCTTTGGGAGAAAGGCGAGAACGGGGTATCTGGGCATTCCCTTGTTCATACAGCACAGCCGAGAGTCTGAGATGTTCTGGGCACTGTGCAAGGCGCCGTGGAGGTGTTGTGACTGGCCCTCCCCGACAAAAGGGACCGTGATCTAGCGGGAGAGGGTGAGGGGAGCGGCATCTCCACGGACATGAGGGGACCCCCCCAGCTGTGGGGTGCGGCGAAGGAAGAAAATCACCGTGTGGGAGTGAGGGCAGGGTCCCAGCCTCAGGCTGGAGAATTTTCTGTTGTGGGGTGCAGTCCGGCATGCCCTGGAGGGTTAACAGCGTCCCTGCTTCTCCCCACCAGACAGCGGTAGCTCTCTCCTCCATCAAAAATGCCGGTGTCCCCCTGGAGGGTGAGAGCCTCCCCGACCTGGCCCGTCCCTCCACCAGGTCACCCAGGTCGAGAAACAGTGGTCCCCAGATCCGGGTCAGGATCCCGATCTGACACTTCCTACTGGTGGGACCGGGGTCCCTGAGCTTGTTGGGAGGATTAAAAACAACAGTAGAGTTGGAAGGCCCCTGGCCGAACCTGGTCTGTGTGTGAGTGAGCGGCCGCCGTGCCCAGGATGGCCTTCATCTCGCAGGCAGACCAGCTTCTTGGCCGGCGGGGACCCCCGGCCCCTCTTGCGCATGGGCGTAGGGGCACTCGGTGGTGCCACCCGGCTCAGGGGCACCCTTGCTGCCCACCTCTTGTGCTCCTCCACGAAGCTGACAATCTCCTCTTTGCTGTTGGGCTTGTCTGGGATGGTCACAGGCTCTTCCATGAAGGCCTCATAGAAATCGATCTCATTCAGCTTCAAGGTCAGCTTCTTTGCCACCTGGCAGGGGAGGGGGTGGGGGATGCGCGTCATGGGGAGCAGATCTTAGGGCGGAGGTCAGACAACCTGGGCCCATGTCGCTGCCACTGGACAATGGACAAGGTCTCTGGGCTTTGGTTGAACCCTAGAGGAGTGGGTTAAAGGCTCTAAAATCTTTGGGGCAAGAGAGAGAGGCCCGAGGTGGGGATGGGGGTGTCAAGTGTGACCAGGTGCCCCCCCAGAGGTCCGGAGGGTAGCTGCAGGGAGCGAGGGGACCTCCGTATGGCCACAGGAAGAAGACCTTGCTGTCGAAGGTGGCGAAGAAAGGGATGTAGGGGTGAAACTCTTCCGCCGCGTCCTCGAAGGCCTTGTAATCTGAAGGAGTAAGACAGAGTCAGTCTCTGGGGGAGCCAGGGTCACTCTGTATCTCCCCAAGTCTCCTTTGGCCAGAGGGGTTCCTTTTGAGACCCCTCCAGTCCTCTAAGAGCAGCAAGACTTCAGTGGGGGAAGTTGGGGGCTGGGGGTCCCTGTCTGGGAGTCCCAAGTGCAGGGAGGTCAGAGCTGTGAGGGAGCTGACCATGCCAGGGGGTTAGCTGCAGAGACGTGGAGACAGTGGGTGGAGTGGGGGTTAGGGAGATGGGTAAAACGGGGGTCCACAGAGAGACAGGGGCTCTGGGGGTTACGCACGCTCAGAATCTTTGTTCTTGAAGTAGCCAATGAGTTTGATCTCGTCCTCGATGTTCTCAAACGCCTGCAGCTCGCGCTCGCCCTCTATCAGTTCCACGGGGTCCTCTAGGACCTGGAGGAGGGCGAGGGGTCTCCTCACTGGAAGGAGCCAGGGAGGGATGAGGGATGCAGGGGTTCGAGGGAGGGAGGGAGGGAGGGGCTGTCTCTTGCCTGGTGAGTGTGTGTGCCCGCGTGTGTGAGCATGTGCGGGCGTGTGAGCGCGTGTGTGCGTGTGCGAGGCTGGGCTTGGTTGGGGATGGGTGTGAAGTCTTAAAGCAAGGCCACGGGGTCCGGGAGAGCCTCACATCAAGGAGAAACTCCACCAGGGTGTCTGCGGAGAGCTCGCCGTCATACTCGATGACCTCATCTCCCTTGAACACGTAGATGCTGTCCTCTTCCGTGAGTCCTAGGGCGCCAGCCGGAGGTGAGCCGGGCGGCCAGGCTGCCCACAGGTCCAGGGCCCGTCCCAGCGCCCCTGGAGTCCTCCACCTCTCCCTCCCCCCACCCCGCTCACCTCACTTGAGGCCCCTACAGCCTGGGCACTGGGCCTGTGCATCTAGCCCAGGCAGCGGGCCGGCCCCGGGGCTCTCCAGAAGGCGGGCTCAGCGGGGGTGTCGGGGGGACATGGGGAGACGTGGACTCTAGCAAGATGTCTGCCTTTCTCTGCTCGCCATAACTAGAGACAGGTTTTCCTTTACCTCCTCCGAGGATTCCCGTCGCTCCCTGCCGGTCCGGCCCTGTAACCCACTGCTATTACTGACCAGATGACCTCGTTACTGACCGCCGGCCCCCGCCACCTCCGGGGTCCAGTTCAGGCCTCTGCTGCTCCCTGGTGGCCGGTGCTCGGACCCGCCCCTCCCGCAGGCTCTGGACCAACTGGCCTCTCCAGCCCCGGCCTGCGTTCTGCCCCTTTCCTCCAGCACTCAGCCCTGGTGTGTAGGTTAGGATGAGGGAGGCCGCCCTGAACTCTTTCTGGGATTTGATCATGGGTCTCTACGAGGAGTGAAGGAGGTGCCAGGACGCCCGCCATACCCCTCCCGGTGTCAGTCTTTTCTTCCCACTGCCAGATCTGACATGTGGGGCCCACGCAAATCCCTGGCCTGGCCTCCCCCATCCCACACATGCACACACCAGGGCCTCCCCACCCCCTCCTTACCTAGTTTCTTGGCTACAGCTGCGTCCTTCTCCGAGTCTACCAGCCCAAAGCCAACACCCTTGTCTTCGAGGACTTGGGCCGCTAACTGGAGGGAGCACAGGGACGGAATCAGCTCTGGGACTCCTAGTCACCCCGTGCCCATCTCACGATTCCCAGAGCGGTCACTGGGGACATGGGGAAGAGAAGAGTTGCCCTTGGCGTGGCGCAGGGATCCAGGGAACCTCCATTTCCCCGCGAGCCCGCCCTCGGGCTGTGGTTCTGCTTCGGCCCCTGGACACGGCTGCTGGTGGGCATGGAGCTTCCGATGTAGCTCCGCAAGGCGGGTGTGGGACACTTCCAGGCCCCGGGGGACGCTGGGGAGTCTGACTTCACAGCAGCTCAGGCTCTTCCTGCTTTGGGGCTGAGCCCTGCCCACCATCATCGTTAAAGGCCAGGCTCAGTGTGGGGTGACATTAGAAGTCCTTGAGGTTCTTCTGAGGAACCCTCTCTGGGGAGCATTTTGGAGGGCAGGGGTGTGTGGGGTGGGCGGTCATGTCACTGAGGAGTGGCCGAAGCCAGAGAGGTGAGAGTAGAGGTCACCATGGCCACCACTTGTCACCTTCAGAGGCAGAGACTCTAGCAGGCATGAGAGGGGACATGGGTAGAGCTGTTCTCACTGAGGCCAAACTCACCCTGTGTGTCCCAGCCCTTCCTTACTCAAGCTGTGGACAGTCACTCCCCTAGGTCCCTGCCCCCTCCAACCTCCCAGCTGGACTCAGCCCTGGCTCACTCTGCCTCGCTCCCTCTTAAGCGACGCTGGGCGCCCGGATTCTCCGGAAGACGGGGAGGCTGTTGGCAGGTGAATGGGCAGAGATGCTGAGCACTCAGGATAAAAATACTCGGTGCATTCATCAGATGGCAGGTCCCGGCACCCACAGGGGCACACGGAAACGAGAGCTTGTGGTCCCTCCCTCAGGCAGGCTGGAGCCTCGCCGTCCTGCCGGGCTGGAGAAGGGGCTCCAGAAGCTTTTGGACCAGAACACGAATGCGTCCTGGCTGCTAGAGAGTGTGTGGGACTCCGTCTCCCAGGCATCCCCCAGAACAGGCCTTTTCTCTTGTTTTAAGTCTGCTCTGCTCCAGGGCGAGGAGAGCCTTCCCACAGAGAGAAGCTGGGGAAGGTACTCTGAAGCCTCCTCCAATGGCAAGAGTTTTCCCATCAGGGCATCCGGCCTGACCCAGTAGGGGCAGATGGAGAATTAGGGAGAGAGGGACCAAGGCCAGTGGGAACCATGGTGGGCTCAGTTAAACCTTGGGCGGGAGAAAGTGATGCCATGCAAATGAAGAGGTAGGTAGCCTTTAAAATGCATTCCATTTGGATGGGCTTGGGGTGCAGGCCCCGCAGTGTGCGGACAGGGGGGCACGTACTGGCCAGGAGAGTGGATTGGGGCTGCCGTACAGCTCCAACCCCCTGCTCCGAAGCACGTCCCTTTTCTTTTTTGTGCTCCCCTTCCGAGGACACGGCAGTCCTGGACTAACGGGGCACCAGCAGCCTCCGGCGGCTTGGAGGAGGGTCTCCCCGCAGCCCCTGGCTCCGAAGCGTGCCTAACCGTGGTGCGACTTTGGGTTCCAAGCCACTTTCTCGTGGGGCCAAGGCCACATGCCGTGAGTCTGCTGGCATGTTGCCCCTCACCCCCCGAGAGTCCCCCTCCAAGTCTGCATGTGGCCAGGCTGGGGGTGGCCAGGAGAGGCCACCCTCCCCCCACTCACCTCCAGGATCAGCTCTTCCATCTCGAACTGTCTTTGTGAGGCCTTGTCGTCCTCGGGGGGCTCATGGTAAAGCAGCGCCAGCACCTCATACTTCTTGAACGCGTTCTTGTAGTTCTTCGCGTTGACATTGACCACACGGTCCACGCCATCATACTGAGGGAATTCCAGCCCGTCCTCCCCCTGCACCCCCAATCTGGGTGTCCCTAGCATCAACAGGAACAGCAGTGCAGGCTGCAGCCCGGGCCCAGCACTGGCCCCAGCACTGGCCCCCATCCTGTCGGCAGGTGCGCGTGGAGGGAGCAGGGTCAGGGTCAGCTGGCCGGGTCCAGAAGAGGGAGCTGGGGTAGGGCAGGGCCGTGGGTCCTGAACCCTGAGTGAGGGGCTCACAGAGGGGGTGGGGTGGGGAATGGCCCAGAGCAGGGGACAGAGGACGCTGCTGGGTTCTGGACACACTGAGGACAGAGCCAAGAATGAAAGGGTCAGGAGGAGGGATAGGAGCAGGGGGCGGGGAGGGAACCGGAGCTGTCCCTGAACTTGGCACCACGGGGCCCCCACCTGGCTTCGTCTAAATATGTCTCTGGGGTTGGCAGGAGAGAAGATAACCTTCTGAGGCCAGGACAGCTCCAGGAGGGCCGGGACCCTCCCTCCTCCTCCACCGAGCCCCCAGGCTCCTGGAGCCCCTCCCCTGCCGCCTTCCACCACGGGCAGGGCTCCTCAGCACAGTCCCCAATGCCCGCCCAAGCTCATCGCCATATTAAGAAAGGAAAAAGGCTGAGCTAAAAATAGGACCAGATGAGTCGGAGGTAAATGAGCTGGGCTGGGGGAGGGGAGGCTTGGGGTCATTAGGGAGAGTCCAGGGAGGGTAAGTGTACCAGACTGAGAGAGATGGGGGTGGACAGGACGTGTTCTGGGTCAGAGATTAAATTCATATGACTGGACAAAGGGGCACAAATGCCAGATTGCTTCTTGTCCTAAAACCTGGGACTGTGTCCTCGATCATGCAGCCGAAGTGCCTGGACTGCAGGAAGAGACCCTGCGCTTCCCTTTCAAGAGCCAGGACCAAGGATGAGGTCATTCCCTGAATAAAAAGATGGAGCCTCTGCGGCCAGCGAGAAGGGCCGCCTGGCCCGGCCCCAGCCGCTTTCCTGTGCTTCACTCAACACCCTCAGTCTGGATGCAGGGGCAGGACGGGGCGTGGGGCCAGGAGCGCTGGCCCGCGTCCACCCTGCAGAAACGTGATTTGGGGTTCCTCTCCACGGGGCCGAGCGGAGAAGGGCAAAGTCCTGAGTGCTGCCTCGTGTTGGTGCTCAGCACAGCCTCGGATCAAAGGGGACTCCGTTCTCTAGGGCGCAGCGGGGAGGGGTGGCTCCGGGGCTGGACCGGCCGGAGGAGGGAGAGTTGCTGAGCACATTCTGACAAACATTCTGACAAAGAGGATCCGGCGCAAAGGCCGGGGTTGGGGTGGGGGGAGACGTTAACTTGGGGAAAACCTGAAGACGGTTCCCTGCGCCAGAGCCGGGGTTCATTTGTTCTGTGCACTTGAGAGGGGGGAGGGGGAGGGGGTGGGGCTCTAACTTCCTACGCCCCATCCTGGGGGTGAGGGCTGGGGACGAGTGCGGCTCTGGGTACCTAGGAAGGAAGGACCCTTTTCATGGCCCTCCAGGGCTCCTACAAGGCACAGGTAAACTGAGGCACAAGGGAGCCCAGGGGAGAGGCTAGATCGAAGCCCTCCGCCCCCACCCTGAGCTATCTCTGATTTTGGAGAGGGAGGGTTTATTTTGCACCCGGGCAGGGACATGAAATTGTGTTAGAAGAATAGCTTTCCCCCTCCTGTGGGGTGGGCCTTGCACCACAAACGAAGGAAGCAAGTAAGGCCACGGGAAGTCGCAAGAATGTGGCAGGAGGGGGTCCAAGAGAGACAGCTGCCCCTGGGGCGGGAGAGGCCAGAGCTAACCTGAGCTGGGCCCGTTTGAGCTAAAGAGGCCTCAGAACCCATCAGCTGGCCTCGCAGGAAAGCCGAGCTGCCCATAGCAGCAGCCACGGCGGCCAGACGGAACCCGCAGGAGGGAGGGTGCGGGTTTCTGACTTCGATGCACTCTGGGGGAGGGGCAGACGCTGGAACATTGGACCTGCCCCTCAGCACCCCCAAGGGTGTGAGATGGGGCTAAAAGGTGACCTGGGCCCCCCACTCCCACCCAGTCCGTCCCAGCAGCTGCAGCCTCCCCTCCTGCTCCCCCCCCGCACCCCTGCTGCTTTGCTCCCCACTTTCTACTCTGTCCCTTCCCTCTGGGCCCCTGTCTTCAGGCCCTTGGACTTAATAGGCCTCAGCAGCGGGTATCAAATGACCCAGAGTTGGGGCCTCTGTATTTTTAACCCACCAGACGCCTGAAGCTCCTGCCCCTGAAACCCGAGTTGCTGGCCCTTCGGCGCTCACCCCCACGCCCTGGCCCCATGCAGCAGCTGAGTCAGCAGCAGGGGAAGGACCCCAGACCGGTATAGCCCTGTCCCTAGGGGACCTGCTGCTGGAGAAGGGCGGGCGACAGGTGGGAGAGACCTTGGCGGGAGCCTGGTGCAGGGGCTGAGCGCGGGCTCCACCTTACAGCCGCCTTCTCTGCCGCTCAGCCTCCAGACTCCGGGGACCTTTCCTCCTCCCGACCCTACTGTTCCGGTTCCGCCCCAGCCCTCAATGCGAGTTTGGGCTCTACGTAGTTACAGGTGTAAGTGCTGGGATCAGACAGACCGTGGGGGACTCATCAGGGAAACAGGGTGGGTGTTCCGAGTCTACTTGCTGTGTGAGTTACTGGACAGTGTGCTTCGGGCACTCGTCACACCGGGCTGTCCCTTAACGCACACACTTTGTTTTTGGTGACAGTCAACCACTTCCGGCAGGTTTCCTTCACATCTCTCTGCCCTGCGTGCTTTGCGCTCAGCCCCCAGAGAGGTGGGACCATGACGACCTCCAGGGCAAAGTGGACCGGCTCACAAAGCAACAGCCAGTACAGGGATGAAGAGGAAGGAGGAGCCACCTCTGAGGTTGCAAGGGAGGGGCGGGGGGGGGGCAAGGGCCCAGGGCTCCTCCTCTTCCTCCCCAGACACAGCCAAGAGCCTGGGCCCCCTCTTCTCAGGCTCCGGAGACCAGACCTTTGGGAATGTCCGTCCCCCTGAGCAGAGCCAGGGGTGAAGGGGCAGGGCGCTTTACCCAAAGTCAAGGCTACGGGATCCAGAATGATGGGATGGGGTCGAGGTGCCGGAGGGCAGGGACCAGCGTCCCATCCCCAGAGGAAAGCTGTGTCCCACATTTGCCACTCACCGTGGGACGCTTCCCAAGTCCTGTTGGACCTTGGGTTCTTCATGGATGACCTAAGGTCTTTCCTAGCACCAAGCTCCACGATGGACGGGGGTGCTGCGGTCCCATCTTGAGTCTGGGGCTCTGCTGCTTCTCTCACCTCACCTGTGCCTCTGACCCTGCTCCACTGTCCTGTCCTCGCTTTCCCTTGGCTCTTTGGACTTTAAGTCGGGGGCCAGCCCTCAAGGAGCAGCGATGCTTGATTCTGACCCCCTCCCAGCCCCAACTCGGTCCCTGAAAGGCCGCCCTGCCTGGCTCCCATGGACACCTCGGAGACACCGTCACAGTAGTCCCCTCTTTGCAGAAACCAGACGGACACATCCAGCCAGGTGAGGGCCACTGTAAACATTTACTGTCTAGACTGGCTACTGATTCAGCAGGAAAGTGCCTCTCCCACTGCACACAGGCTGTGCTGGCCCTCCACTTCCCCAGTGCCCTCAGTCCAGCCCCAGGACTGCCTGTCTCTTTCCTCCCAGCATCTCTGCCCTGACTCATGCTCTCTCAGATGCACCCAATTCATAACCCCAGCCCCGCCCCCCCCCAGCCCTGGGACCGCCCCCGCACGGGAAGTTCTTCTTCTGCTGAGTTCAGTAGTAGGTCTCTCTCTCCAGCCACCCTGTGGATGAGAGCAGACCAGAGTGAACTGGGAAAGGTGGAGGGGAACCCCCAAGGAGGGAGGAAAAGGCGTGGGGAGAGAGGGACCTGGCCCCCTGGGAACAAGGTGGGAGGAGAGAGCTGGTCGGAGGCTGGAGACGCCTTGGAGCAAAGAGCGGGGGCCCTCACCGCCAGGATGACTTCGGATGGTGAGTTTTCTAATTTCATCATAGATAAAGATGAGAAGGCTGTAGGGAGTGGCACAGAGCCACCAGGGTAGCCTGTGGGGGACAAGTGTTGGTCAGTAGGGCGGGATCGAAGGGCCAGAGGAGGGCAGGTGCAGAGAACAGCGCGCAGAACCGAGCATCTCATCACCGGCTGGAGGGCTGAGCCCTAGCCCTGGGGAGGTCAGAGCCGGGTGGGGGAGGGAGCAGACGGAAACCCAAGAAGCCAGTGACAGCAGAACGTGAGAAACTTCGTGTTAGAGGTACCCGCAGTGCTCCTGGCTTCTGCAGCCGCTCAGGGAGACCCCTGCTGCCTTACCGGTCTTCTGGGCCTTGTGCCCCCAGAGGGGAGGGTGGTCTGAGCAGGAGGGGTCTCCCCGGGACTACACCTGTGCGGATATTTCCCTGAGGAATGGATACACTTGTCCATGTTGCGAACATGGGAACGTTTTTCTTCCGGAATCTCTTCTGTCCTTAGAGGCCAGGGAGACTCTGGGGAAGAGTCAAATCATAGCCACGTTTGTTCCCTTGGTGACAGGGAGGTGGCCTAGCCCAGTGGCATCACTCTGAGCCACGAGGCTCACTGTTTTCCAGTAGCTGCATTAAAATAAGCAAAAAGAAACGGGGGCAATTCATTCTATTTTATTTAGCCCAATATATCCAAAGTATCATCGTGTGCACAGGGAACCGAAGTAAACATTATGGGGGAGGTGGTTTACAAGCTTCTTTTCCCCTAAGTCCTTGGGGTCTGGGGAGTATTACCCGCTGAGGGCATGTCGCACGTCAGACACTGGATTTTCCAAGGGTCAAGAAAATGTAGTCCAACCCAGCCAGGAAAGTTGTGTTCAGTGGGACAGTCCCTGAGAGTCTATGTCTACATTAGCTAGAGAAGATTACGCACTCCGGATCTCAGTCTCACTAGCCATATTGCAGGAGCTCAGTAGCGAGTGACTGAAGGAGGGTGTTGTGGGAAAGAAGGCAAAAGAAAAATTCAATTTCCATACTGCCTCCAGCCCGCTGACGAGTGACCTGCCTCCTGGGATTCAGCTGCCTTGATGCTCATACCTTGCTAAGGGCCAAAGGCAATCTTAGCCCGACTCCCAGGACCCTGTAAGTCTACTTTAACATAAAGAAATTCCTCTGGAAACTTCCTTTATTTCTACTCTCTCAAGATACACGTTGGCAGTCATCCGCCAAGGATATGACCCGTTGATATACATCTGAGGGGTCTCAGGACTAAGGTTTTATTGGAGGGTAATAAATGACCTTTCCCCTTTTCCTAAAAATAGGAAAACGTCCCCTTCAGGGTCCTGGAAACCGTGCCTCCAAAATTCCTTAGAGACTGATGACGCTTCCCTAGCCCCCTCCCAACTTGAAAGTATAGAACCAGGGATTCCTGGGGTGATCAGTTGTTAAGCGGCTGCCTTTGGCTCAGGTCATGATCCCAGGGTCCTGGATCGAGCCCCACATTGGGCTCCCTGCTCGGGAGGGAGCCCGCTTCTCCCTCTGCCCTTCCCCCTGCTTGCTCTGTCTCTCTCACTATCTCTCTCACTGTGTCAAATAAATATATAATATATATTTAAAAAAAAAAATGGAAGTATACAATCAGCCCCAGAGGAGCTCTTTCTGCCCAAGGGTCCTATTCCCGGGCTTTAAACACAACTACCTTTTGTCACCAAAGACATCTCAAGGATTCCTTCTCGGCCATCGGCTTTGAACCCTGACGTCTCTCCTGCGTCAGGTGGCGGCTGCCGTCTTGGCCAGCGGGGGCCTTGGCCAGGATTCATCCCACGTGCACACACAGTTCCATACCCACGGCCACAAACACATTCAACAGCAACAGCCATGTGTCCCTCCGTGTCCGCGTAGGGCGGGAGGGACTAAAACTGAGGGCATGATGATGGCCTTTGATCTCAAGGAGCTCAGGTGGTCCGGGAAGCGAAGATAGAAAAACAGCAGAAGTGTACTGTTAGGTGACGTGTGCTGTGGTCAGGGTGTGTACAGAATGTTTGGGAGCCCCAGTTAACGCCCCACTGAATCGACAAGGTCTTGAATGTTGATATCGCTAGCAACAGGAATCAAGCTCCTATGAACAAAGCTGCCGCAGTGACCCACGCCACCGTGCTGGGTGCTGGGTGCCCTGTACACATTTCTGCACGAAGTTCTCACAACGGTCCACCCGGCGTGTAGGACGCAGGTACGGCTGAGGCTCAGCCGGGTTACACGCTGTCCAGAATAATACACAGCAGAATTGAGATTCAAACCTGGGCTTGTCAGTATCTAAGGGCAGCGCCAGTGTCTGGTATTAAACATTAATTGGGCACCGACAGTATACAAAGCGTTGTGTAAAATGCTATAAGAGACAGAAAGGTGAGTGAGGTGTGTGAATTTGTAGCAGACAAGCTGGAAGCATACAGTCTGAGTCAGGAATAGGCTGCCTTTGCAGGTGGGGGTGATGGGGGGCATGGTGGTTTTGCTTTTTTCCCTGTAAACATTTTTTTTTTTAAGATTTATTGATTTATTTTAGAGAGGTAGAGAGAGAGAGTGCGCGCTTGTGTGCATGCAAATGGGGATGGGGGAGGGGTCGAGGGACAGAGGGGAAGCAGCCTCCCCACTGAGCACAGAGCCCAGAGGGGCTTGATCTCAAGACCCTGGGATCATGACCTGAGCCAAAACCAAGAGTCAGATGTTCAACAGACTGAGCCCCCCAGGAGCCCCTCCTCGTAAATTTGTTCACAACAAGGATACACTAATGTAAAAAAACAATACAAAACAAAAACAAAAACATGAGCCTGTTTTGAGGAGAACAGGGTAGCAGACAGTACGACTTTCTGCATGCCGCTCACAGACGCACCTTGACGGTGTCTGCCTCTGCACAGCACAATTAGCCATGCGTGGATTAGGCTCTTTTTATGTTTACTTCCGCTCCAAGCCATTTGTATCCTTGAACAGCTATGCCACCCGGCATTGTCAAAAAGACGCCCTTGTGTTGAGTGCCGGCAAGTCTGCTAAATTTCCATGTCTCGCGGGGTGCCATCACTTGGCATGGGGCCCCCCCATCCCTCCCTAAGTAAGATGCGTTTGTGGGAGCACAGACGGTTCTCCTTACATCAACCAGGGTGGCCCAGTCCATCCCGGCAGCCCCCAGCTGGCGGCTTCCTCTCCCGGGGTCTCCCTGTGCTGGGGACCCCCGCCCCCCGCCCCCCGCCCCCCTCAAGCCTGTGTCCCTTCCCTCACTCACTTGAGTGGGTACATCCTCAGGGCTGTGTCCGTGCCTGGTGTGTAGGACAGAAAAGCAGCCAGGAAGGTCTCCTCCAGGATCCCGAATATTAGGATCTTGTTTCTGGGAAGAAATGGGGAAGGGCGTGCTGGAGAAGAGGAGGGAGAGGTAGGGGAGCGGCGCCCCCTGCAGTGTGTGGGCAGGAGGGGGGTGGGGCCGGGGCGGGACACTCACTTCATGCCCTGTTGGAAGACTGAGTTGCGCCGGGTCTTGCAAATGATGAGGTCAGCCCACTGCACGACCACGATGCTGACAAAGAAGGCCGTGTGGCACGTGAACTCCAACACCTTCCGCTGCTCGTAGGTCTGGGGGAGGGTGGGCGGAGTAGAGACGGTGCGTGTCAGAAGGGGTCTGGGTCCACCTCCCTGGCTCTCTCCCTCTCCACCCCTCCAAGGCCGAGTCAGGTCTAGGCCCCCACCCTTCCTACCATCTATTCTCAGCACTTGCCATGTTGGGTTCTGAGTTGTTTCCTTGCTTTCCTGACCCACTGAGAGCCACTCAAGGGCAAGCACCTGTCTCGTTGACCTTGGCGCTGCCCTCCCATGCTTAGTTCAGGGGCTGCAGGTGGACGGCTTTGAAGTGTTCAGCAGGTGAAGAGGAGGGGTGGTGAGAGGAGGAAGCAGACCCGAGAGCTGAGGAAGGAGCTCCTAAGGGGAGGGGGCATGGAGGGCATCCGGCCACAGAGTGGGGGGGATGCGGGGGGTGAGGGGGTCGGCACCTGCGAGGAGCACTCGCTCCCCCACGGGGTCTTCCTCGCATCCCTACGTGACACACAAGGAACCTAAGTCTAGGGGGAAGAGAAGTAGGCTCTCCGGCTAGCGCCAGAGTAGGTCCCGCGGGGTCACCGAGGACGTGGGAACACAGAAAGGCGCATCTCCATTAGACCGGAGAAGAAGGCCGTGTTTCAAAGATGAGAGCGGCATGGTTCTGACTGACTGGTAGACTGAGCACAGAATTTGAGGCCCTGGAGGACTGAGTTGACGGCGAGATGCCCCATACGGAGCCTCGAGAACTGTGGCAAGTGGAGGGAGAGATGCTGCCTTGAGTGATTGGAACACAGAGGCTGACGTTGATGAGCCCTGTGCTGCGCCAAGACCCAGTCCCATGGGCCCATTTGTGACGTCCCCGTCACTGCCACCAGCACGGTCAGCCACCTGCACCCCAGAACCCCGTGGCTGCTGGCAGATTTCAGCTCTGATGCCCTGACTCGCCCGCTCCTGTCCTAGGTTCTGGGAATTCAGACATCCATGTGGATGACCCTTCCAGCACCATGGTCTCCCTCTCCAGGGAGGTGGCCCTCTGCTCCCCACCTGGGCTGCTGGTGCCCATGTCACATCCCAGATCTGTCCTTGCCGAAAGCTGGTTTCTCTGGGATTTCTATTCCAAGCATCCCTCCTCTCTGACCACAGCTTTGACCTCTCCATCCCACCCACTCTGGGGTCTCAATTCCAACACTTCCCGGACTCTGCTCGGACTCGAGTTCCATGGATCCTGTAGGTTACATATTTGGTCATTAGCTGTCTCCCCTCCCAACCCCCGCTCCTAGCTAGAGTATAAACTCTGCCAGAGCAATACCTTGACCATGTTTGTTCACTACCATACCCCCCAGTGCCAGAAGAGCATCTGGTACCTAGAAGATGCCTCCTGGATGAGGAAGTGATGATCAGTGGAATTGATGGTGATACGTTTTTAGAAGGTAGGGAGCTCTCCCTGGTTCTAGCAGTCTATGGAGTCCTTCCTGGTTAGGGCTGGGGGGATGGCTCCCTATGAGATTATCCGAAGATTATGGCAGGGGAAGAGGCACAAACCCTGCCTTTATGAACTTTCTTCCTCCGGGCAATTGTTCTCAAACCATTCCGCAATACTTCAAGATGTCTTTGATGTAATTTGGTGCTACTTCAAATTAATTTTAATTACCTTTAATTTATTACAAATAAATATATGTTGAGCTGTGTCATAGCAACAGGGAGATGTTATCAAGATATAAAACTAACAAAGGCTGGACTTGAGGATCGAGGAGATGCTGACAAGGTAATGACTTTGGGCATCATTAGACCCAGGAGTGATCTTGATGGCTGAGAACAATTGACCTCTGACGGCCTCCTGGGGCTCAGCTAGGGGAAGCCAAGTATGTACCAGGAGCGCCTTTCCAACAACCGGATTCTAACCTACTTTTGAGAAACCTACAGTTAGCTTGGTTTGGAGGCATCCAAGAAGATGGATGAAGGTGGAAGGTGCCAGGCAGGAACCAGAGCGGAGCTCCCAAGAAGCCCTTCTAGGGATGCCCCGTGGGACTCAGCGCAAGCCGCCAAACCTTTCTAGACTCAGTTTCCTTGTTTACAGAGTGATGATTACAGACTATGTGTCTCCTATAGACTCTGCGTCCTCTGCAG
This sequence comes from Enhydra lutris kenyoni, assembly GCF_002288905.1. Taxonomy (NCBI): domain Eukaryota; kingdom Metazoa; phylum Chordata; class Mammalia; order Carnivora; family Mustelidae; genus Enhydra; species Enhydra lutris. Next base: position 4,836,154 of record NW_019154178.1, on the reverse strand, counting down.
TCCTACGAGTCTAGCAAAAATTGGTGTCACGTCGCCCACTGTTTTACAAATCGGGACAGGCATGTTCACAGGTAGGAAAAAAACATACTAAAATTCTTGGACACATCCTGTTGGCCAGAGGGCTTCTGTTTGAACCTCATTCATCTTGGGTTTTAGGAAAGACTACTACAGAGGCATCCTTGATGTTGAACAAGTTTAGAGAGGTGAGAAAGGGAGATACAAAGCACGTAGGTTTTCAGACTTGAAGTCATATTATTTGAATTCCCATGGAAGGAGGGAGCGAAACAGAGAGGGAAGACCCAGCGCTCACTTCTGAGGTAATGATGCCAAGAACCTGGAAACACAGAAATCAGCCCCCAAGGTTGACATGATGAGGAAGACCTCCAGGTCCAAGGAAGCTGAAAGACCCAGCAGGGTAAGGACAGGTGACAGACGGCAGGAATGAACAGAAATGAAGTCATTGTTTGGAAAGTCTTCCTTTGAAGAGGATTTGCTGATGCAATGGGAATTGAGGTCACGTAGGACTGGAGAGGAGGTGGCGTCAGCTCTGCCTGTCTGGTGCCTGTATTTGCCTCTCTTCCCTGTCCCTTCTTCGCCCTTACCAGTCACTGTCTCAGGCGTCACCCCCTCAACTCACCCACTGCTGTCCGTAGCTGTCCTCTAGGTCATTGGAAAACCGGTCCTCCCAGTTCAGGCGGATACCCAGCAGGTCAAGGGGCTTGAAGCCGTTCTCGGCCAGGATCACGAAGTAGGTAAAGAACCCAGCCAGAGCCTGGATCATCCCTGTGAATGACAGTCATGGGACAGAGGGACCTGGTTCAGAGCGGGACCTCAAAAGGCAGACCATGGAAGGTCATGGCCGGGTTCTAGCTGGGCTGATGGGTGTCTGAGCTTTCAGGGCTGAAGACGCTTGCCACCAGCGACCTGACCCCTTCACTCTGTGGTACTTGTCTCCAAGCCCCGACATTTGTCTTGGGGCTCTAAACCAGAGTCACCTCTGAGTCACAGAACCTGGAAACTGAAAGGACCCTGGAGAGGATCCTTTTTTCTTTCCACGAGCGCTGGACTCTGCTGCGTCTACTTCCTCTCACGTGCGGACTCCATCAGGTCCTGTCCTCTCCTCGAGTCTCTACCCTGCCCCCAGCCTGTCTTTTCGTCGACACCTGTGTCCGCCAGGCCCGGCCGTGGCGATAGTGGACGCCAGCATCTGTCCGCTGCCTGCTGAGCGGCGAACCAAGTCCCTGTGCACCTCGATCCTCACGACAGCCGTGAGCTATCATTCACCTTTCAGAGGTGGGGAAACTGCGGCACAGAAGATTCAGCCCTTGTCCAAGGTCATACAGGCAGTAAGTGGCGAGACTGGGATTCAAACACAGGTCTGGCTTCTAAATCGGTGCTTTCTTCGTGTGTCTCCTCCTCTACCTCCTCTAGATCTTGGGACGGTCTCTCCTGTCCGTCCCTCACCTGCTCCCTGGAATACGGCCCTGGCAACTCGGGAGCAAAGATTTCTAGCGGCTCGCCCGTGCCTTTTAAGGCTGCCCCCGGGGAAGTGCTGCCCGTAGCCACAGCCTCACCCCTACTGCGCCTTTCTCACGAGCCTGGGCTCCCCCAAACTGGTCATTCGCTCTTCCACAAGCAGGCGTGTGAGTTCCCCCTCTGGCTCACGGTGCCTCTACCACCTTCCAGTACCAGGCACGAGTCCTGCTCTGCCCACCCGCCTCCCCGACTGTCGTCCTGGCCCCTGAGCCCCTGCTCTGTTCCGCTGTCGCACGTTCTGTGCGTGCTCCTCTCTTGACCCTGGGAAAGATGCCATCGGTCTATGTATGTCTGTTCCTTCTTGGCTGGGCTCTCAAGTCAAGGGCACATCAGACAGCAGTGGCTTTGTGTCCCCAGGGCCCAGCACCCAGTTTGCTGTCATGAGAGCATCTCCCTGACGCCCGTGGCCCCGGCAGGTGCGGCCGCCCCCCACCGCCGCAGCCCCTCATGCCTCGGGCCGCACCAATCTGCCCGTAGGCCATGCCAATGAGGCGATTGTTCACCAGGTTGTCAGTCTTCGGATTCCGGGGGGTCCTCTTCATGATGTCACTTTCGGGGGACTCGTAAGCCAAGGAGATGGCCGGGACCTGGAGGACGGATGGTGGGTGTGACGAGGGGCACAAAGTTCAGAAGGAAACACAGGAGTGACTTGCGCGAGCTCTGTCCCTCCCCCCGGACACAGCCTTCTCCTGCTCCCCGGTTCCCCAGGCGGCACTGCGAGCCGGCTCCCGGTTTGGGCCTCACCATGTCGGTGCCCAGGTCGATGCAGAGGATGGTCACAGTGCCCAGCGGCAGGGGGATGCTGAGGATGATGAAGAGCAGGAAGGGCGTGATCTCGGGGATGTTGCTGGTCAGGGTGTAGGCGATGGACTTCTTCAGGTTGTCGAAGATGAGGCGGCCTGGGGGGAGGAAAGCGCCCCTTCTGTGAACGGTGCCGAGAGGACACCACCCGCACGCCAGCCCCTGGACAGAGAATGCTACAAAGTGGCGTCACAGCCCCTGCAAGGGGCTTGTTCAAGACCTCAACCGGGTCTTGTTCCCAGCTTTGCTCCTGAATTCATGATTCCTCCTTGGAGCCACACTCCTTAGCCCGCCAGGCCTGCGCCTCCTTGTCCTTGGATCAGTGGGGCTAATAGCACCTGATCCCCGAGAGGGAGGCAGGGCCGGGTCGGGCTGATTCGCAGAGATGTCCGAGAACAGCAGCATAGAGGCCCCTAGAAGTTCAAGGCCGAGGTGGAAAAAGTCCAGACGTGGGTTCTAATCCTGTTTTCTGCCCCAACAGCTTGTGACGTGGGGCCCCTCTCGCTCCCCAAGCCTCATTCCTCCTGCCTTGCAAGATGGCTTGCGTCGATCTCTGACGGCCCTTTGAAGAACCATAAGCCCAGCCCCGTTGTCCTTATGTCCTTGTAATGCACAGTGCGGTTCCCTGCCTGTCTGTCCTGCTACACCAGAAACGAAGGAGCACGAGGGCAGGGATTTGTGTCTTATCTCGCACGTCGCACCCCAGCGTCTAGAATAGAGCCTAGGTACGCGGCTGGTGCTCCGACCATGTGCAGAACCGAGTGGAACCCTACGGAGCGTCGGGATCTCACTAGGTCTCAGAAAAATGGTGCAGCTGTTTCTCTTAAGTGGTTTGTCGTAGGTCTCAGTAAGATGGGCGCAGGCAGGAAGCGGGGAGTCCAGGAAGCAGGACTCGGGGGCTGTCCCGCTCGCCGGTGGGTGTGGTGTGCAGAAGTTTCTGGGAAAGGGGGAGCTCGGCACAAGCCCCAGATCGGGCTCCGGCTGACCTCACTGCCTCAGCGTTATTCAGGCCACCGGTTCCCAGGGCCCCCGCGATGGTGGTGGACGGAGTCGTCCCAGAGAACAGCTACGTCTCGGAACCTGGGGCAGACCCGCTGGAATGTGCGCGAGGGGACAGAGGACACGCCGTGAGACCAGAGTCCCGGTGAGACCGGGACTTCAGCCTGCCTGTGCCTTCGGCCTCATATAGAAAGGCCCCCGAGAGTGACGTTCAACCACGGCCAAGTCTAACTGACGGAATTTTCTCTCACACCGACTGTTCTGTGTGTACAGGACCATGGAGGTGGAATGATGAGCAAAGGGACACTAGCTCCCGCCCGACTGTCATCTGAGTTGATGGGCACCCCGACCCCTCACCCTCCTCCACGCCCGTGACGATGGAGGCAAAGTTGTCGTCCAGCAGGATCATGTCGGCGGCCTGCTTGGACACGTCGGAGCCCGTGATGCCCATGGCGATGCCGATGTCCGCCTTCTTCAGCGCGGGGGAGTCGTTCACGCCGTCCCCGGTCACTGCCACGATGGCCCCCTGCACAAGGCCCAGAATGAGAGATGCTATCCCTGAGCTGGAGCGAGACAAGTCCCAGAGGTCACTCTGATCCCATCATCCCTTGTTTCTCGGCCCTTCTGTCTCCTGCTCCTCCCGAGACGAGAAAACTCTCAGGGCCCCCAAAAGACGCCCATCTCGGGACAGGTTTCTCCTTGGAATCCCCCAACCAGCCTGAGGAGGTTGGGGGCAGGGCTGGGCCAGGCGCCCCAGGGCGCCCCGTCCCGCTCACCTGCCGCTGGCAGCCCTCCACGATGATGAGCTTCTGCTGCGGCGATGTCCGCGCGAACACGATCTCCGTGTGGTTCTTGAGGACCTGGTCCAGCTGCTGCGACGTCATGTCCTTCAGTTCGGAGCCATGCACCACGATGGCCTTGGCTTCCCTGAGGGAAGGAGTTCAAAAGCCAGTGCAGAGTACTCAGAGGAGTCCTTGTGCTTCGGTCCAGCCTCCGCGGTGACCGCCTGTTTCTGCTTTTGTCCGGCTCCTCGCTTGTCCCCAGTGGCCCACTGTACCCGGACAGACACGCTGCACCCCTCCCCAGTGGCCCACTGTCCCCGGACAGACACGCTGCACCCCTCCCCAGAGGCCCACTGTCCCCGGACAGACACGCCGCACCCCTCCCTGCTTCCCACCTGCTCCTCCCTTGGCTTTGCGCCCTTCCGTCTACTTCCTCTGAAAACCCACCAACGTAGTCACTTGGTCCTTTTCCTATTATGTCTTATTTTGCACTGAATAAACCCTACACGTCTTACCGACCGCAGGAACCTCCAGGAACTGTTGGGAATGGGGTCGGCATGGAGTGGCTGAGGATAGGGGCAGACGCGGCGGACCTGAGTTCTCTAGGGGCCCCACCTGGGGTTGATCTGGCTGACAGGGACCTGGAGCCGGGCCGCCATGTCCTCCACGGTCTCGTTGCCTTCTGATATGATGCCCACACCTTTGGCAATGGCCTTGGCTGTGATGGGGTGGTCTCCGGTCACCATGATCACCTGGGTCAGGAGGGGAAGGTGGGGAGCTGAGTCATCTTCAGGGGGGTCCTGAACTCTTAGCCTTTCTCTCCAGGACCTAACAGATCACCGCCTTCATGCCAAGGGGCCATTCATAGTTCATCCCCAAGGACTTCTGCTGTGGTGGCTTCGCCCCCTGGGACTGGGTCGGGACCACCAGACCATAACACACAGAACAGTTCGGGTTCTAGGTTTCCCAGGCATAAACTGGGATTTGGGTATATTACTATATTCGGAATTTCACTGAATCGTTCCAGGGCTATCCCGTTTCTTTAAGCTGAAAAGACAAATACCTACACATAAAACACATGGTAATAAAGAGGCATTTGGGATAGCCCGTCTGCCTGCCAAAGCATCCCCCAGGCCCAGGCGCGCTCTGACCCTCTTCGTCTCGCTTCCCCGGGATCTCCCCTGGGTTCCAGCCCTTTTGCAGATGTCCGGACCAGCCCCAGCCCTGGCTCCCCAAAGCTCAGGGGCCTGGCTCCAGGCTGTGCTGGCACTCTGTTCTCTCTGTCAGCCCTCCTCCTGCTCCGCGTGGGGCGGGCTTGTCTCTGTCCACCGGTGGAGCGCTCGGCCAGAATGGGCCTGGTCCGGGCTGCCTGTGAAGCTTTGCTCTGTTGTGGAGCCTGGCTGTAGCCCGTGGTCCACAAACCGCCGTCAGAGGCAAGAATGAATGAGTGCTTCTCAAGAATCCCGGCCCAGGCTCCCGAGGGCCTTCAGGGAGCACGGCCTTCCCGGCTCTGATGGAGGGAAAGGCAGCTGTGTGGCTGTGACTGAATTGTCCTGGGAAAGTTCTGGAAAGGTCCATCTGTTTGCTTTCAGAGCATGGAAACAAGCCTGTAGGGAGTTTTTCCCAGAGCCCGTCTCACTGTGAGCTGGCTTGAGAGCAGCGGGACTCCAGGCCGGGCTTGCTGAAGGGAGGTGGTGATGCGGACGTCCGTGTGGCCCCAGGCATGCTGGACAGGCAGCTGTACCCGCACTATAGACGGCGAGTGTCCGGATCTCACCAACGCGGCCTCATGAGGTGACTGCATGCGAGCTTCCGACGTTCGCGATGAGATGCCCTTCAGGCTCCCCGTGCCCTGAGAGCCTCCCAGGGGCTTCTCCATGGTGACTGGGGACCTGGGGCAGGTGCGCTGTCCTCCCGGCCTCCCCCCACCGCACCTGCCCCATCTGACCACTTGAAGGGACTGTTCCGTACTAGTTTCCAGCAGTTCCACCTCCAGGCCAGGCTGGAGAAAGAAAAACACCAGGTTGGTCTCCCCAAGACTGAGTTCTCAGCACACGAGTCCTGCTGAGAATGGTTCCCTTTGAGGTAAAGGACATTTCACGGTTTCTGGGACCTGTCAGGGACTTAAGGGACGTCCTCTCCAGCTTGTGGGAGCTGACTGTGGCTCTGCTATTCCCACATAGTGTTGCGAGCTGCCCTCTGGTCCCCTTGTCCCTTCTTTGTCCACATCAGGCCCGTCTGAGAGGCAGAGTCTGGTATTGGTGACACGGCTGTAAGCCTGGTGGCCTGCCTGCCGTCCTTGGAGGAGGCCAGGTTCACTGTGAGGCCAGACACCTTCACGGCGCCGACAGCCTCAGTGAGCAGCAAACATAAGGGATACTTTTATTCATTTTTAAATTACACTTATTCCAAGGGTCCGAGCATGTGGTCCTACGTGGGAAGCCCTGGCCCTGCCATCATGTCCTTGTAAGACTTTGCTGTCCTGTGACCCCAGAGCTCTCGACTTGGCTCTGCACCAAGGCCATTTTGGAACCAGCCCTGGGACGGTCTACCCTGTGTGACAACCCGCCGTAGGTCTATTACATTTGTCCTCCTCTAGGGACAGCATCGTGTGTCCGTCTTACACGCCCCTACAGGGAAAGGGGGCCGATTCAGAATTTCTCACCGAGTCTGCCCGAGTTGTGCCTGCTTTGGGTCCAGGAGAAGTGAGAAGCGGTAACGTGAACTGTAAGCCTGTGCCCAGGACATGGACTGGCCCAGACAGCCCCAGGGCCTCCTGTTTCAGCGGCGGGCCTCCAGCTCGCTGGCCGCGGGGATGACACTCAGGCTAGATCAGCCCTTGGCCCCGTTCAGGTCTCCCTGCCTCGGCTGCCTTTGCAAGTCTCTCCATCTTGCTCTAAGAGACCCACAGATCCCCAGAGGACATGCGTTTCATACCCCCAGTGTGATTCCCCGTTCCAACGGCCACCTCAAGGCTCAGAGAACCCGGGTGGGCCTTTCCCCAGCTGGCGCCCACGAGGCGGCCAGGGGAGGCCGGGACATGGGCTGCTCTGCTCCAGCGAACCGGCCGCCCCAACAGCGCGTGGTGGTTAGAGACCCCACTCCAAACGGCTCCTACGTCCGTCCCTCGGTTCTCACTCCAGCGACCAGTCATTGAACTTGGCATGGCCCAGCGGCCCCCAGGCAAACCAGCTCTAACCGACAGCCCCTCTTTCTCCCTAAATACCTCCAGCGCCCCCCACCCCCCCACCTGCTCTCGAGACCCCAGGTCTGAGGTCCAGAATATCAGGCCGAAGCAGGAAAGGCGTCAGTCTCTCACCTGGGAGGACGTAGGGGAGTCTTAGAATGTGACCTGGAACTGGGCTACAGAACGTCTCAGAACTAGAGGAATCCTGTGAAGTCTGAGCCCTCCTCCCCTCCCGGCCAAGTTAGGGTTCTCACCCCTGGGCGTGTGTTCTGCAGCTGTGTTTCACTCCCAGACTGATTGTTTCGGTTTCTAGCTTTTACTCCTGGACCCGTACCTGTAAGTGCAGCTGTTCATCCCGAGGCAGGTGCCCTGAGGGCCCGGCTGTCCACGGCTCAGCCTCTCTGGCACCCACTCCAGCCCCCAGACCCCTCCCAGCAGCACCTTTCCCCGACACTTCTAGCCCTTTGCTACTCCTGCTGTGGCCTGCAGACCAGCAGCGGGGCGTCACCTGGGAGCTGGTTACAAACGCAAGATCTCAGGGTGTCTTAGACCTGCAGAATCGAGATTTTGTCTTGCGACAAAAACCCTATATGAGTCACATGCGCAACCCTAGGACACCGATTCTCAAACTTACCTGCCTAGTGACATCTCTAAGAAAGTTTTATGAGACGGGGCACCTGGGTGGCTCAGTTGGTTAAGTGTCTCTGCCTTCGGCTCAGGTCATGATCTCCACATCGGGCTCCCTGCTCAGCGGGGAGTCTGTTTCTCCCTCTCCCTCTGCTGCTCCCCTTGTGCTCTCTCTCTCTCAAATGAATAATCAATACATAAAAATCTTTTAAAAAAAGCTTGAAGCATGCAGATGCCTGCCCTGAGAATTTCCTATTTAATGGGTCTGCGATATGGGCTAAGCATCAGATGTTTTTTAAGTTAAATTAATTAATTAATTAAAGTAATCTCTACGCCCAATGTGGGCCTTGAACTCACAACTCTGAGATCAAGAGTCATACGCCCTACCGAGGGAGCCTCTGGGTTGGGGGGAAGGGCTAGGCATCAGATTTTAAAGGACCCCTGGTGATCTTAATGTTTGAGGCAAGACAGGATTCTGACTACAGAAGAAACTCACTATTTCCTATTAGGTTCTCTGTTACGACAAAGAATCATAAGCTCAAGGAAACAGACATCAATTCTGTTAAACCAAGATTACGAAGAACCTATTCTAGGCGAGGCTTTCTACGGTTGCTCCGGGTTGTGACAGGTTGGGGGACTTCAGGGACGTGGGACACGGGACGTGGTCAGGAGTTTACCTTAATCCCTGCACTACGACACTTGCCCACAGCGTCAGGCACTGCAGCGCGGGGAGGGTCAATCATGGATATGAGCCCCACAAAACAAAGGTTATCCATGGGAAAATTGATTTCATCTGTATTAAACTTGAATCCCTTGGAGAAAGTGCTAGGCAGAGTCAAGAAGCAGAACCCTGGGGAGAGACAGAGGGACCAGTAGTCATTCAGCAGAGCCTGCATCCCTGTCTCGCTCACCCCAACATTTTCGATATTTCACCCCACAAGTAACCATTTGGATGTTATCTTGCACAGCCCCTTACCCAGCACACGTTCCCCCAGGCCTCCTAGTTCCAGGTAGGTGTTCTGGAAGTCTCTCCTCATCTCGTCGTCCATGGGGTACTCCACCCCCTTCAGAAGGTAAGAAGAGCAAAACTCTAAGATCCTCTCCGGGGCCCCCTTCATCATCAGCACGTGGGGCTGGATGCTGTCGTCCTGCAGGTGGATGGACACCTGGGGGCGAGAGAGGGAGACTTCTTACAGCAGGAGGGGGAGCAAGGGTTGGGGCAGAAAAGCAGGGGCAAAGTTTTTGAGGGTACAACACTAGGCTCCTCGGTCCACATGCCCCTCCCTGTTTCCTTTGTGCCCTAACTCCAGTGCAGCGCCCTCCCTCCGGTCAAGTCCAACTCAGGGTCGAGCCCAGTCCTCCTCCTGCCCGGGGATCCAACGCGCTGTTATTTGCACACAGATCTCTGCTCTTTCCGCCGGAGCTCAGGGCACAAGCAGGGTTCTCACTTCTGGAAGGCACAAGTGTGGTCCCGGCAGAGGCAGCAGGGGAGACAGGGGAGAGAACGTGGGGGCCACAGGCCTGCGTCCCCCCAGCCGGGATGCTTTGTGATCTCAGGTCAATCCACTGAACCTCTCAAAACCTTCGTCCTTTGATACGATGCGAAAGATTCTGTGCTGCTGACTTCACTGGGTTTTTATGAGACACAGTACAGTAAAAAACCCACAAAGAGCTTTGGGCTCCGCCAAACCTAACTGCTGACATAGCTCGCTGTCAACCCGAAACCTTGCCAATAACATCAATAGTCACTTAACACATATTCTGTATGTACTAGGTATTACAGGCTGTGTTCTCAGAGCAGAGTGAGCGTGAGAAAAGAAAATGTGAGGAAAATCACCAGGAAGAGAAAGTTCACGGACAGTACCGTAACTGTGCTTATTGAGAAACGTTCGTGTTTGAGTGAGAAACATCTGTGCCGTTTGGGGGTCAGATCATCTGTAAAAAAGTACTTTGAAAACCACAAAGCACAATCCAGAAATAGGCTCATCATCGTCAACCCTCTGCCACTCTCCCAGCGATGTGAGAAGTCCCAGGGGCTCGTGGTGGGGTTGGGGTTGGGGCTGGGGTTGGCATGGTGGGCTGGGAGCAGGGAAGGCCAGATTCACAGTGAATCAGAGACCACCACAAGCCAGGAGGAGAGAGGAATGAGATGCATTTCGGTTTTGCATTTTCCCTTGATCTCTGATCTGTGAGCAGGAACTGTGATGGAGTTCCTCTTCCCAGCCAGGAGCTTCGGTATGAAGGCTGTTGGGTCAGCAAACCTGCATCTTGAAAGGACGGGGCGGGGGGGGGGGGGCAGAGGGGGACGGACCACACCGCCCCAGAGGATAACCAAGGTGGGAAGCCTGTGGGTAAACTGCTGTTAAAGCCGTCCCATTAAAAACCTTCAAATATTTCCTATAATTCTGTTATATTCAAAATATGCCTAAGCAGTTAAGAGGGAAAATCTTAACTTGTTTAACCAGAAAGCTGTTAAGAGGTTTAAAAAGCTTGATTTCCTGAGTGCTTAATACGTATTTGTTCCCTATTTACTGGGGATTATTGGAGGAGGCAGCAAGACTTACGTATAAGCCAGTAACTTGGTCACAAAAAAATCAGACCTTGATAGAAATTACAGATAAAAAGATGGGAGAAGTCTGGGACTATCAGAACAGAGACCTTGTCTTTCATTTCAATCTGAGAGTGAGGAAGACACGGAGCCTGTAGGTGACACAGGGCTGGGATGGCCTGGCAGAGTGGGGGGGCTCCGCTGCCCTCGCTGCCCTCAGAGCCCACCCGCGATGGCAGTGCCCAGCTGGGTGAGCTCAGCCAGCTGGGCACTGCCTTCGAGGGTGGGCTCTGAGGGCAGCGGAGTCCCCCCACTCTGCCTGGGGACAGAGCTTCACAAAGGTGTTGGGGCCCCGCCCCGTCACCCAGCTGCTAGAATCACAGGCATGGGATACAGTCAGGTCTTCCGGGGAGCGCCTTGCAAACCCAGCCTTGTTCCACAGGAGCAAACCTTGCAGGAGCCCCAGAGACGCCACCACGGCTGCACTTCATGGCTGCAGGAAGCTCTACTGCGACTGTCACCAACCAGCCTGTCCTACCCACAGGACACTTCCTGCTGGCTCTCTCCACTGGTGATGGAGCCCCACACTCGGCCGGGGATCGGGGATCGAACGTCTCTTCCTTTACACCTGTTCCTCCCTTTACCTGCTGTTCCCTTTCTCCTTAGCTGATCCTTCCTCTTGATGGGGACACCGGGTCCCCACTGTCTCTATCCTACTGTTCAGAGGGGAGGCCCAAGGCGAAGGCAAATCTCCCACTTCCCCAAACTGGGAGGCCGCCTCCGCCCCCATTCTACCTGCATGGGCTCCGTACCTGGTACTTGTTGGTGGAATTAAAGGGGATCTCGGCCACTTTGGGGTTTTTCTCTCTCATCTCCTTCACAGAGCTGTACGACTGCTCGATGAACTTGAGGAGGGCTGACTCGGAGGCGTCCCCCGTCGTCTCCCGCTGCCAGGACGGGGTTTGCACAGTGAGCGCAAGGGTACCGCACAGGGCGAGGGGTGCGATGGGGAGGACCTGGGGACAATACCTGAGCGCCAGGATAGAGATTTCTGGGGGAGAGGGCGGGGCACACCCAGACCCCGAGGCGTCGGCTGCCCCCACGGCATCGGCTGCCCCCACAGTCCTGATACCTTAGCAATGGGAAGGTTCTCCTGGTGAGCCTTAAAGTCAGCTCGGTTGCAGAGGCCGGCGATCCGGGCCAGGATGAACCAGGTCACAGAGCTCTCGGTGAATGTTTTCCCTAGGGAAAAGCAGCGGCTGGTGAGCAGGGTGGGGGGCGGGGAGTGTGAAGCCCGAGACTTCCTCGCCTCCTGCTCGACAGGACATCCCTCGTCCGTGCTCAGGACCCAGTTGTCCTCTGTGTCCGCGCTCCCTCGGCCCACACGCCACCCCCGGCCCCACCACGGCTGGCCGCCCCACGCCGCTCGAGTCACCGGTCTGCTCCTCCCTGGTGTCGGCCTTGTATATGGTCTTGTCGAACCACATGTGGGCGACGGTCATGCGGTTCTGGGTGAGGGTGCCCGTCTTGTCGGAGCAGATGGTGGATGTGGAGCCGAGCGTCTCCACGGCCTCCAGGTTCTTCACCAGGCAGTTCTTGCGCGCCATGCGCTTGGCTGTCAGGGTCAGACACACCTGGGGCCACAAAGAGGGCTGAGAATTAGCGGAGACGAGGTCAGCTGCTCACACCAATTTGTGTTCTGGAAATCTGGTCATTTGTATCGCTTTTGTAATTTTTGGTACTTCTTTCCCTTTTGTTTCCACCCATTTCGCAATTCCACCTGAGGCCACGGTAAAGAAAACCAGGAGAGTGACTGTGCTCGTGCTTCACGGCACAGCTCGGAAAAAGGGTATTTTCCTTTACCAGGTGAACGTAGAAGACGACCTTATCTCCTGGAATATTCTGCTCCCCCCAGGACGCTTTCATCTTTGCGGCTCAGCAACCCTGTTCAAGTCAAGTTCAGGCCACCTCCCTCTCTCCAGCCCCTCCTTCCCAGGGACCATGTCGATAGCTAACCTTTCATTGTGGTTTAAGAGGGCTGGTACCAATAGTTAGAAAAAAAAGAAGAAAACAGGAGAATCCTGAAGCTGAGAAGGAATATTGCAACACTGGAAAGGACTTGAGAGATCGTTTATAAACTGGGACATTTTTGTTGACATTAATTATATGGACCATAAATTCAGTGAAGGTCAGGTGTGTGTAGCAGGTTTGTTTTAAAAACTAATCAGTTCTTGGGCTATGGTTATATCAATACAGAATTCCAATTGTGGGGTTATGATTTATTTACATATTATCACTAGTCCCGAGGTTTTGGTGCTAACCAACTGCGCCCTGAGTAGTGTTCTCATTTCTGTTTTATCTCGTACTGTAGTATCTCATTATCCATTTCTATTTGTACTGATGAATGGGAGCACCCCCCCAACAAGTGGTCAGTAAGCTAAGGGCGTGAAGACCATTTTCCTGTGAAGAGCGGCGAGAGGAAAGGGGGTGATTTCACCTCCCACTAGAGAGTTTGAGGACACATGATGGCTCCCATCAGTCAAACGCGTAATTTGTGGAAGAGAGGAAAATGACTTGTTTTGTGTCTCTTCAGATGGGAAAACTGGGACCCAACAGGAAGTCATATTTCCACTCAACGCGATGAAATCCAGCTAGAGCAAGCCCGTGGCGAAATGAGCGGAGACTGAAAGGGGAGGCGTTCCCAGGACTAGAAACACTCATCATCTCCCATGGATTATATGTAAGATATTCAAGTTTGGTGAAAGGTTGGATTTCTATGGGCTTTGAAGTCCTTTCCAATAAGAGTCTATAATTCTGAGTTAATCTCACTCTAGAAACTGATGATTAATCAAACTGACACCTGGAGATATTCAGTGATTTGACCAAGTTCACTGTACAGCCCAGACTGGAACTCACTGCTGGCGACTCAGAATCTAAATGCTTCCTGTATCACAACTACTGGAGAAGAAAGAGAAGGCACTAGAAAATATGGGTGGGGGGGAAGTCAGGGTCCTGTGGGCGCTAAGCGGCGGACACGTGTGCGCACATCAGGAGTCCTCTGCACTAGAAAGATCCAACAGCAGAAGAGATACGTGGTTTCATCCCTTGGGGCGGCGTGTCTGCCCAGAGGCCCCTCCACCTAAGCTACTCACCGTGACGGTGGCCAGCAGCCCCTCGGGCACATTGGCCACAATGATGCCAATGAGAAAGATGACAGCCTCCAGCCAGCCATAGCCCAAGATAATTGAGAGCCCGAAGAAAGTGACACCAAGGAAGACGGCCACCGCTGTGATCAGATGGATGAAATGTTCGATCTCCACGGCGATGGGGGTCTTGCCGACCACCAGGCCTGACGTCAGAGAGGCGATGCGGCCCATCACCGTGGAGTCTCCCGTCGCGATCACAATGCCCCGAGCCGTTCCTGTGGAACGAGGGGGAGGTCTGAGGCGGGGGGCGCTGCGGGCTTGTTTCTACGAGGAGAGCACTGTCCATGGTCCAGGCAAGGTGGACACTTAAGACCCTCCGAGAGCTTCTAGTATTCTATCGCCCCATATTTAGTTTACACAAGTAAGGTTCTCCCCGTCCGAAAAATCTCTGAGATTTCACAGTTCTCCGATTTTATCGACTCATGGCCTTCCCCGTCAAGGTCTTGATCACCCTTCATCTAAATGTCTTCTATTGTCTGTATGTTTCTTATTTTGTCCTGAATGGGCAAAATGCAGCTGAATGGTTTCTAGATCCCCAGGAATCAGGGTCTCCTTCTGCTAGAGTCCTCCCTCCCAGCATCTGGTTCTCCCCTCCCAGAGGTTCTCAGCTTCTCAAGGGACACTGGGCGATGCCTGGAGGCCTCTCTGCGGTCACAGCTGGGGTGGGAGGGGCTGCTCCCGGCAGCGGGCGGGTAGAGGGCAGGGGTGCAGCTCCACATCCTGCAAATGATGGGAGCGCCCCCTTACAACCCCTCCAGGGGAGAATTATCCTGCCCTAACGGTGACAGTAGGGAGGCTGGGGAGCCTTTCCGGCTGGAGCCCCTCCCCGCTCCGCCTGCTGGAACCAGCCTGACCCCTGCCGGGGAGCAGACGCCATAACAGCTGGGCTTCGGGGCCTCTCCCTCGGCCAATGCCCCCCTGCCCTGAGTCAGAAGGGGGACCTGGACATCATGTCTGGCTTTACCTGCACGGGACGCTGGCCCCTCACCTACGTGGCTTGAAACAAGGTTCTTGGCTCAAAACCATTTTTCCTGCTTTATCAAAATAATGGCTGAAATTCCTACCCTTCCAAGGCATGGTCTGAATGACCCAGAAAAGTGACGTATCCTAGAAATATCACTTATGTTAGAAGCAGAAGGGCTCTGGCTGAAAGTTCAGCTTTTCAGCGAGGCCCCTGGGAGCCCTGGGGCTCCGTGCACGCCCGACCCTCAGGCTGCCTCGGCTCTGAGAAGGGGATGGAGGCATGGAGGAAGCAGGGGGGACAGTAAAGGTTATTCAGGGAGCCTAGAACGGGAATGGGCACATCATAGGCATGCCAGTGTTGGCTTCTTTCTTTTCTTCACATGTGGGACTGGGTTGGGGGTTTCTACTCCGACAGCACCCACAAACGCTGTTTCCGGGGTGGCCTCCTGTGTGGGAGTCTGAGAGCGGGGTCCCGCCCAGATGGCCACGAGGGGCAAGTGGGGTTCTGGGAAGGAGTGGCCCCGCTGCGAGGCCCTCTGCAGATGGGCTCCCCACCTGCTGCCCGCCGGAGGGCTGCCCTCCGGAGGCATTCACGGAGGCTTGGCGAAGACGCTACGGTAACCGAGAGGTGCTGAGAGGGTTTGGGGTTTGGGGCGGGGCTGGACTATGCCACTACCTGGGTCTATTTTGTGCCAGGGTTTGGTCTAGTTCTTCCTTTTTACTCCTTCATGGGTTTCCCTATGTGCAGAGAGGCAGGATCTAGTATCGAATCCCACGTGTCTGGAGACAGGATGGGTGGGTGTCAGCCCGGGGAAAATCAAGGCCACGGGCAGGCCTCCCGTACCCCAGGCCAGACTGATGCCTCCGTGCTCCTGTATATGGCCAGGGAGACAGGTCCGGCCCCATGGAGATGCATGAGAACACAAAGACAGACGACGTCTGTATCCGCAGCCCCATCGGCCATGAAAGTAGGAGGTGAGGGTCTGGGAGAAAGGTTAGAGGTGGCTTCTCATTTGCAAAGTGCACAGACGTTTCCCGGTTCAGAGTCAGGAGCTCCTTCGACCTGGCTCCGCGCCCTCGGCCACATCTCATGTCCTTCTGGTCTTCGACTAAGGCCCCCTCCATCCCGGCCAGACCCTTATTTCTGGAGAGGGATGTCACCACCCACTTTCCTCCCCTTACCTGAATACACTTTGCTGACCAAAAACCTGCTTAAGAAGGACAAATGTGAGCAAAACTTTCCCCTAAAATTTAATAATGCAAATCTAGTGTTTTTGAAGGAAGCTTGCTAACCTGCCTCTTTCTGTCTGATCAAAATTAAAAAAATTTTTTTTTCAATATATATTTTATTTTCTGGTTGGATTCTTCTTCAGCTTTATTTTATTTTAAAGTATTTAAAAAAAAATCTTTTAAGATATTTTTAACTTAAATAAATAACTTCATGACCGGAGGGCTCACAGACCAGATAAGGGTCTGTGGAAGGAGCACAGGCTTTGGGAGAAAGACTCGCACCAGAATCCTTGAGTCTCCTCTCTCCTGCTGACTTGTGCTCTTGGATACTGCCTTTCATTTCTTTGAGCTCTCCACGTGCAAAATAGAGCTAATGTCTGTTGTGTCGGGTCGTGAGACTCAGACACGTCTGTAACATTTGGCACGAGTGAGGCATTGAATTAAAAAAAAAAAAAAGCTGTTTCTTGGATACCCAAACATTTATTCTTAAGCGTGAGTAATGGCTTTCATGTGTGTTTCAGAGAGCTTTGCTGGCCTCCTTAAGTGTGGGGGGGTTTGATGTGAGACTGAGCCCATCATTACCACCTTGGCCAGAACTGCCTCCCCCCTCAAATGTACCTTAGATTTTAGGGGCAAAGCCAAAGTGTGAGGGGGAATTCTGGTGAACTCTAATTTCCAATGCCAGTACCTCCCTGGAATAGTGACAAGTGGGGACTCCTCTCAGAAGGAGACTGCCCCTGCAGGGCTGGGTAATTTTCTGCCCTTCCATGCTATTTTCAACTTCTAGAGCCCAGTCCACTCACTGGCCATAATAATACGAGCTGACGATCACAGCGCACTTCGGTCGTGTCAGGCTTTGCACTACGCATCGTATACGTGTGAGCTCATTGAATCCACGGAAAAACCTACGAAACAGCGACTCAGTATCATCACGGTGCCCACGCGGAAATGGTGACTTTGACCCTTCACCAGTGGCTTTGACCTTTCACCAGAGTGATGGGAGGACCTAGACTGTTCACCAGCTGTTACCTACCTACTCGTTTCGAAGACGGAGAGTTCTCGAAATCTTTGTTTCAATCTCTGCTTCTGAAACTAGGCTACTTATGACACGATGCTCACCTTCCACACAGTTGGTGGAGAAGAAGCAGATGTTGCGGGTCTCCAGAGGGTTCTCGTGGGTGAACTCGGGGGAGCGGGTCTGCGGCTCGGACTCTCCCGTCAAGGACGAGTTGTCCACCTGGGAGGGGAAGGAGGATGGGACGGAAAGAGTGAGCATGGGAAGAAAGATTCCTTTACAAAGACGACATGTCTTGTCTGCCACCAGCGTCCCATTCCTGGCACGCAGGGAGAAACAAATGCACACCAGCACCTATTGTCTCCAGCCTCAAATGTGCTCCTGCAGCTCCTTGAGGTTCTGACCATGCTTCCTTTCACGGAGTCCAGCTCACTACCTAAGGCTGCCCCAGGACAGGGCTTGGCCCCTCCCGTAGCTTCCCGCATCCCCTCACCTTACACCCTTGGGAATAGATGAGCCGGATGTCCGCTGGGATTTGGTCTCCACCCTTGACTTCTACCAGATCTCCTACCACCACGTCCTCCACATCGATCTGCATCTTCTCTCCACCTCGAATCACCAGAGCTTGCTGTGGGAAGATGGCGCAGGGTCATTTCCAAAGCTTTCTGCTTCCCCTGTACCCGCTCCTATACTCCTGTTCCCGGTCTCCTTCCACCGACGCCCTTCCTTACGCAGTCACTCACCACATCACCCTGGAAGGTCTCTTTGGCAGATTGCAAATTTTTACCACCCCTGTCCTTGCAGATGGCTCTGATGACCCTCTGTCTAAGAGATGGGGGTCTATCTCTCCATCCTTACACTTAGGCAAGGCTACATGGCTGGCTTTGGCTCATAAGACATTAGAAATGTAAGGCAAGCAGAGACTTAAAAAGTGGGGGCTTGCCCTGTTGTCACTGGGAACCCCTCTACCACCATCGCGATCAAGCCTGAGCTAGCTGCTGGAGGAAGAGAGGTCAGGAGGAGAAAGGCCCCAGCTGTCACAGCCGTCTCAGCCAGCCATCCCCAGACACTGGCATGAGGTCATCTGAGACCGTCCAGCACCCCTCAGCCCAGTCCAGATCAGAACAGCCCCCCCCCCATAGAAGTGCGGGAACTGCTATGTCTGTTGTTTTGGAGCCACGAAGTTTGGGTGGCTTGTTAGGCAGCCAAAGCTAATGAATGGTCTCCAAATCCTACTTTATTTTACCAAAGCATCATCCCCTGCGTGAACTCTCATGCAAGGGAGGGATTAATTCATGTTGACACCAAAGGGAAGAGATCCTGGGCTGTGACACCAGAACATGACGGTGCTGTCGGGAAATTCTGATGCCTGCTCCTTTCCAAGTTTCCAGCTGTGTGCTTAGAAAGATCCTTCTGCTGTCCTATTATTTCCAGATGCTTAAACGTACTTTCTTAGTAGAAAATAATCTAAACGTTCAGAAAAGTGGCGAGCTTAAAAATTGTACCAAGAATAGTGTATAACCCGTACCCAGATTCACCTGTTGACATTGAACCCCTTTGGCTTTGTCCTTTGGTCACTGTCTGCACATACGCATGTGTGTGAACACTTCTTTGCCTGCACCATCTGAGGGTAGGTGACATACGTCCCGCGCTTCTATCCTGCGTCCTTCAGTGTGCACGTCCCAAGAACGAGTATGTTTATACCCACAACACAGTTGTCGATTTCGGTGGATCACGCTTCAACACCGTGCTGTCCTCTACTGTCTGTATCCCCGCCTCATCAGGTCCCCGTATGTCCTTTGCCCCATTATTTTCTTCTGAAGCACAGGATTCGGTCTCGTGTTGCATTTCATTGTTATGCCCCTTTAGCCCCCTATAATCTGGAACATTCTCACAGCTGTTGTCTTTTTTTTTTTTTTTTAAACACAGAGAGAGAGAACTTGCTTGAGGTGGGGCGGCTGTGCAGAGAGAGAGGGCGAGAGAGAATCCCAAGCAGACGCCACCCCCAGTGCTGGGGGCTGGGCTTGACCCTGAGATCATGACCTGAGCTGAAATCAAGAGTCAGACGCTTGACTGACTGAGGGGCCCAGACGGCCCCGTTCTTTGTCTTTAAGGTCATCAACATTTGAAGAATCCAGCTTCTCCAGCCTCCTCTGTACCTCCCCGGCTTTTACTAGAATGTTCTCCTTTGGGGCTTCAGATTATGTTCCTCCCATTCAGATTATGCTGGCCGGACCAGACTGCTTCATAGGTGATGCCGAGTCTTTCTCAGGGTGCTTTTTTTTTTTTAAAGATTTTTTAAATTTTATTTTATTTTATTTATTTGACAGAGAGAGATCACAAGCAGTCAGAGAGGCAAGCAGAGAGAGAGGAGGAAGCAGGCTCCCTGCTGAGCAGAGAGCCCGATGCGGGGCTCGATCCCAGGACCCTCTCAGGGTGCTTTTAACGTCTGACCCAGTAAAACCTGGGGGCCCCCACCCTCATCACCACCCTCAGTCAGTTCACGCATCGGTAGGGCGTAATTTTCCTGGGACTCCAAAAGTGTGTGTTTGGCCACATTCTACACCTCTCTCACTAGATCCTCCGTAGTAAGCCTACCTGCGGCACCATTTTTCTGAAGGACTCCATGATCTTGGAGCTCTTGGCCTCCTGGTAGTAGGAGAAGCACCCCGTGATGATGACCACGACAGCCAGGACGCTGCCCAGGTACAGCTGGGGGCAGGGAAACAAAGGGCTCATCAGGATGTCTTTTCCTTCCTCTTCACCCTCAGAAAATCCACTTGTAGTGGGTTAAGCCTCTGCCTTCGGCTCAGGTCGTGATCTCAGGGTCCTGGGATCGAGCCCCGCATCAGGCTCTCTGCTCAGCGGGGAGCCTGCTTCCCCCCTCCCCTCCTCTGCCTGCCTCTCTGCCTACTTGTGATCTCTGTCAAATAAATAAATAAAATCTTAAAAAAAAAAAAAGAAAACCCACTTGCAAGGGTAACAGCCAGGGGCTGAGGGAGAGCCCTGAGCTTGGGTGAGGGCCAGCAGGATCCAGCAAACACCCAGGAAAGCTATTCATGGCCTGGGGGGTAAGGGGAGGGCCAGGGAGGGAGCCTGGGAGAAAGGAGATAAAGAGATGAAAATTCTGGCAAGAGAAAGGGACTGCGGAGCGCTTTGATGGTCAGTCTGGAAGACAGATGATCAAAGCAGAGCACGTTTCCAGGTGGAACCATGGCTCTCGGGGAACTGAGTCAGAAGCTTGCTAGGTAAAAGGTGGGGGGAATCCAGGAGGGACCAAGGCCTCCCTTGGAAAATCCTGGGAGTACAGAGGATTCGGGCCAGAGGCCTTGAGGAGTGCAAGGCTACTGAGCGGCAGAGGGCAGGGCCAAGCAGAGACTGGGCCGGCCTGGGCAGCCGAAAACACTTACGTTGTCCTTGGTGGGCTCCTCATTGAAATGTATCTGGATGCCGTAGGCCACGAAGCAGAGAATGGCCCCAATCCACAGGAGGATGGAGAAGCCACCGAACAGCTGTTTACAGAATTTGACCCATTCTGAAGTGGTTGGGGGAGGGGTAAGTGCATTGGGTCCATCTCGTTTCAAGATCTGCTGCGCCTTTCCTGGGCTAAGGCCCTGTGTGGAGAGGAAATAGGGAAGGAACAAGCATCGGGCCACCAAACTCACAGGTGCCATTTAGGGCCCCCTGCGGGGGTGGGGGCGGTCTAGAGACCAGTGAAGCCCCCAAAGATCGCCCTGGAAAGTCTCCCAGAGTTTGCGGCACAGAACGGCTCTCCTTTATTCAGCACGGTTACACGGGGAGGATTTTCGGTTGGTGGACGGATTCACAAGACTTTGGAAGCCCTGTCTTGGGTCGGTATGTGGCAGGACAGAGTGGGAAGGGTCTTCACCCTCGTGCAGCGCGCACCCCACGAGAGGCAGCCGTCCACGGTTCGTGAGATCACGCGCAAGACGGTACGATGCCGGGGTCCAATAGCTTACGTCAGTACCACGGGGACAGTCACACTGGGGCTCGTTAACTTAGACATGGGGGGAAAGTTCCGATACCAACCCAACACACGGAGGCACAGATTCCCCCGGGAGCCTGCCTTTCCCTCTAACTGCAAGCAATGGTAGAAGCCACCGGAGGGTTAGGAAACAAACTGCATCCCCGCCCGGCACGCCCAGCTTCCCCTGAAAAACGTACAACTTGAACGAAAACAGGACAAACCTTCTGCGGGCCTCCCTGGTTATCAGACAAAGCCCCTCCGATGAAGAAAGTCTAGAACTAAGAACTTATATTTTGAGGGCCTGTAAGTTTTTATTTGTGGTCCTGGTATTAGTGGTAACAGTAGCAACAGCACTAAGGGTCAGAGTCGGAATGTGTGGTTTTACTGTTAATCCAGTGGTTCTCAAAGTGTGGCCTGGGAGCCCATGGGGTTCCAAGACCCCTTTCGACCCCTTTGGGGGCTCCACAAGGTCAGACGATTTTCACAACAGTGCTAAATTGTGGTTCGCCTTTTTCCGCTCTTGCTTTCTAGTGTATGATGGAATGTTCCAAAGGCTACATGACAGGTATCACGACAGATTTAATCCTGAACATATATGGGAATCCAGCTGTCTTCTGTTAAAAAGCTAGACATTAAAGAGGTTCGCAAAAATGTCAAACGCCCCTAAATTTTTAATTAGGAAAACTGTTATTTGTAATACGAATATTATTTATACTAATATATAATGTATTTACTCTTGTTTTTAAATGAATTAGGAAGAATTTTTTAATTTTCTCAATTTTAATGTTGAAGATGATAGCCATGGACAGATGTAACTCACATACATGAAAGCTCTTTAGGGTCTTGAGAACTTATGAAAGCGGAGAGGGGTACCCCCCCAACCAGGACTGGAGAAGTGCTGCCCCACACCCTTCTCCTTTCTATCATCTGGCCCTGGACTCTGGGGTGTACCCTGCTGGGCTTTCTGAGAAGGTGTGGGGGAGGGGAACTTGGCGGGGAGGAGGGAAGGGTAACAATATTGACCTGGAAGTTGGGGCTCCTGACTTCCAGCTCCACAGCTGCGTGGGCTGGGGGGGGCGGGGTTGGGGGGCTCAGAGTCGCTCCGCCTCCCTCAGTGGTGGCCCTGCTCACCATCGTCAAGTCCACAGAGTACTTGGCGCTCAGCTCTTCCAAGGTTAACTTGTGGTCCTCCTGCGGGGACAGGGGAGTCATTGGGGGATGGGTGGTGACCTGGGGCCGAGGGGAGGGCCTGGCCTGGGTGTGGTCTCCGGGCAGGAGGGGACGGGCTGCGGGCTGAGGAGAGCGGCTGGGGGGGGTCTCACCAGGATCACTTCCTTCTTCAGCTCTTCCATTTCAGCCTTCTTTTTTTTCCTCTTCATTTTTCTTCTCATCCTAGTCTTAGACCCCTTTTTAGGTCTTGGGCTTGGGTACTGCTCGTGAGGGGTCACAGTCCCCTTCTTTCCCCCGCGCCCCATTGTCCTCCTTAGAAACAGCTGACCCAGCTCAGCTGGCGGGAAGGGAGCCTAGAGCAAGCAGAAAAGGCAGGGGGCACCGAGGGTCGGGCGGCTGGACGGGAAGAACAGGGGAGCGAGGAGGGGAGGGCAGGGGGGATACCGCCAGGGGAGAGCGCCAGGGGAGAGCGGAGGCCAGAGGTGGGCTCCAGGGAGGGAGAGGCCGAGCCGGAGGCGGCGACAAGCAGCAGGCCAGGGCTGGAGACACGCTGAGGGCAGCCCCGTGAGGAGGTGCGGATGCTGAGGGGGCCCAGTGGGTGGGTCGGGGGGAGGAGGCCCCTGGCCCAGGCCCCATGGGCGCCACGGCAACCCCCAGGGCTGTGGTCACAAAGGCCTCAGGACAGTTCTGGCCCAGAGTCCAGAAGTCCTGTCTCTGGGCTTGAGGGCCACAGGAGAAGCGTCCACCCCAGGGAGAACGTTGGCGGGAGGGCCAGACGGGACCCAGGTCCCCGCTGGATCCTGCTGGCTTCCAGGGCTCACGGGGACCCTAGGCAGCTGACAGAAAAAATAAAGCAGGCCCTGTGTGTGAGCATGCCCTTACTGAGCCCGCTTCTCCGCCCCCTTGACCTTGAGCTTTTAGTTTTAGGAGATCATAGCAGAAAATGTCAGATCTTGGGCATTTGAATCAGTCCTGGGTTTGAATCCTGTCTCTTCCGCTTACCAGCTGTGTGGCTTTGGGCAGTTACCTAACCTCTCTGTGTCTCCTTTTCCTCATCTGTCAGAGGGATACCGACTACCTAAGGTGGCAAAAATTGGGATTAAATTGAAGTGCTCTGTGTAAGGCACAATGTCTGGTATATGTAGTATGTGATCAAGAAATAGCTTGAATTAACTATTATTAGTTTCATTTGTGGCTTAATGTGCAGCCCTTCTTAGAATAAAGCTCTGCTTTTCCGTATGACAGCACGGTATTTCCCATCTTAATAGGATGTATTTTTCTCTTCTGTTCTCCTTCTTTGACGTCTCGGTGAGTGCTTTGATAATGTTAGTTTTATTTATGTTTTCTGTGTAAATACGTCCTTCCAAAATGGATCTCGGAAGCAGCCATATAGTTCTATCATTTATAGAATTTCTCCGTGACGCATGCCACAGACGCTTTCCCTTTCTGATCTTGTCTGATATTTGTTTCACTGAGTTTGAGTTTGGCATGCGTTTTAAAAGTATGACTGCACCAAAAAAAAAAAAAAAATACGACTGCGTCAGAAAACATCATCTTGCTGCTGACGCAAAGCTCCTTCGCTATTCAGAAATAGAGATTTTCCCACCCCGCCGGGACAATGATGATCTGTTTTTTCACTAGATCGGATTGGATTTTTCTTCTCTATTAAAAACGTACAAAATAAAAACTGGAAGTCCCACTTCCCCACTGCTACTGCTGTTGACGGTGTGTGTACCTCCTTCCAGTCTTTTCTCTGTTTAGACAGACAGAATCTCAAAGGAGATTTCCTTCTCAATCTGTAGAGAATCATCTACGTGCCCTTTGGTTGTCAGTCTTTCATGTTTGCGCTGCTCTGTGTGTAATGTCTGCGACGGGCTCCGGATTCTGCCATGACCCTGAGCTGCTTGGTTATTCCCCCGCTCATGGATTTATAGGATAATTTCCTTTTCTTTTTTTCTTTTTCTTTTTTTCTTTTATTATTTACTTAACAGACAGAGATCACAAGTAGCCAGAGAGGCAGGCAGAGAGAGAGGAGGAAGCAGGCTCCCTGCCCAGCAGAAAGCCTGAGGCGGGGCTTGATCCCAGGACCCGGAGATCATGACCTGAGCCGAAGGCAGAGGCTTAACCCACGGAGCCACCCAGGCGCCCCTCCTTTTCTTTTTTAATCATTAGAAACAGCGCTGCAGTGGCAACCTCCCACAGAGCTCCCTTTACGTCCAGGAGCTTCAGTTTCCGTGGAATCAGTATCTGTTGCTGAATCATAGGGTCCTCTCATCTGAAGTTTTAGAAGACTCCGGCAGACTGCTCTCAGAAAGGGCACTTTCTGTCTCTGTCCCAGCAATGAGAGACAAGTGTGTGCTCGCATCACACGACTTTGATCTTTCTTATTTCCGCCATCGTAGTCAGTGAAATTTGATATCTTATAGTTTTAATTTGCATTTTGGATTGTCTAGGTGAGCATTTTTTCCCCTTAGAGTTAATGGGCTTTCTGGATTTGATTTTTCTTTTTCCGAATTATTCTTATGCTTTTTCCAGATTCCCATTGTTTTCTCATTCTCATGGATTTGTAGGAGCCCCTTGTCATACGCGGTACAAACCTTTTCCTACAGTCTTCGTGTGTAATGCGGCTCACAAAGCCCTTGGGAGCAAGGATCGAATTAAAGTTAAAATTGCCCAGCTCATCTGTGCATCATCTATGTGAGCACAGCCCTCAGCCCAGCCTTGCATATGGGAGGTACCCACCCCCCCTCACAAAGCAATTTAACTGACCGAGAATCGATTGAAATTATTTTTGGAAACCCCATTCTGTTCCACAGATCTTAGCTCAAAGGTCTACCTCTTCAGAGAGGCCTTCTGGTTTCCAAGCCCAATATAGCTGTCCCACCCCTCATCCCCTATCCCTACCCTTCATCCCCCATCCCCACCCTCCAGCCCCCATCCTCAGCCCTCACCACCCCCACACCCTCCACCCCACTCCCAACCCCCCTCTGCACCCTCCACCCCATCCCTACCCCCATGCCCCCTACCCTCCACCCTCCACCCCCCACCCCTCACCGAACCCTCACACCCCAACATGCAGCCCTCAATCCACCCCTGTGACCTTGGCTGTACTCCCCACCTTCTGAAACCATCTGCCCACTTGTCTGTTGACTCGTTAATTGTCATTTTCTCCGTGACCGTGACCGTGACTGGCTTCTTCTCGGCCGCATACCCAGTTCCCAGAATAGCTCAGAGTGGCTGGTCCACAAGTAGTTCCTAAGAGTATGTTGAACGAATGATGAACTTTCAGGTTTTGTCTTAATGTTTAAGGTCTTGATGATAGCTGCTTTGGTCTGCCGTGGTTTAACATCTGTTAGGGGCAACATGGTAGTCCCACAGGTGTCTGCTCGTGGGTTTCATAATTATAACAAACTCTCATATTCTTGCCCGACCCGTCCTGCAGCGGAACGTCACAACCAACAGGCCAGGCCTTGTGAAAACACGGGGAGGATTTTGATATTAGATTGAGTCTTTGGAGCAGCTTCTGCTTCTCTTTCCTCCCTTCGGCCTCCCAGACAGCAGTCGGGATTAGCCCTCCCGTATTCCTGCTTGTCTCGTTGATCTCCTCGTGTTTTCAGGTTTCTTTAGTAGGCGCCGCATGTCACGCGCGCGACATCTTGAGTGCGGTCGGGTTTGGTTCTGTCGTAGATGGAGCTGTTGGTGCTGTGTTTTCTATCTCACTGATTTCAGGGATATGTGGGATTTTGAAAGAACTGGTATCTCCTACCCTGTGCATTTGAACTCATTGCTTCCAGGTTTTGTCATTGTTGTTGCATTGTTTTGGACGACTTCCTCGGATTTTTTTAGGTATTTAACATCTCCTTTACCAAAAAAGAAATATGTTTTTATTTCTTCTGGTTTGTCCCTGTATTTAGACCATTTGGATACGAACTCCTAATTCGGGATTTCAGATGTTGCTAGCGCTTCTGTCGTGGTTTGCTGTGCTAGTTCTCCAGATGTGCTGTGTTCCTCCTCTCTCCTCAGCATCATGGCCCTTCCCATGTGCTTTTTCCTCCAACGTTTTAATCCAGAATAGATGTTGAATCTTACCAATCCCTTTCTCAACATTTTTTGGAAATGACTAATCACTTTTTTCTAGTAAATCTTAGTTGTTAGTTTTCCATGTAACATACTGTACTTGCATTCCGGGATGTACTGGTCATTCATTATAGACATATCTCATTAAATTCTATCAAAGCTGTATTTGTCTCCTACAATAGGCTGGGCAATATCATTTCCCCCCCTATATTCTAGTACAGTTGAAATAATATAAGGATGTCTTTGAGGAATTTGGGAAAAAAAATCCTCCACTGAGTTCACTGGGTCTAAGGGTTTTTGGAAGACTCATGTTTTAAAAAGTCAGTTAGTTAACATACAGCGTATTATTAGTTTCTGAGGTAGAGGTCAGTGATTCATCGGTTGCGTAAACACTCAGTGCTCATTCCCTCACGTGCCCTCCTTAGTGCCGGTCCCCCAGCTACCCCATCCCCCAACCCCCTCCCTTGTAGCAACCCTCAGTTTGTTTCCTATGATTAAGAGTCTCTTAAGGCTTGTCTCCTTCTCTGAATTCATTTCGTATCAGATGTCTTCCTTTGATAGCGATCTACTCATTTTTTCCTATTTTTTGCTGCATTCTTAGCATTATGAATATTTAGCTTGTCATCTGTCTCTGGTGAGTCATCACGTTTCCTATTCCGTAGATAAAAAGGAAAGGCCGTGGAAAGCATTTCTGCCTGGATCAGGGTTTGGCCTTGACCTCCAGCAGGACTTCCACCTTGGGCTAAGCCCTCCAGCAGATTGATGGATTTCTTTGTATCTTTTTTCTTACCAGCACCCCCTCCCCCCCAGTTGCAATCCGCTCCCTTTGCAGGGCTCTAATCACCTGGGTCTGCCCAGCCCTCCGGCTCCAACCTTCATTACCCACAGATTCCTGGCTCCCTCCACGAAACCACAGCCCCCCCAACCCCAGTTCACTGCACCACTGGGCTGACCAGGCTCCCTGTGGGCGGGCTGGCCGTCCCTGGGGCTGCAGCGAGTGTGAGTGTGGCTAGGAGGCTGGCCCTGGAACCACGAGTGAGATCCTGATTCGGAAGCACAGCGTCCTGCAAACTTTGACAACAGAATTCAGCCCTTCCAAGCTGGGGGTGCCCAGGTGGCTCAGTCAGTTGAGTGTCCAGTTTCTTGGGCTCTTGATCTCGGGGTTGTGAGTTCAAGCCCTGTGTTGGGCTCCAAACTAAAATTAATAAATAATCCTTCCACGCTGAAGTTTTCCCCTCTGGGAATTACAGGTAACAGTGGTGTCCATCCTCCTGGATTCTGGGGGTTCTTCCAGTCATCCGGCCCATCCTTATTAATTGTCCCGTGTGCATCAGGCATTGTTTTAGGTATTAAAGATAAAGGCGGTGAATAGAAGAACAAAAAAATCCCTGTGTGCCTGGAACTTACGTTGCAGAAGGAGTCAGGCAAACAAACAGAAAAAGTACAAACAACTCTATGTATTTTTGAACTGCATGTCTATTTCTATATATTTTCTCTCTAATTTGAGGTATTAAGCATTTACAAGAATGGGGAACGAGCTGCTGGGAGTGTGATTTTGCTTCATTTTTTATTTTTATTTTTTAAAGATTTGATTTCTTTCTTTGAGAGACAGCATGAGCGAGAGAGCGGAAGCAGGGGGAGCAGCAGAGGGAGAGGGAGAAGCAGACTCCCTGCCGAGCAGGCGGCCCAGTGCAGAACTCGATCCCAGGACCCCAGGATCATGGCATGAGCCAAAGGCAGACGCATAACCGACTGAGCCTCCCAGGCACCCCTGGAAGTGAGATTTTATTGGGGTGGCCTGTGCGGGCCTCTCTGAGGACAGACTGTGGGAGGAGCCCTCTGACTGGGGTGAGGGAGCTGGGCTTGTGTTCCCGGCAGCGGCACTACCAAGAAGAAAGGCCCTGAGGGGGAATTAAATGAGATGATACCGACAGGGGCCTGATAGGGTTAGGGCAGAGAATGAGCTGCAGTTAAAGCTCCCACAGCATCTGGCATGGTCACCGTCCCTGTCTCTGTCACTGTGCCCTCAGAGCTGAAATAAAGGTGCCAGCCACGGACTTCTGACTTCTCTTCCCAGATCCCATTCCTGGGAACCCCGGGGAGAAGGCACAGCCCCCAGCCAGCCCCGTGTGTGCAGCACACGCCTGCCCATCCCACCCCACCTGCCCGCGAAGGCTCCCAGAATCTGCTACTGAGGGCGGTTTCAAGGATCGCAGCTACTTTTCCCTCCGTCCCCTAACCAGCACCCAGGACAGGACTCCGCTTGCACTGCAGACTCTTAGTCGGGGCCTGACCTTGGGGCGGGAGGGGGCCTCAGCCCACCGTCTTCTTCCCCCACCCCTCTGATTAAGAGTGGCCCGATTCCTGTCTGGAACAGAAAAAACAGAAGTGGCCTTAAGGATTTGGGCTCAGATGGACTCCCCAGTCCTTCCCTGTTCAGCACAGACCTTTGTGGCTCTCCAGGGCAGGCTCCGCCTCAAGGAAGGAGGCCTCTACTCTGTCTTCTTCCCCTCTGGCTTTCTCCCCCGCCCGCGACGACAACATCGGCCCCCCAGATCGTCCACCTCCCTCTCCCCATCTCCTTCCCACACTTTGCGGCTTCCTCCTGGAGCCGAGTCTCACCACAGCTCACCACGCGTTTAATCCCACATTTCGGGACGGGGGCAAGTGTTCAGGCTCGAAATCTGAATTACGGAAGGGATTTCTTTTTCATAACGAAATGCAACTTTATTATATTCAAGTCCGTAGGTAGTACCGCAAACTAGTGCCCTCTAAAACGTCTCCCGGTAAAGGTCCTGCAAATGTGTGTCTCACCGACACAGGAGAACCGATGGTGATTAGCCCATGCATGCGCTACCTCTACGTAGATACTCCTAAAGTGCTTCAGAAGTGTTTAGGAGGACTAAATGTGCCAGCCCTAGCCATGCGGTTTAATGCTTCTAATTTGCTAAACAAATACCGTTTTTTTTTCGATTGTGCAAAGATAAGCTTTGTCCATAGTCAACACATCTCAAATTAATCGGCCCGAAGGAACATGGTTTCTCATTTAGTTTCCCGAGCCCAAAGCAACGACTCACTCATTTCAAAGTCCTTCTGATAAAGTACCAGTGGAGGGAGGTGAGAGCCGGTGGGAGGGCCCTCCCAGGCCTCCTTCCTTTCTGTCTTAGGTCTTGCGGCTTCCCCCGGTGGCACTCTCGCTGGGCCCACCCGGGGGTCTCTTTCCCAGTGCCGTCTGGGCCAGGCTTAGGGAAGGGGCCGGGCTGCCTGCAGAGCAAACCTGCTAGGCAGGGAGCCGGCAAGGGAAGGCCGAGGGTCTCCCGAGGGAACCTGAAACCAACTGATCACTAACACGAAGGGCCTTTGTCTGCCTGGGAGGACCAACCCTCCTCACGTTCGCGCTCTCGCTGCCCAGAGGGTCTGACCACGCCCCTGACCCGAGCTGATTCTGGACGTCCCTGGGCAGCAGGAAGGTTCCGGAAACTTCCTCCATCCTAGTTCCAGCTGACGGCCAGGCAGCTCCTGGAATGACTCAGGTTCATCGGGAGGGACCCAAAGGGGAAGGGGTGGTGGGGGCAGGGAACGGACTGGCCGCTGCCCTCTGGGAACAAGACGGGGCTTCGGAGGACTTAGCGTTCTGGAGGGCGGGGTGTCACCAGGCGCAAGGGACTGAGGGTACTGGAGCCTCTGTGACACCTGGGCCTCATGGCCCGGACGACACAAGGCAGGGTCGGTGGGGTGGAAGCTGCCGGGGTGGAGGACCCAGGGGAGCACCTGGACTGCTCTGGCCTGCTCTGCGGACATTTGAGTTTGGCCTACTGGCAGGAGTTTCTGAAAGGCAGGACCCGGGGCTGGAGACCACACATCTTGTCCTGTCCTTGGCTCGCTCCTCCCCAGCTCCCTTGGCTGTGTCAGTCCTCGGCCTCCCACTCCCCTGCCCTCTTGCCTCTAGACGTTCCCATCCGGGCTTGCCTGGGGATGCCGCCTTCTGCGCAGCTTCCCTTTCCGGCCCCACGCCTGGCACTCACCAGGAGGAGCTGTGTCTGATCTCGAGGGGGAGCAGGGGCAGGGTCGGGCAGGAAGCAGAGGAGAGGTGGGGTGACAGTAGGGTAAGGCCGGAGAGATGAAAGGACGTGGGTGATCTGAGACAGTTCCTTCCTCCTGGTTGAGACAGGTCCCTGCCTTTGGGTGTTGATCTGTTCTAGTGGGAGGTGGGTGTGCAGGGGCAGACAGTGGGTGGTGGGTGCTGGGGTGACCCTCAGTTCCTCGGAAAAAGTGGACAGGGTGCAGCCGGAACTGGGAAGGACCCCAGCATGTGGTGTCTCTCCGATTGTTCTCAGTTGGGTCTGCAAGGTAATGGCTCTGAGCTTATTCACCCACTCCTCCCCGCTGAGCCTGCCAAGTGGCCTCTCTGTCCCTCCCCCGACCCTCCCCCAGCACCCTGTCTTCTCTGCATCACCATCCCCGCACCACCTCCAGGCGTCCTGGCCCAGAGCCTGGTCTTCCTTGGACAGCTCAGTAGTAGGTCTCCTTCTCCACCCAGCCTGTGGGAGAGATGGGGGCAAGGCGTGAGCTCATGGGGGGCAGAGATCCATCTCTGCGGGCTGGAGGGCAAATCAGGGTGAGAGGGAGGGGAGGAAGCCGGGGAGCTGGGGCCACGGGTTAGGGGAAAGGAGAGACGTGTTTAGCACAGTGCGGGCATCACAGAGTGGGCTCGAGGGGAGAGGCAGGGGCTAGGTGGTGACAGGACTGTCTCAAGGGGCAACCGCCCGTGGTGGTTGTGCCGAGACATGTATGGGGTTGATGGCTCATGATTTTTCAGAATCAGGAATAGGATTTTATGTGAGAGCCCCTAAGTTTTAGTTATTGGACCAGTTACAAAACACAGCCACGCAATAAAGGGCGGACGGAACCAAGCAATATGCCCGGGGCCATATTTGGCTTGCCGGCCATCGGTTTTCAACTTCCAGTAAGGGGTCAACAGTGCTTGTTGGAAAAAAACAAAAGCAAACTTGGTCATTGCCTAGGAATCAGGAAGCCTGGGTTCTAGAAGCTGCTCTGCTCCTCCTTGCTTTGTAACCCCAAGCCAATAAATTCACCTCTGCACCTCTCCGTTTCTGTAAGATGTGGAAGGGGGACGAGGTGACCTGGGCCCACCTAATTCTGTGTCCTATGATTCGGGTGGGAGGAGGGGCCTGAGCGCCCCTGTGTGTTGGGGTCCCAGGTTGGTGGGAAAGGGGCAGGGTCAGGGCTCCGAGGACCTGGGGCCCCCGGATCGGGGGTGGGGGCATGGGGAAGAGGAGCAAGGAGCCGCATGTGGAAGGGTTGGGTGCGGAGCCCTGGGGGGTGGCCAGCAGTGGGGAGCACTGGCGGGGTGCTGGGGGGAGGGGGCACTTACCCCCAGGGTACCGTCTCAGGATGAGCTTCCGGACCTCATCATAGATGAAGATGAGGAGGCTGTAGGGGAAGGCGCAGAACCACCAGGTGACCCTGCACCAAACAGAAACAGGAGCGTGTCGGGGGTGCCGCAGGGTGGGGACAGAGAACTGGGTCTGAAGACCAGAAGCTGGGGCCTAGCAGGGCCTGGGAAGGACACACTCACTTGAGCGGGTACATGCGGAGGGCCACGCCCATGCCCGGGCAGTAGGACAGGAAGGCCGCCAGCGCCGTCTCCTCCAGCAGCCCGAAAATCAGAATCTTGTTCCTGGAAAGGCAAAGAAAGGAGGGTAGGTGGTGTGGAAAGTGGGGGGTTGAGGGGGAAAATCCAGGGAGGCCCCTGGTGGCGAAGGTGCCTGGGGACGGTCTTCAAACCCCCTCTTCTGCTGCTACATGTAACCAGAGTAGATTTCCTTCACTTTTTCTGCTGACTGATCTCACCTCCTATAACACACATACTCGTCTGGTAAATAAATGTTTCTAATGTGTTGGCTGACATGCCCTGGGCTGGAGATGCTGCGGTCAGCACACACTTCCTTCCCGGGTCGTGGGGCCGCCCTCCCGCGGCGCACGGACTTGCTATGACTCCAGGCCTGTGGTCTGTGTTCAGCCCGTGCCATCTGCCCGGCAAGGTGCTCAGAGAGCCTGTGTGTGTGCCACACGTTCCCAGGGTCTCCCCGGCCCTGGTCGTTGTGGGTTGTCGATACTCAATAGAGGAGAATGTTTGTCAAGCGCTTAGCGGAGAGGAAGCTGTCCACTCCCTGGAAATTAAATGCTGGATGTGCATCCACGACCTCAGACCCGAAAAGCAGGACAGAGCAAGGGTCTGAAAGCAGCTTCTGGAGTCAGATGGGCAGAATCTAGCCGCAGCTCTGCCCTCTGCTAGCTTTGGGCTGCAAGCCATGTTTCTGCACCTCTCTGAGCCCCGTGGTCTTCCCTGTGAGCTGGAGAGGTTACCGGTATACCCTGGGCTTGCTGGGAACAGAATGGGAGGTAAAGCATGGAAAGTTCTGGAACGTGCAGAGTGCTCGGTTGAGTTACTACTTGACCCGTGTACAACCTTGCACACTGCATGCCTTTATAGTTTACGCCAATAGCTCCCAAACTTTCCACTCACTAAAGGACCCACTCGATTCTTTGATAAAGACCCCATTTTAATTGATTGTAGTCTTTTCAGCTATATTTGTTCTAAGTAATGAATATCATTTCTCTATTTAAAATTGGAAACATCCGCCTTCCCAACAGAGCTGCGCGCTAGCGTGCCGTCGCGGTCCTTCACACCAATGGTTCTGCCTCTGAGTGACACTTGAGTAAGCCCTGCGGCCTTACTCGGTGGCTCATTTCTATAAAGCGTGGGAGCCTTGCAGACAGCGGCTCTGAGGCCCCCTGGCCCAGGGTCTGAGGTGGGGCGCTGCTGGCCAGTGGCTGTTGGCGTCCTCAGGACCCCTTTCGTCTTCCACTGGCTTCACAGAGACCTGGAGTTAGCACTAACCGCCGTCCGTGCTGCGGTCACTGAGCGATCACCAAGCACCGACAGGCGCCAGACCCTGACAGGCAAGCCACCCTGTGCCGTCTCCAGGAGCTGGGGCGCTAGAAGCAGACCTGCATGAACCCTAACAGCTGGGTGACCCCAGGGACCTCATGTAACCTCTTTGGGGTCTCTGGTCCAGAAAAGGAAAGCAGTTCCCATCCCATAGAGCTGTTGTGAGGTTAAATGTGCGTGCGGGTCACAGCACGATGACTGGCCCATGGTAACGCACACTCTAAGACGGCCCCGAGCCCGCCCCTGAGCAACTCCCAACCTCTCGGGGAGGATCACATACTGCTAGGCCGGGCCCGTGCTGCAAGCCCGAGCACAGCGCACCTGTGCTGTGGGCCTTAGGGCCGGGCAGAGGGTGCTGTTGCAGTGTGAGATTGAGGACGGAAGGGAGGAGGGAAGATGGGAGGAGAGAAGGGGGAAGAAGAAGGGAGGGAGGAGGGAAGCGAGGCAGCAAGGAACAAGGGAGGGAGGGAGGAGGGGTGAGAAGAGGGAAGGAAAAGGAGGGAAGGAAGGGAGGAGGGAGGAGGACAGGGAAGAGGGAAGAAGGGGACAAGTGTGGAAAGATGGAAAGGAAGGAAGAGGGAAGGAAACCTTAAAGCAGTAGATTAGGAGCAGAATTAAAACTCGTCAGAAATGGTGATCCGACCCCTTCCTCTTCAGACACCTGTTTCAGACGGCTGGACAGGTGTGGTCTGACACTCCCTCCTCCCTGATTGTGGGCGCAGGTCGAGGGGCCCATGGGGGTTGAGGGACCTCAGGGTGCTCTCTGCTGGGGGTGGGGGGCAGGGGTGCTCACTTCATGCCCTGTTGGAAGACTGAGTTGCGCCGGGTCTTGCAAATGATGAGGTCAGCCCACTGCACGACCACGATGCTGGCAAAGAAGGCCGTGTGGCACGTGAACTCCACCACCTTCCGCTGCTCATAGGTCTGGGGGCAGATGGGGCCGTGTGAGAGGCGAAGGGAGGGGCAAGGGGGCAGCATGCTGGGGGCGCTTGTCAAACCCCTGGGCACGGGGTGCCTTAGCCCCCAGCCCCAGTTGGCCCCCCGGGCACTCCCACAGGCACGGAGCCCACCCCCCGGAGGCCCCACGCACCCACTCCTGCCCATAGCTGTCCTCCAGGTCGTTCATGGACCGGTCGTCCCAGTCCAGACGGATTCCCAGCAGCCGCGAGGGCAGGAAACCGTTCTCCGCCAGGATGACGAAGTAGGTGAAAAAGCCGCCCAGGGCTTGGATCATCCCTGAGGGGAGCGGGCGGGAGGCCGGCACGGTCAGTGGGGGCGGCCGGGTGGGACCGGCACTCGCCAGCGACGGCCATCCTGGCTCCTCGGTGGGGGCGGACCCCTGGCCTGGGATTTCACCTGGGCTCATCCCTCCGTCAGCTGGACAGAGAGCTCTCTCGGCCGCGCCCCAGCCCCGGCCCCAGGGCCCCGCCTCACCAATCTGTCCGTAGGCCATGCTGATGAGTCTCTCGTTCACCAGCTTGTCCGTCTGGGGGTTCCTCGGCTGTCGCTTCATGATGTCACTCTCCGCGGCCTCGTAGGCCAAGGAGATGGCGGGGACCTGTGTGCGAGGCATGTGGGGGGAGGAGGGCAGTGGAAAGGAGCCGACAGGTGCAGAGGACGGTCCGCGGGGAGGAATCTTTGATGCAATCAGCACACGTTACTAAGACCCTGTTCTGGCCCCGGACTCGCTGGGGCTTCTGTTCCCTCAACTGTCGCAGCCTGGCCAGATCCCCCCGGCCGCCCGCCTCCAACCCCCGTGCCGCTCCGAGCCCGGGCCTCACCATGTCGGTGCCCAGGTCGATGCAGAGGATGGTGACGGTGCCCAGCGGCAGGGGGATGTTGGCGATGATGAACAGCAGGAAGGGCGTGATCTCGGGGATGTTACTGGTCAGGGTGTAGGCGATGGACTTCTTCAGGTTGTCGAAGATGAGGCGGCCTGGGGGAGGTTTGGTGGCGTCAGGAGACGGGAGGTTCCGTCCCCAGCCCAAGCCCTGGAGCGCGGCTGCCCGTGCGCCCCAGAGAGGGAGACCCCGGGTTCGAGGGAAGCCAAAGCCAGTGGCAGGTGCCCGGGATCCTGAGTTGGCTCTGCATTGGGGGAAAGGCCCGGGAAGCTGTCCCAGATGCCACCCGGCCCGCGGGGCCCCTCACCCTCCTCCACGCCCGTGACGATGGAGGCAAAGTTGTCGTCCAGCAGGATCATGTCGGCGGCCTGCTTGGACACGTCGGAGCCTGAGATGCCCATGGCGATGCCGATGTCCGCCTTCTTCAGCGCGGGAGAGTCGTTCACACCGTCCCCGGTCACTGCCACGATGGCCCCCTGCACGAGGACGCAGCCAGATCGGAGGAGGAAGCCCGTGCAGGCCCGGGCCAACCCACCCGGCCCGCGCCAGCCCGGCCCCGCACCCCCGTCCCGCTCACCTGCCGCTGGCAACCCTCCACGATGATGAGCTTCTGCTGCGGGGACGTGCGCGCGAACACGATCTCCGTGTGGTTCTTGAGGACCTCGTCCAGCTGCTCCGACGTCATGTCCTTCAGGTCCGAGCCGTGCACCACGCACGCCTTGGCTTCTCTGGACGGTGGGGGCGGAGGCGGGTGACTCCTTGCCGCCGCTGTCCCCCGCCGCCGAGCTGCACGGTCCCAGGGCTGTGGCCCTCCTTGCCCTGTCCCCGTGGCCTGTGTGTCCCATCTCTGTCTTTGAGGAAGGACAGCCTCACCCAGCACAGTCAGTGCTAGGCCACACGCTGCTTTTCTTACCCATGCCTTACCCCGGAGCCACCGCATGGGGGGATGGTTCCCTAAATTTGTAGTTGGGAGGATGCGGCTCAGGACAGTAATGTGACACCTCTGTTGAACAGTGAGTGGGTGGCACAGCATGGACACCCTCAGGACTGAGGAGCCGGCCGCTGAGGTGTCACGGGAAGACCTGCAGGGTCGCAGAGGGGCTCTCTGATGGCCCCTCCCCCCCGGGGCCCTCGGGCATCCTGTGGGACGGGTTGACTGGGGACAGGGGGCCCCGTGGAGGCCGCACCTGGGGTTGACCTGGCTGACGGGAATGTTGAGCCGGGCCGCGATGTCCTCCACAGTCTCGTTGCCTTCTGATATGATGCCCACACCTTTGGCGATGGCCTTGGCTGTGATGGGGTGGTCCCCAGTCACCATGATCACCTGGCAGCCAGGAGAAAAGAGAAAAGAAAAGTGGTATTAACACCCCCTCCCCATCCTTTCCTTTCCCAAAGTCAGAGAAAGCCAGACCCCCCGATGCTGGGACTGATGGATCCCAGCCAAGATGGCGGAACTGTGTGTGTGTGTGTGTGTGTGTGTGTGTGAGAGTGCGTGAGTGTGTGAGAGTGTTTGTGTGTCTGAGTGGGTGACAAGCTGTAGGCAGGGGACTGGGGACACTTTGCTTCCGTGGAGAAAGCCTCCGTGATGAGTAACAAATGGACGAGGGCCTCTTGGAAGAGGCCCCTCAGAGACCGGCTTTCATGGGCTGCGAGGCTGTCGCAGCTGGAAGGACCCCTCACTGACCAGCGAGGGACGAAGGCTTAGAAAGGGCCCATGACCCTCTCAAGGTTACTGGAGCCGGGAGTAGGACACATTTTCTTAGTGTCCACTCTGGTGCTGGGGCCATCCAGCTGGTCAGAGTAGGGACGAAGGGGACATGGCCCCCGCCTCCACGCCCCGGCCTTCCACCACCTGTTTAGCTGCCTCGGACATGCCTTCACCATGTGGGAAGAAGGCGGTTCTTGCAGCACAGATGGAGGCTGGTGGGGAGGGCTGTCGGCACCTGAGAGGTGGTTAAAGGGTATCTGTTGGGGCGCCTGGGTGGCTCAGTGGGTTAAGCCTCTGCCTTCGGCTCAGGTCATGATCTCAGGGTCCTGGGTTTGAGCCCCGCATCAGGCTTTCTGCTCAGCAGGGAGCCTGCTTCCCCCCCCCTCTCTGCCTGCCTCTCTGCCTACTTGTGATCTCTCTCTGTCAAACAAATAAATAAAATCTTAAAGAAAAATAAAGGCTGTCTGTCACGAGCGTGGGTTGATCAGAGGAAGAAGCCTCGCACAGCTACCAAGGAGAAAGTCCTTCAAGGCCACCGCCACCACCCCACGGAACCTGCCCCCCAAAGGCCACATGGGCCCCCACTGAAGACAGAAGCATCTTTGCAGCCCTCATCCTCGACCCCTCAGTACTTGGCACTGCCCACCAGCCCCTCCTTGAAGCCGGCCAGCTTGGTCCGTGCGGATGCTGACTCTCCCGGTTCCCCTTCCCACTTCTTCCCGCTCTTTCCTGCCTCTTCTGAGCGGCCGCCCGCTGGAAGGGGCGGCTGTGGAGCGGGACGGCGGGCCTAAGCTTGAACACCGGCCCTCCCCGGCTGTGGCACCTGGGACCAGTCTTTTCACTGAGTCTCGGTCCCAGGAGGGGACGAGCCCCACCTTCCAAGGCTGTCGTGAGGAGTAAATGGCACGGAGGTGGACACTCGGTAGACGTGAGCTGTGACTTCCCCCCACCCCTCCTGCCCCGCTCCTCTCTCTCTCTACTTGCCCCAAGACTGGTGGCCCCACTTTCATCCGGGCCCCCCTCCCTGATCCGGGTTCACTAGTGGGTCTTGAGATGCACGCGTGTGCTGAGGGGCCTCGCTCTCTCTGGTCCTGGACTTGTGTCCTGGGCTCTAAGCTGATGCTTTCGCTGGGATGTCTCTCCTTGGGTGTCCAACCGAGGCTTCCAACAGAAGGTCAGAGCTGAGCTCATCGTCCGCTCCCACCAGGCTGCCAGGCCTGCCCCCTGCCTCCAGCTCGGCTCTGTCCTCTCGGGCGTTCCAACCCTTTGTCCCTGCAACTCCCTCGCTGACCATGTCCAGCTCGGTCACTGTGTTCCCAAAGTGTTTCTTAGATGTGACTCCTCGCCTCCATCCTTTGTCACCGCCCTGGTTTGTGTCATCGCCTGGACTAGCGCCACAGACCCTCCCCCTGCCTCCTCGCCTCCAGCCCTTCTCCTGATTCAGGCCCTCCTCCACCCAGGTAGCCTCCTGAAAGCTGGCTCTGTCCCCAGGTCAGGCGTTTAGGCAAAGCCCTTCCAGCTGGCCTTGGCCGGAAGTCCTAGAGTCCATCCCCAGTGCTCCTGAGCCTCCTGCCCCCCACGCACCTGCACCCCCTCCCCTGCTGTCTCACCCCATCAGGACACGCACTGTCCCTGACCTTGACTGCCCTCCTCTCCCTGCCTTACAGAACACTCCCGGCCTTCGAGGCCCCGATCGAATATCACGTGCTCTGTAAAACTTGTCCAGTTCTCTGAGGCAGACTTAGCTGCTCCTGCTCTGAGTTCCCTGGAGGAACGGTCCCCACACCCCGGGATAGTTTTGATCGCAGCAAGAGGCAGCCGGATGGGTTGGAGCACAGCTTTCCGGACGGCTGACCATGCTTCACATGCCTGATCCGCCCCTTACGGGCAGGTTTATTTTGGGAAAGCGACTTACCCACTCTGAGGCTCAGCTGGTTTTATTTTTAAGTGGGGGCGATGACGCCTACCTCAGCGACAGAGTGGCTGGGACGGAGAAATCCCTTACTCACACACGTCTACACACAAGTGCTTCGGTGTGTGAGGAAATGGCAGGCTGCCTTCGTTCAAATCCCGGCTCGACCACGTACGAGCCTGTCACGTTGTGCCTCAGTTACCCTCTTCTGTGAAAAGGGAAAATACCGGAGCTTCCTCGCTTTCTCTTTCTTTCTTTCTAAGAATTTATTTATTTATTTGACAGAGACAGATTGCAGGCAGGGTAACAGCAGAGGGAGAGGGAGAAGCGGGCGGCCCGTGGAGCGGGGCCCACTGCGCAGGGAGCCGGACGCAGGGCTCATCCCAGGACCCTGCGATCATGACCTGAGCTGAAGGCAGACACTTAACCTACTGAACCACCCAGGTGCTCCATATTTAATTTTAAAGTATTCATTTTTGTTTGTAAAAAGTTTCAAAATTAAATATACAACATTATCTGGAAATTGCTTTTATAAACCTCTCTGAGTGATTTTTGAAATATAAATTGGGCATGAGTCAGGGAAATCGACAAGGACAATCTTATCTGAAACAAAACCCACATATTTTGGGGCACCTGGGTGGCTCAATCCGTTAAGTGTCCGCCTTTGCCTCAGGTCATGATCCTGTGGTTCTGGGATCAAGTCCCTCATTGGGCTCCCTGCTCAGCGGGGAGTCTGCTCCCTCTCCCTCTGCTGTTCCCCCAGTTGCACTCTCTCTCTCTCTCTCAAATAAATAAAATCTTTAAAAAAAAAAAACCCAAACCCCCAAAACCACATATTTTAAATAAGCAGCACATATAACATAATATTATGGTACTGAGTGAAAAATGTATTTTGGGTATTTCTTGATTCAGTAGATTTTAATAAACTTATTACAAAAGCTAATTTTATTTAAAGGTCTGTGATAATGTATGATAATTATTAGTAAAACAATTAGCCATTTTATTAACTAAAAATACTTAGAAACAGTGATCCTCATTGTTAATGAAGTATTTATCAAGTTTGGGATTAAAATTAATGCAAATCCAAAAAAAAAAAAACCCCAAACCCAAAAAATGTTGTGCAGATTACCTGCACTCCTGCGACCCGGGTGCTCATGGGATGAGAGCCTCTGGCCCGGAGCAGGGGCTCACGACCCTAGCTAGCAGGTTGTTCTGTGATTAAGTGTGGAGACGTTTGTTTCCCTGAGTGCCCGCGAGCACCGGAGGACAGGCACCACGTCTCCTTCGTCTTAGCAGCCCCTGGCCCTTAGCGGACAGGCAGCTCGAGCTGATGCTAGGAGACGAGGAGCTGGCCACGTCCCTGTGCCTGGCCACGGGATGGCCACGGCCACAGCCATGGGGATGGGGTGGAGCGTGCCTTGAAGCAGGAAAGGAGGCTCCAAGATGGACAGGGTTTATGTCTGTTTGTTGAACTCGGGCATCTTGAACAGTGCCTGGGCCTTAGGCGGCAAACGATGGTTAGTTGCCGAATGAAGGACAACTGAGGCAGGAGTTGAGGCAGGAGCGGCCACCGAGGAGCAATGACAGGTGGACACCAGGACCTAGGAGAGGTGTGCTTGGGGGATGAGGACTGGAGCCTGCTGGGGGCGAGTGGGTTCAGACAAGAGCCTGCTCATTGCTCATTGGTAGAGATCGGACGCTATCCGGGAAGGTGGTTCGAACAGATCTCCAAGACCCAAGTGCCAGGTTGGCCCGAGAGCAGAATGGAATGAGTGGGGGAGAGGATGCACCTGGTCACTGACGGAAAGGGACCCAGACAAGAGCTCCAGGTGGGGCCGACCTTTCCTTGCAGAGGGAGGTGGCCACGAGGGGTCTGGCATCTGCGAGGCAGGAGCCCCTGCCGTCCTTTGACCTTTAGCACCGGGGAAGGGAGGGTGGGAGGGGGGAGGCCAGGCCTGTACCTTGATGCCCGCGCTGCGGCACTTGCCCACGGCGTCCGGCACGGCAGCCCGGGGAGGGTCGATCATGGACATGAGCCCCACGAAGCAGAGCTTCTCCGTGGGGAAGTTCAGCTCATCCGTATCAAACTTGAAGCCCCGCGGAAACTTCCCAGAAGGCAGATTCAGCTGACAAAACCCTGACACGGGCAGGAGGGAAAGAGGGAGGAGTGAGCCCAGCACAGGGTGGGGGGGCTGCCCGAGTGCCCCCAATGCCCCCACCCTGGGGCAGCCCCGCTCCTGCCTCTCACCCAGCACGCGCTCCCCCAGCCCGCCCAGCTCCATGTAGGCGTTCTGAAAGGCGTCCTGCATCTCCTTGTCCAGAGGGATCTCCTTGCCCTGCACCAGGATGGTGGAGCAGCGGTCCAGGATGCGCTCCGGGGCCCCCTTCATCACCAGCACGTGGCTCTGGGGGCTGTCCTCTCGCTCGTGGATGGACAGCTGGAGAGAAGACAAGCGGTCACAGAGGCGGCCTGCCAAGGAGACCTCCCTGACGCACAGCCCCCGTCCGCCAGCTATCGTCGACGGAGGGAGAGCCTGTGCGTGTGAAGGGCAGTGTGGGTCACAAATATTGACCACAGTGCCAGGGGCTGGGTGGCTCTCTCGCCAGTGCCCCACAGTCGTGCTGGCCTCAGCGCGCTTTCACACGACACAGCTGAGAATGCTTTCTTGGTCTAGCAGACGCCTGCCGTCCAGGGGCATCCCAACGACATTTCAGAGGCGTGGTTCACCCCCACAGCTGGAAGGGATGGGAGGCTGAGGCAGGAGTGGGGAAGGCGACTGGGTATATCGAGGGATGGAGGTTTGGAAGTTGGGGGGGTCCTTGCAACCAGACCGGTAGTCACCCCAGTTTTCCTGGGCGATGAGGCAGGGGGAGGGGCATGGCCCTCAGATGCCCCCCTCCTAGGTTTTGAGCTCCCCCTCACTTTGGCCCTTTCCCCCACCCTTGTCCCGGCATGGCTGCCAGACCTGGTACTTGTTGGTGGAATTGAAAGGGATCTCCGCCACCTTGGGGTTTCTGTCCCTCATCTTCCGCACGGAGCCACAGGACAGCTCGATGCACTTGAGCAGGGCTGACTCGGAGGCGTCGCCAGCCGTGTCCCGCTGACGGAGGAGAACTCAGTGTCACACAGGCGGGGGGGGCAGTGGGAGACC
This sequence comes from Enhydra lutris kenyoni, assembly GCF_002288905.1. Lineage (NCBI taxonomy): Eukaryota > Metazoa > Chordata > Mammalia > Carnivora > Mustelidae > Enhydra > Enhydra lutris. The sequence continues at coordinate 4,794,436 of NW_019154178.1, read as the reverse complement.
GGGGGAGGGGAGCACTGGAGCCCCCGAGGCTGCCAGGGTGTGCAGGAGGGGGACCTGGGTCCCGGCGAGGCGGGCAAGCCATGGACGCGCCGCTGACCCCACCTTAGACACAGAGATGTTCTCCTGCCCGGCCTTGAAGACGGCACGGTTGCAGAGGCCGGCGATCCGAGACAGTGCCGTCCACGTGGGGGATCGTTTGTCGAAAGTGGCCCCTGGGAGGCAGTGGGGGAGAAGCAGGAGCACGGCTCCCCGTTAGAGCCCCTGTCCACTCCCACCCCCCACCACCATGCCGGGGCCCCCTTGGAGAGCCCCAGTCACCGGACTGATCTTCCGTGGTGTCCGCTTCGTGGATCTGGTTGTCGAACCACATGTGGGCGACGGTCATGCGGTTCTGGGTGAGGGTGCCCGTCTTGTCGGAGCAGATGGTGGATGTGGAGCCCAGCGTCTCCACGGCCTCCAGGTTCTTCACCAGGCAGTTCTTACGCGCCATGCGCTTGGCTGTCAGGGTCAGACACACCTGGGAGAGAGAGGAGGGTGAGAGGTTCTAAGCCTGGAGCCGGAGGTGCCCATGACCTCACCCTGGACCAGGGCACGACCCCGCCCTCCTTGATCCCGGTCAGCAAACACCAAGTGGGACCTATGTGTGGGCAGTGACTGCGCTCGATGTCGGACATGCTGAGCGAGATCGTGGGTGTGTATTCAGGTGAAAAGTCCAACAGGGAATTGAAGATACACGACCAGAGCTCCAGAGCAGGCCGGCAGAGAGCTGGGCCAGGGGTGTGCGAGAACGGGCACGAGACTGGGGGGAGATGGGCTCACCCCAGGGGGCAGGGAGAGCAGAGCATGAGGCCTGTGAATCGGGGCTGGGGAGAGGAGGAGGAGATCCTGCGGGGGACAGAGGAGCAGAGGAGAACCAGAATAGGGACATGTCACCGTAACTGATGGAGGAGAGAATTCTAGGAGGGTGGACAGCCGTGTCCGTTTCTCAGCAGAGTCAAGGAAGGGTTCGAGAGAAAAGGTCACTGGGTTTGCCAGTTAGTCATCAGTGACCTTTGAGGGAGGCTTTGCGGCCAGGGTGGCCGGGACGAGCTGCAGACGGCAGTGGACCATGCGTCGGACTGTGTGTTGCGGAAGGGGGCCGGGATGAGCTCCGGCAGAGAGACCGTGGGCCAAAGCGCAGCTCAGACTCTGAGCCGGGAATTAAGACTCTGACAGGTGATTTTAGGGGCAGGGAGCAAGTTGCTGAGCTACAGTAAGCCTCGACTGCCTTTGAGGAAAGGGTAGCAAGACCTCCCGCGGTGGCCCCTCGCCTGACCCACTCACGGTGACAGTGGCCAGCAGCCCCTCGGGCACATTGGCCACGATGATGCCGATGAGGAAGATGACAGCCTCCAGCCAGCTGTAGCCCAGGATGAGGGAGAGCACGAAGAAAGAGACCCCCAGGAACACGGCCACCCCCGTGATCAGCTGGATGAAATGCTCGATCTCCATGGCGATGGGCGTCCGCCCCACCTCCAGGCCCGAGGCCAGGGTGGCTATGCGGCCCATCACTGTCCGGTCTCCCGTGGCGATCACGATGCCCCTGGCCGTGCCTGCAACACAGAGGGGACCCCTACTGCTTGGAAAAGAAAAACCACGGCAGAGTAAATGGGCCTCCGACCGGGGTCCTGCGGTTGGAGGCCGGACCTCCCCCAGGCACAGACCTCCAGGCCCGGACTCAGGCCACCACAACTCATTCCCTTGACACTTGGGCCTGATGAGAGATGTTGCAAATACACTCGGAATTCAGACCGGGGAGATGCCAGCCATGAAATACAAGTACCGAGTAGCTCCGTGCAATCAGTGCCCTGCTTGCGAGGACCCCGAAGGGTCTGAGGTCACGGATTTTCTGCGTGGACTTAAGATGCTCTTTCCCAGCCTTGGGCCCTGAGACGCCGCAGAAGAAACCAGGCAGTTGCTGAGCCCTTATGTAGACACTCGGGGCCGGGGGCCTGGGCGGGGGGGGTGTGGGATGAGGGAAAGACCGTGGATGTGAGAGCCGGCCAAACTGGGGTTTGCACCCTTGTTCGGACTCCCCCCACCCCCATGGGATTGCTTTCATCAGGAAACCAGAGAGGGCTGTGATATGCCTGGCCCGCCCCTGGCGCACAGTAGGCACTCAGCAATGTCGGATCTGCTCATTTCTTCTCCTTTCCCCAAAGCCAGACTCAAAGAGAGCGATGTGAGTATTTCACAGGGCGTTTTTTACCAATGGTGGGAAATGTCGGGCGAATTTCAGAATCTCAGTACATTAACAGTTTAAGATACATAATGTGTAGTGATTTTCACTGTAACTGCAACTTGCTAAGGGAAAGGAACACCTGGTGAGGGGCGCCCTGGGGGCTCAGTCGGTTGAGTGTCTGACTCTCATGATCTTGGGGTCATGGGATCGAGCCCCGTGTCAGGCTCCATGCTCAGCGCAGAGTCTGCTTGAGATTCTCTCCCTCCCCCCTGCCTCTCCCCTCCCCACATGCTCTCTCTCTAAAATAAGTAAATAAGTCTTTAAAAAAAGGCTCATAAAATCTTTACAAAAATGCTCAGAGAGACATAACATGCCGAGAAGAAATGAGAATAGGGAAGGTAAAGGCATGGAGGTGGGGCACGTGGTCCCAGGCCCGAGGTTTAGCCAGAACTCTCTCCCCGCCAGCTCTCACTGTCGGCCCCTCTCAAGGAGGCCCGGCCACAGAGGGCATGGATTTCGGGCGGGCCTGGTCTCCTGTCCTTATGTGGTGGCAACCTGGGGAGCTCCTGCTGGCCCGTGTTCACCTGGCCTGAGCCTCCCCAGCCTGGTCACTGGTCAAAGTGAGGCCAGAGAAGCCGCTAGACCCAGCGTCAGGAGAAATGGAAGGAATCAGTCAAACCAAAGACTTCTGGGAGTCAAGAGGCGTGTGTGTGTGTTGTGTATTGTGTGTGTTTGTGTCTGTGTGCCTATGTGTTGTGAGTTTTGTGTATCGTGTGTTTGTACTGCATGTGCGTAGTGTGTGTGCGTGTGCGTGTGTGTGTACGTGTGCATGCGTGGAGGTCTTAGCCCAGCATCTGAAGGCTTTGGGATCTGCTCAGTCTTGGCATAGACAGAACACAGATCTTCCCGGGGGGAGGCACCTTCCACGGAGTCGGGCCACCCCAGCCAATAATATTCAGGCCCCCCGGTCCCTCGTTTCCCTCCCCTGGCCTTGGGCAAGACATCAGACACGTAAGCACAGCCACAGTCCCCCGTGCTGCCTGGGGATTCGGGAGTTCGACTCTTCCTTCCCCTGGGGCAGGGAGGGGGCTCCCTGGTGGCCGGCCGCTCACCTTCCACACAGTTGGTGGAGAAGAAGCAGATGTTGCGGGTCTCCAAGGGGTTCTCATGGGTGAACTCGGGGGAGCGGGTCTGGGGCTCGGACTCGCCTGTTAGGGATGAGTTATCCACCTGGGGAGGAAGCAGGTGTGTGGTCATCAGACGGGAAGGCACGTGGGTGCCCACACAGTTGTCCCCCGGCTCCGACCACACTCTGGCTCTGACCACACTCCGCCTCCATGACACGAGGGACAGAATTACACTCATGCTCATCATGTATTTATAACATTACTCAGCCATTGTCCCTGCTCTGGTTTGGTGTCCTGGCTGTCCCTGACCTCTTACGTGACCTTGGGCTGGTGACCTAACCAACGAAATCACCATTCACTCATCTATAAAGTGGGGAAGGTCAGGGGCATGTCTGCATTATACAACCCCGGTGCGGGGGTGGGGCGAGGTCTCTAACTCCAGAGTCTGAGAAAGTAGGGCTGTCTGGGGGGGGGTGCACGGCGCTGTCTGTGGCCACCTAGAACAGCACAGCACGATGTCACTGTTCCTGCAGAGTGACACGAGACAGCTCTGGGAGGCATACAGAGCATCTGACACAGTAATAACCACTACACGATCACCGGAAAGTGGACGTCAAAGATGTACCCGGGGCACAGGGCATGTCCAGCACACAGACACGAGGACATAATCCGCAAACAGTCTGTGGGAGACGAAGTTGGGCTGGGCCGCGTGGGGGGCAGGCGCTGACACTGGACCTGGGCTTCCCAGGCTTGCAGGCTCTAACTGGACCTCTCTCAGCTCTGTGGAGCGGGCCAGCTGCCCCGGGACGGCCGCCTCACCTTGCAGCCGTGAGAAGAGATGATCCGGAGGTCCGCGGGTACGCGGTCCCCGCCCTTCACCTCCACCAGGTCTCCCACCACGACCTCCTCTGCGTTGATCTGCATCTTCTCTCCTTCCCGCACCACCAGGGCTTGCTGGGGGGTGGGAGGGGGACGGGCACCTCAGGAATGGCTCGTCCCTCTGCCACCATCCTCCACTGCTGGCCTCCCACCTCTCCCAACCCTCCAGGAGGACGCCTGTGCCCCCTAGGCTGTACAACTGGACCGTGTGTGGAGAACGGGAGGCTGGCTTCTGCCCACGCCTCCATCTCAGAGCACAAGGAACTCAGGAGGGGGAACTGGACTCCCCCAGAAACCTTGTGCCCCAGCCCGGAGCCCTGCCTGCTGTGTACCTGTGGCACCATGTTCTTGAAGGAATCCATGATCTTGGAGCTCTTGGCTTCCTGATAGTAGGAGAAGCAGCCGGTGACAATGACCACGGCTGCCAGCACCACGCCCAGATAGAGCTGGCAAAGAGGAAAGGGTGAGGCCGTGGCCCTTCTCCCCGCCCTGGAGGGGCAGCTGCCCCTCAGATGGGTGTTTGGTGACTTTGTCTGCAACTGGGAGCGACAATGGCAGAGGAGAGCCCTTCCCCCCCAACCTCCCCTTCAGTCTCCTGGGAAAGGGAAGGGGCAGGAGAAATCGCAGGGAATTCCCAGGACTCGGGCTTCTCGGGGTGGGGGGAAGCCCCACAGATCCAGACCAGCTCAGTTAGGGGTGCGGGAACAGGGAGGGTCCATCTCACTCCGGATTGCCTGCATGTGCGTGTGTGCGCACGTGTGTGTGCGCGCGTGTGTGTTGGGAGGTGCTTAGCGACACGCGGAGAAGCCTCATCCCTTCACAGCCTGAAAAGCAGCGAGGCCCGTGGGACTGTGAGGTGCGGCTCTGGCCCCCTGCCCCCAGCTGTCCTGCGATCTGGGCCGGAGGGCGGGTCCCGGGCAGGTGCAGGGGGGAGGCACGCCCGCTCACGTTGTCGTTGGATGGCTCGTCCTCCATGGCGGCCTGGATGCCGTAGGCCAGGAAGCAGAGGATGGCCCCGATCCACAGCAAGATGGAGAAACCCCCGAAGAGCTGGCGGCAGAACTTGACCCACTCGGGGGTTGTCGGGGGCGGGGTGAGGGCGTTGGGTCCGTCCCGGGCCAGAATGTCCTGGGCCCGCTGGTTGGTGAGGCCCTGAGAGAGGCGGGGAGAGGAGTGTGAGCGCGTGTCCGGAGCCGTGCGCTCCTCCCGGCTTCCCACCGGCTCCCTGGCCTGGGAACAGCGTCCGTTCGGAGACAGAAATGCCACCTGGCAGGAGAGGGTGGGGGGGCCATCGGGAGAGGCCACACCGAGGAGGTGGCATTTGCAACAGGTGTGGGAGGCCTTGTGGCCCCACCTGCGGCCATCGTCCTGGGGTGGAGACACTTGTGGGTTAGGGCCTCAGTGTCTCCTCCAGTGGCACCTGGGCAAGGCTCCTCGGAAGACGGGCCCCTTTCCAGCAAGAATTCGAGAAGAGACCCACACGGGGAACCTCCAGTTCTCAGAGCTCCGGTGAGTCCCCCTTCTTCCCCGGGGAGCCGGCCGGGGCGCGGTGCAGATGTTCCCCGCGGGGCCCAGCCTGGCTGTGGAGCTACACTCCGCGTGCGCATGGGAATGCTGGTCCACGTTCTCTTCTAGACTGTGAGCTCCTCGAGGGCAGAGGTCACTTCATTACCTTTCTCTCCATCCACTCACTTATTTAAGAAACGTGCATCGAATGCCCGTTACATTCTGGGCCGTTGTCAGCTCTGGGGACCGGGAGGAGGACAAATCCATGAAGTCTCTGCCTCATGGAGCTTATGACCCAGTGACGTGACGCATGATAAGTAGCTGTCACTGCCAGATCATTAAGGAAAACAGGGTACGGTCAAGGACCGGGGAGCAGAGAATTTTCAAAAGAGGAGTCAGGGAGGGCCTGCAGGAGGAGGTGTGCACCCACCGTGGTTTTGCCTGACGCTGTATTTATTTATTTGATGGGCGTGGTCACCTGACTGTGACACTTCCTACTTATTTCTGTGATGGTGGGAAGCTAGTCCCCCTCCCCGAGTCTCCCTGCTATAATGGACGGGTGCATGACCCCCATGTCACAGGTGTCGTGAGGGTCAGGGAAGTGTTCATAAAGCACCCATCACACACAGCACGCACAGTGGGGCGCACAGTAGGGCTACTGTGACACTGGGGGGTTACCTCACTGTTTCGTAGGTGTCGCTTCCCTGGGACGTGTGTCACCAGTGCTGCTTGTGCAGCTGGGTACGGGGCCCGGCTTCCAGGTACTCAGGAGAAGGTTGTTAACTAAGAAGCCGGGGATCTGGGTTCTAGGCCTGGCTCTGCCCCAGCTAGTCACACGTCTGTGGGCCTGTTTCCTCGCCGGCGCAGGGGGTGTGATTATCCATCCAGGCGCTGTGTGGCTCTCTCAGGTCTCGGGCACCCCTGTGGCCCCCCGACTCACCTTGGATAGGTCCACTTGGTATTTGCGGCCCAGCTCATCCAAGGACAGCTTGTGGTCGTCCTGAGAAGGGAAGTCGGGTCACTCCGGGGCAGGAGGCTGGGCGCTGCGTCTGGGATGCGTGTGAGGACAGAGGGGCCCGGGGCTGAGGCAAAGGGCGCAGGTGGGAGGGGCGGCATGGCTTCTCCGAGGGCGCTGGGCTGCGGAGACCCTGTTTTCCACAACCTGCGGGTCGGGCTGGGGTGCTCACCATGGCCACCTCCTTCTTCAACTCGTCAAGCTCCTTCTCTTTTTGCTTCTTCTTGCCGCCCCCATTCTCCGCGGTGGTGGCTGCTGGCGAGTACTCGCGGCCGGCCTGCAGGGGTGGGGAGGGAGAGCCCGGAGAGTCAGGGAGGCTATGTTCGCCCTGGACAGGCCAGGAGGGCAGGCACTGGGCTGGGGTGGTGGATGCAAGGCCCGTGATGGGCCCAGGGGAGGAAAGGGTGGGGGGAGCCCAGGCCCTCAGTTTGCAAACTGGTCGCAAGGCCATGGGCTCTGAGCTGGAATTCCAGGGAAGGCCAAGGGCCTCAGGACACAGGACCCCATTCTTGGCTGTTTACCTTTGGGCTTCTGCTAAGATTTTGTGTGTTGAGAAAACCCTGCAGCTAAGTTCTAAACAGAACGAAAACTTTAAGGACCGTCAGCCTACACTATTTAGAATTCTGGAAGGCGGTGGCCAGTGTTGGGGGAATCCCAACACCTCGGCCACTTAGAGAGCAGTGGAGACAGCTGCGAATCTGGGGGAGGCAGAGTCTCTGGGGAGTCAGGGGTCAGGCCGGGGAAGACACCCTTCTCGTTGGCCAGCTGGCCCGCTCTTGGGCAAGGGGGTATTTGTACAACTTGAGGCCCCAAGGCACAACTAGGTAAGAAGGGAACTGGGCCCCATTTGTCCAAAATAGAGGAATATGTACTAAAATGCGTGTATTCTCAGGTCCTGGCATGCCTGGGGCCTCTCGTGAGATCAGGTGAGCATTTTCCCTGGAGCCGTGTGAGGCCCTGGGTTCCCTTTCCTCTTCTCTGCCTGTGGTCCCCTCACCTCCGCCAGGCTGCCGGGGGCCGCAGGGAACCTCTGGGGAACGGGGTGGGAAGTTTCTCCTTCCAGGGGTGAGGGGTGGGGCTGGTGGGGTAGTGGTGGGGGAGGGGTCGGGCAGGGCCTGGGGGGGGTCATGGCAACGCCTTCTCACTCCCTGTCCACCCCCCGCCCCCTCAGGGCGCCGCATCATTGTCAGCAACGGGCCGGTCTCTTGTCCCCAAGGCCACGTGCAGCTTTCAGGAGCCTCTCCACACTGTGGTGTATCCCATTTCTTCGTGAGGACACCAAGTCCTCTTCGTGAGGACACCGGGAGGCGCCTGGGGGGGGGCGCAGCCCGTTAAGCGTCTGACTCTGGGTGTCGGCTCAGGTCGTGATCTCAGGGTCTTGAGATCAAGCCCTATGTGGGACTTGGCGCTCGGCACAGAGTCTACCTAAGACTATCTCCCGCTGCCGCTCCCCCAGCAAAAACCAACAAATAAATCTTAAAAAAAAAAAAAAAAAAAAAAAGCCTGGACACCTGGATGGGATCTACAGCCAACTTATTTGTCCTTCTTTACAGGATAGTGTGCATTTTTTATAAAAGTAGACTTTTCTTTTCAAGACAGTTTGAGGCTCTCCGCAAAACTGAGCAGAAAGTACGGCGAGTTCTCATATCCCCCACCCCCACATGTCACTCCCACCGTCAACAACCACCCCCCCCCCCCCCCAGTGGTGCTTTTGTGGCAGTCATGAACCTGTGCTAACACATCAGGGTCACCCTGAGTCCACAGTGGCCATGAGGGCTCCCTCGTGGCGGCATCCACTCTGAGGGTTTGGACAAATGCAAACTGACTTGTATCTACCACGACTCCATCCAGAGTGGAGTCACTGCATAAACTCCTGTGCTCTGGGATGACGCATTTTTTCCCATCAAAGAGTCAAGTGCGATCCCAGAATGTGGCAGCTGTCCTCACCCTACGAGGTCATGAGTCCAGCACCTGGAGAGGTCTGACCGGTGAGATCAGGAACAGGGTGCGGGGCTCGGTGAGACATGGACCCCGTTGTTCCCTAGACCCGCAACCTTGCATTTGTTTCCATAGAGAGCACCCACGGATCGCGGGTACCTGTGGCTTCCTGAAGGCTGGCCATCTTGGGGAGACGGAAGCAGCCCAACAGAAGGAGAGGGGAAAGGCTCCTGGGGTTCTCCGTCTCCCTCTCCAGGAGCCCTGAGAAGGCCCCTTTAATCAGTTAGATTGAAATGCTTTGGGTTCACCGAGTCTCTCCTTGGTGGAACAGAAACGCAGAGGGGATGAAAAGCCGCAAAGGGACCGGCTTCAAGGTGACCCTCCAGAGCTTCAGGGGCAGGAATGGGGCCTGGGCAAACAGAGGGTGGGGGGTGGGGAGGGGGGCGGCTGGGGCTGGGGCTGGGGCCGAGTCCAGAGAATTTCTGTACATTCCGACGTGCAATAAAGATTGTGAAAATTAGAACCAAATCGCCAGCCCATGCGCTTGGGGAAGGAGGCACCGCGGCCAACCTTGCTGCTCCCTATGGCATCCCTTCCCCTGCGCGCCCACCCTGTTCTCCCCAAGGCCGGCACAGAGCTTGGGACACGCTGCCCCTTCCCCCTCCTGTCCTGGCAAGGATCTCAGGCTCTGCAGCCAGGAGCCTGCGGAGATCTGGGGCCAGCGGGCTGCCCGGGCAAGAAAGAAAGAGAGGAAGCAAGGACCCCCCCTCCATGGCCCCCCAACCACGAGTCCCCCTCTCCGGGTCTTGAATGCTGAAGGAGAACAGAGAGTTCTTTCTGAGAGAGCCAGAGGCTGGGACAGAGTGGGGGCAGCTGGAAGTGAGCCACGCTCTCCCCACCGCAGCCTCGTGGTGGCAGCTGGAGCGGGCTGGGCTCCCTCCCACCAGGGCCATCCCTTCCCCCAGCTCCCACACTGCCCTTCTTGGCCACAGGGTGCAGGGTGACAGTTGGACCTCGCTTTGTAGTGCAGATGCAGGGGAAAGGGACAGAGCAGGGGTGCGGACCAGCTGCCTTCATTTTCCAGAGCTCTCCCGGCAGTTTGAACTCCAAGCTCCAGCCCTAAGACAACCCCTCCCCCCACATTTCCCGCAGCCTCTCCATCCAGGCAGAACCAGATCCACTTCCCAACCTGCCATTGCTTGCACACAGCCCCTGGGGTGGGGGTCTGGGGGCTTCGGGGTTGCCAGTGGGAAGGAAGGACCGGGGGAAGCAGAGACCCAGGCAGCTGGGGTCCCAGGACAAAGTAAAGGCCAAATTGCTTCCCGAGCAGGACCTCGTGAGCTGCATGAGCTGCACCTCCCCTGTTCTCTGCACTCCCGGTTGGGGGAAGAGGGCGGCCTGGCCCTCCTCCGAGTCCCGAGTCCCGCGCACGGCAGAACCAGAGATGCTGGGTTTAGCTGAGGGTCCTAAGAGGCCCTATCTTCCCATGGGGGTGACTTCTTCCTTCGTGAAGCCCACGCACAGACCCTCACTCCTCCTCAGGGACATCATGCAGGGACATCGGGGCTCGCCCCTTCTTGAGGGCTTGCGGGCTCGCGGATTGGCCTGCCGAGTCCCACACACGTGCTCAGCCTGGAGTATCTGCATCAGCTCCGGCCTATGGAGAACACGTGTGTTGCAGGCACATGTACACACACACACACACACACACACACACGCACACACTCACACACCCGGTTCTATTTATAGCTCCTACCCCAGCGCAGGAACCCTGGTGTCCAAGCTCGGAGTTTTCCCAGCTGCTAAACTCAGTGCAATAACACGTCCCTGCCTGACCCCTTCCTGGGCCCAGAAACTCCCCCACAGCTCCCGACAGGCACCCCCTTTCCCCAGGCCCTCCCGTGTCCTCCCCAGACTCCTTCCCTCCACAGGCACTCCACAAAAGGAAAGCAGCCCGGAGCAGGGTGTAAGGGACTGGGTGACTTTTCTCCATATGGAAAATTCATTTCCAAGAATCCAGAGCCCTGTCCCTGCCCTTCCCCCACACCCACTCCACAGTTGTTAATCTTCCCCTTGGCATTCCCAGGGCTGCAGAATGCCACGGGCAGGGGTGGGCTGAGAGGGTGCAGGCGGCTCTTACCAGCCGCTGTGAAACGCTCACAGCCCAGGGCTGGGGAGGGCCCTCCAAGGCATCAGGAGGGGCACTGGGCTGGGGCTGAGGGGCACATCGCTCTTCTGCCCTACGACCCTCCTGGCTGCTGGCTCTCGGGGCCCTGAGAGCTGGTGTCAGAACCGCTTGGTGACTTGGGAGCCATGCTCCTGGCCGCTCCAACCTCAAACTGGACCCCCATCTTCTCAGGCTGGGATTGCCAGAGGAATGGCTCTTTTTGGGGAGTGGCAAAGGCAGGAGCATGAACAGGGCCAGGCTCCCCTCGGCTGGCATGGTTGGAGGTGCGGTGAGGGAGGGTCTGTCTGGGATGGGGGAGACACAGGGATGGAGGGGCGGGGTAGGGTGGAGGGCGGTGGGGCTCATCTCGGGGAGTGGGGAAGCAGAGCGCACGTGGGCACCTGTGCGCTGTGGACCCCTGGGCCGAGCACGCATCTGTAGCCGGGAGACTCAGTCCAAGTTCATGCTGCCCCAGAGCCTGGCGTCTCTCTGCTCCTCCCTTCAGTCCCCTCCCCGCCCCATCCTGCTCTCCCCCAGCCTCCCTCACCCTCCAGAGAGCCCTCCTCCTCCCTACAGAGCAGCCCCTCTTTTTGGAGATACTCACCCCACGGCCCATCTTGGGGCAGAGTGGCTGAGGGAACCTGGACTGGGCAGGTCACTGGGAGGATCCCCAGCCCACACCTCTGGTCTGGGATGGCCAGAGACCCTGGCAAACAGAGCCGGCAGCGAGCAACAGGGTAGCTTTAAATAGGTCCTGCTCCCCCTCTCCCCCGCCTTCCCCTCCTCGGGAAAGAAACGTTTGTTGAAACAGGATCCCTGAGGACTCCTCCCCTCCCGCCCCTTAAGCAACAGGCGGGTGGACCATGGACAGTCCATTTGTCCTGCTGTGTGCTCCCCTCGTCTCCTCTCATTCACCCCTGGCCCATGGCAGCCACGACTCAGAGAGGCGAGCGGCAAGGCTGGGGCTGGAACTGTGCTCCTTGGGGATGGGCTGACGGGGGACAGTCCCCACAGCATCCCGGGATGCCAGAGGCTGTGTGGTCCCGGCCTTTCTCTGGTTTCCTGATGGGGAAACTGAGACCCCGAGAGACAAACAACTTGAGCAGATAAAACAGAACCAGAATTCAGGGCTCCTGACTCCCAACCTCCCAGAGAAAGAAGCAGAGAAGTGGGGACACAGAAACCGGAAGAAGCAGTCAGCCTGGGAACCCAGGGCCACCCTTGCATAGGAGGCACCCAGAGGGGCCCTGGTGAGAGCTAAGGGTGGCTCGAGAGACAGCACGAGGTCTGGAGGTGGAGGGGGAAGGGAGTCCACAAGCCTCCAGGTGAAGCATGTCCGGAGAACAGGACTCCGGGGCGGGCGGGTGGGGCAGGGAGGCAGCTGGGGAGGGACGGGCAAGCCGGGGGACAGCCCCAGAGCCAGGCCAGCAGACACCCACGCTAGTAGCTCTGGTAGTGTTCACCCCTTGCCACCGAGTGGTCGCGCCTCGCCCTTACTCTCTGTCGAGGAGCCCGAGGCTGAATCTATGCCTGGGGTTGGCAGGTGCGGGGGGAAGAAAACGCAGTTTCTCAGAGGTATATGGAAGTCAACGTCGTAATAAGGGCCAGGCCTGGGAACCAGAGAGGAGGTGGTTGCCTCCTTCCTCCCGTGGTGAGTGCCAGGCTAACTGGCAACCCCGTGTTAGACCGAAGAGATGCAGGTCTGAGGTTAGACCGAGGAGAGGCCTCTCTGCAGTGAAGCAGGGGAGAAGCCCGAAGAAGGTTCTGGGAGTGAGGAGGGGGCCTTGGGGCTGGGAGGGGCGTCTGTAACCTTATACCAGTTGGAAACAGGGTAGAGATGAGCTGGAACAGGACCAGTTAATAAAAAAGGCAAAGCATGAGGGACAAAGAGGGGAAGGGGAGACCAGCAGGGGCAGAGAGAGGAGAAAAACGCCCTTCCCCGCCATCTGGGAGCAGAAGGAGGACAGAATTCTCCTGGAGTGTCCCCATTTCTCTGGGCACAGAGATGGAATGGAGGAAAGCCAGTGCAGTGGGGGCAGGTCTGAGAACCCTGGACCCAAAAAGCTAGGAGGGAAGGAGGGCCCAGCAAGCCAGTCCTCTCAGGCCCCAGAGGGAACTCCCTACAGAGGGCTTATCCACCTCTCCAGCAAATCCACTGTTAGGGCTCAGGGCTCAGGCCTGAATTCCCCACATAACTGCCCCTCCGGGCCTGCACTTGGGATTTTCCACTACGGGGGATCCGGAAGGTCACAGCCCTCTTCCGCCCCCCTTCTCCTCTTGGGTTACAGCTGGAGGGATGGGCAGGATTGGGCAGGATGGGGCAGACACCTTCTGTCCTTGAATTTGAGCCTGGGGGAGAACAGGCCATGGGGGGAGTAAGAAGGGAAAAGCAGATCCTGGTCCAAGCCCTGGTGTGGACAGGAGAGAGAGAGAAGCTGGTGAAGACACAGCTCGAAGGCTTGTGTTTAGACATTAGGAGGGAAGGCCCAGGGAAGAAGACCCTGGAGAAGTAGCTGTGGGTGGCCGGGTCGCTCAGCAGCGGGGCAGCCTTGCCCTGGACTGGGGCGGCTGGGGTGGGGGGGTTGGGAGGGTGGCGAGAGGGTCCCTCGGGACATAGGAGGCTCCTGTTCCTTGGTTCTGGGCTTGGAATCCCTTGTCTCTGCCCCGTACTCTCTAGGGTGCAAGATGAGATGGGCCGGCCCAGAGCCCGCAGGCGCGTGGACCTCAGGCACCCGGCCCTGAGCTTGCTCCCCCACCCTCACCCCTGCTGGCACCGCCCAGGGCTGCCCAGTCCTTCCAAGGCCCTGGCTCTGGTCCCTGTGGCCAGGCCCATCCCGGAAAGGACTGTGTCCTCCCTTTGCCCGTCCAGCCTGGTGGGGGCTCAGGCCATACCACGCACTGGGGCTAGCGTGTGGCCCCAGGGCGATGTGGCTCACGCATTTGGGGCTCAGACAAAAGAAAGCCTGGAGAGGACCCCCGGGTCCCATTCCTCACCCAAACCTCCCTGACCACCCTCTCTGCCTGGGCGACAGGGAGGCCCTGGGAGTCCACCCCTTCTCCTCCAGCGTGGACCTCAGCCTCCAGGACATGGGTAGGGAGTGGACATCTGGCCCCTTGATCTGGGGCGCCTTGGCTGGGCTGCTGCCTGTGTAGACAGCCAGCGGTCAGTTGGGATCAAGGCCCCAGAAGTCAGAGGGACAGAGTGGAGAGTAGGGACGACTTGAAAGCAGGAGGCAGAGGGCCGGGGCCTGGCTGGAGAGTGGGTCTGGGAGACGATGGGTGGTCCTGAGTCAGGTGGTCGGTTGGCGCCGGGAGACGTGGGGAGCAGGGGTGTGTATGAGCGTGCATGTGTGACTGTGCCTGAGTGTGCGTGTTATGACCGAGGGGCACGACCGTGTGGGGACCCGAGTGTGGGGAAGGGGAGGTGTGAGGCACCACGCGGAAAATCGGAAGCACGAGCCCAGCGAGACCACAGAGGCCGCACTGGTTCGCACGTGGAGTGCGCGGGTCCTGGCGTGTCGGGTCGTGTGAGCCGGAGTGCTGGGGCAGAGCCCGCGTGGCGTACGTGAGTGTCCCTGGGAGAAAGTGCGTGTGCATGAGGGGGCGGGGAGGCCGCTCAGCTGCAGATGGGCCCTCAAGGTCTCCCAGAAACAGTTCTGTTTCCTAAGTGACTAGCCTCCTGGGGCCTCCGGCCCAGACTTGAAGGTTGTTTCAAGATCATGAAAGAGAGTGGAGGAGGGAGGGGGGATGAAGGGACGCTTGGGAAACTCCGTTCCCCCCTCACCGTCCTCCTCCACCCCTCACCCCACTTCTCTGCCCCAGTCCCCACGTGGGGCCCAGCTCCGCAGTCCTCCTAAGGCTGGCCCTCTCAGGGGTCTCCCTTTCTCTCCCTCTTCCATCCCCTGAAAGACCCCCCCATCCTTCTTCAGGGCCTGGGCTCTTGTTCTTCCCCACCAGGCTTCCAGGGCCTCACTGGGGACAGAAGGATTTTTCTCTTTCCAAGGGGAGGCAGGCCTGGGGGGACAGCATGGATGAGAAACCTGGAAAGGCCTGGAGTGGCCCTGACAAGTGTCCAATAAGGTCCCTTTCACTCTGCTTCCTCTCCAGGCCTCTTTTCCCACTTCCCGCAAGGGGCGGCGACCTTGTGGTAGAAAGGTTGGGCTCAGAGCCACAGAGTGCCTGGCTGCCGCCTGCTGCTGCCTCAGTTTCCCCACTGGACCACAAGGCCAGTGTTGGATTCTCTCTCTGTCTCTCCCTTGATGCCAGCTCCTCTGTCTTCTTTCTGGTCTTTCTTTCCAATCTACTTGAAATAGATTCTAAGACCCTCTTTCTTGGTCTCTCCTCACTTCTGTTGTCTTTAATCTTTCCCCCCAGATGATTTTTTATTATCCTTTTTATTGTTAACACCATATGATAAAGAATGCAGAGAATGGAGGAAAGAACACCTAGACTTTTCCTCCATCTCTCTGCCCTGCTGTCTGGGTCTGGAGAGCTCGGCTTGCCCATGCCAACCTTCCCGCCCGAGCACGGTGGTCCCTGTACCCTGTCTTCCAACCATCCTGCCTGCACTCCTTGAAGCCAGTCCTGCTGGGCCCAAGCCGAGGACTGACCTGGGATCAGACGTGCCCCTACTCTGGGCTTGCTCCTTGCTCTGAAGGACAAGGGGCAGAGCTGGAAAATCTGAGCCCCCAGACTCCAGGTTACCTTCTCCCCAGCTCATGGCTCAGCTCAGGTGAACGGGAGAAATCACACGTAGCTGTGTCTGTGTGCTAACTCACCATCTGGAGACCGGGGTTCAGAGCGGGAGCTGAGGGGGCAGGTGCCCCCATTTTGTTGACCAGTGTGACCCACAAAAAGGAGTGTGACTGCTTTGACTCTTGGCACAGAGGTAGGGAGGGGCTCGGGGCTGGGACCAGGATTACCTTGTTTCTAACCAAGAGCTGCTGTACGAGGTAGGAAGGGGACAGGGCCGGCCTGCGGGTGAGGCGGTGGAAACCTGACATCGCTTGGCTGGCATCTGATCGGCAAATACCAGATTAGTCTGTTTCCAGAGATTCTTTGGGCTGGAAAAATATGTTCGGGGTGACGGGGTGCCGGGGGTTAATGGACCTCGCTGAGTTTGGAGGTCAGGGGTCACAGCTGGGCCCTCCGGGGTTCCTGTTTGCCTTTGATTCCATCCGGACAGGGAGGGAGAGGCCCTCCACCCCCTGAGGCAGGTTTGCTTTGGCCGGAGATCTGACCCAGCCACTGGCCCAGAGCACCCTGCCTCCCCGTTCCCCCTATCGAGAGGCAGCTTGGTGCCCAGCCTCCCCCTTCCTACCTCCTGCTTCCCGTACCAGGCCCCCTCCACTTGGCCCAGGATGCGGTTCTGCGGGTCTGCCTGTCCCCGCTGGCGTGCCAGGTGCTGGGCCCGGAAAGGGCGCCCTGCAAACATCTGGCACATGGGGCCCAGCCTTGTTCCCACGTAGGGAGCCCTTCTAGGGGCTTCAGGGAGTTCAGCCTCCTCTGTGCCTTGGTTCCTCTCGAAGTCGGGATGCTTTCACTCTTGAGCTCCTGGCTGGGGGCTCTGGGCGCTGCCTGCTGGGGAATGTGAGCACTCCCCTGACTCAGCAGCCCTGGGTCGTTTTGGGGGGGCACCACGTTATTCTGACGTTCTTCCGGCATTTGCCAAGCACTGGCCGAACGTGGGCTGCCCCATTCCGTATGGGGGACAGCAGAGACTCTTCCAGTCGAGGCCAACAAGGCTCCCACCCTCATGGTCCTTCTGTCCCAGTCCAGTCCCATGCCACATAGTCACCCTGGTTTTCTCCCACTACCCCGCCCCTTGACCTGGTCTCCTCAAGGCCAGCCCCTAGCCCTTGGGGTAGACCCCCATTTCCTCCAGGTCCCTCACTTCTTCACCTCCATGTCTGCCAAGCAGGACTGGGTGGGGGCCTGGGCTCTGTCTCCCACCTGGGCATTCCCCCACCGCAAAGATAGGGGAGCCAAGGCGGGCCATGGGCTGGCCATGCGGGACTGGCTCAGTCATCAGCAGCTGTGAGCCTGAGTGGTCCTCAGACTCCCATCGATAAAGGGGGTGCGGGCTGGGCAGGGCTCTCACCCCTGCCTGTGTCTTACAGGGTCACGCCTGGGCCGCACCCCCGTGGACACACTGTAACTGGTCGGAGGTGAGGCCCAGGCATCGGTGTCCCCAGAGGATTCCATGGGCAGAAAAGGGTGAGAGCCACAGAGCCAGACTGCCTCCAGGATCTCTATCTAGCTCATGGGAGTGATGGTTACGAAGGTGCCAGATTAGCGTTGGGGCAATTTCCACGTGTTACCTGATTGGGTCCTCGTAACAACTCTCTTTCCTAGATAGGGAAACTGAGGCACGAGGATCCTGAGCTGACCCAACCAGGGGAGGGGGACTCAAGCCCAGCCAGGCTGGCTCCAGAAACCGCACATGGAACTTCGGCACTGCGAGGGCGCAGAGAGCGAGATCCTCTCTGGGCTTCCGTCTCCGGGATGGCACCCACAGAAGCCCCGCTGTGCGATGGCGGGGGAGGGGTGCCCCGAAGATAAAGGGAAGGAACAGTGCCGCCTCCAAGCATGCGTGCTGAGCCCCGCGGGGCTGGCTCAGGCTGCACCCCACTGGTTTACAGGGTGACGGGAGTTCAGAGAGGGGAGGGGCTTCTCAGCGGGAGGAACTAGGAGGCCTTCCAGAGGAGGCAGCATTCTAGTTGGGCCTTGACACATGGGCAGGATCCGGCTCTGAGCACCAGACAGAGCACAAGCCAGGTAGCGGGAACCACGTGGGCTCAGCCTGGAGCGCCCTGTGGGCAAAGAGGAAACAGGAGAGCACACCCTGGGAGTGGGTGTGTGAGCCATTTCACGGGGGCCTTTCAAATACCAGTGATTCCTGCTGGGCCCCAGTGGGAACGATCACCCGGGGCGCTTGTTAACCATATGGAAGGGGAGGCACCTCTGTTGGAAATGCGGGTACAGAGGCATTTCCGTGTTGTGAGCGGGAGCGGAATGCTCTGGGAAGGCTCCCGGGCCTGCAGGTGCATGCCTGGGCGGGGCAGGGGTGTCGCACCGAAAGGGAGAGACAGGTAGGTGGTTCCCGCGGCAGTTAAGCCAAGAGGGGGTGAGGGTCCACAACAAGACGGGCCATCCGACGAGGAGGAAGGGCAGACGAGAAAAGCCTCTGGGAGGCAGACTCTCAGGATTTGGCGATGGCAAATGTCACGTTGCGGGGTGGGGGTGGACGTGGATACAAAGTTAACTAAAATCAGGGTCCAGATTCGAAGGCAACGGTTTGGGAGAGAAATTGTGCGTTCACTCTGGGACGTCTGGCTCGGGAGCTGGTGTCCTCAGCACCAACACCCCATGCCTGAGTGTCACCCCATCACCCTGTCCTGCCAGCTGCCTGGACCTGCACCCTCGTTGCTCCCCCAGACACCAGCTCCTTCGTGGGAGGGTGGCCCGTCCTGGCAAGAGGCGCATGGCAGTGTGGTCCTGTGCCTGGACCCGCCGGTCGCTAGGCAGAGCTCTTGCTCCTCCAAGCTCGCTTCCTTAACAGCGTGAACCAGTACCGGTGCCCTTGCTTTTCAAGGGTAAGACGAGCTCCAGAGGCAGGAACAGCGCCCTCCATGAGGTGATCTGGCCACCCAAGAGGAGACACCTGGCTTCCCTCTCTCTCACTCCCCCACGTGCTCACGCACTTGCTCAATCACTTGGCCAATGTCCATGGAGCTTCCCCTCCTTGCGAGGCACTGTGCCGGGCGCGGGGGCAGAGCCGAGAAGAGCCAGCAGTGGCCTTGGGAAGCTCACAGCCAAGACGGAGAGGCAGATAGAAGCAAGGCCTGGAATGGCAGGGCAGAGCAGGAAATGCCACCCAAGAGCTGGGGACAGGGTGCTGGGAGCCAGGGGAGGGTCACGTCAGCATCAGGACTCTGGGCCCCGCTCTCCCATGGCCCACGCTTTCGCCCCCGCTGGCCCATCTGCTGCTTTGTTTTTGTAATTTTTATTTCTGGATTTGTTTTCTCTTCATTTTCCCAACAGAGAGCCTTTGGAAAAATTCCACCCTTGTTTCAGTTGGACTCGGGAAAAGGGAGAATTGTCCGTGTTCTTGGGCCAGGAGGGCCAAGGGGTGCCAGCTCCTGGGGAGCTCAGGTGTGCACAACAGGGGAGCTAGGGGCCGTCAGGTGGGGGCCTGGGAAGAGCATGGGGCACCCGGGCAGAAATGGGGACAAGGGGGAGCACAGCGGGCTCATGTGGCTTGGTGGCTTTTCCCAGACCGCTCCTCAAGTTCCCCATCCTGACGAGGGGGAAAAGTGAAGACCTCCTCCCACCGAAGGAACCCTGTGCACCCTGGGTCCCTTCTCTTTCCCACCCAGGGCGCTCTAAGGGGCTGGGACCCAGAGTCAGAAGGGAGCCTTCAATACCATTCCAGCTCTAGAGGGCTGTGTGTGTGTGTGTGTGTAAATCCTGGGCCACCCCCCCCCCACACACATGCACAGGAACGTGTGTGCACACACACACACACACGCTCTCTTGCTGAGTGCCCTCTCCCTGGGCCTCTAGCATCACACCCATTTATTCCACAAATATTTATGGAGCGCCCACGGGGTACTGGCAGCTGGAGGTTACACTGGTGGAAAAGCTCTTTCAGAAGGTTCCCTAGGGACCAGGTGTGTGTGCGTGGGCACGCACGAGTGCTCTTGCACTTGTGTATATGAGTAAGTGCATGCAGACCAGGGAAGCAGGAGGAAGAAGAATGTTCCAGAGTCGGATGGTTTGCATTTGAAGCTTGGTGCTGCCCTTCAGCCAGGTGACCTTGGATAACTTGCACAACCTCTCTGGGCCCCCTTTCCAGTCTGCAGGACAGGCACAAGAATCCCTGCCCCGGGCGGTGCCGCGGGACTGAGTGAGAGTCGGCTGCTCAGTGTAGAGCCAGCAAAAGCAGGTGCACAGGAAGCACTGGCAACAGCCACCCCCCCCCCCCCCCCCCCCCCCCCCCCGCTCAGGGCTGGTTGGGCGCAAACTCGTAAATGACCCGTTCTCCCTGTCTGGCCCTTGCTCAACCTCAGTGACTCAGAGCAGCCACCTGGTGCTAACCACCTCCTGTCCCCCGCAGCCCACAAACCTCTGTCTGGCAAGCCGCTGCCCTCTTCTGTCCTGGGTCCCTCCCCCGCCCCCGCCCCAGGCCACTGGGTGGGAGAAGAGATTCATCCAGTGGGGGCTGCCTGCGCTGGGGGCTACCCTCCATACAGTTGTCTGCGCCATCAGCGGGCTGGGGGGGGGTGCCTCCCGGGTGGAGCCCAGGCACCCAGCCCTCTGGGACCGGGGAGGGGACGGAGGGTGAGGGGATCCCGGCTCAGAGGGATCTGTCCTTGGCATTTGGGAGTGGGCTGCGGCTGGCGCTAATCCTGCAGAGAGAAATGGCACGGCCTTGCTGGGAGTTAGAGCTGGGTCATGCGGAGGCCAGCAGCCGCACTGGGGTGCTTATGTTCTTAAACAGCTGTTCATGTGGGCTCTGAGACGTGGGGAAGGAGTGTGGGCTCAGCCGGGACAAGAGGAGGGCTCAAGGAGTGGACACACACACACACACACACACACACGCTACCTCCAGAGGACATCATGAGGATGCAGTGCAGGGGAGGAAGGAGAAACGAGTCCCGTGTGTCTGTGTGTGGGTGCGGGAGATGGCTCTGAGGTTCCGTGAGTGTGCGCCTCGGTCCCCATGGGGATGTCTCTGTTTCCACGTGAGCTGAGGTGAAGGTAAGTTTTGGCTCTACCTCTGTCTTATCTCTTTGCCCGAGCCTCTCAGCAAGTTGGCAGAGAGAATTTTCCCTTTCTTGGGAGGATGGGAAAATGTGGCTCATCAGGCAGGATGGCTGAGGGCCTCACAAACACACACAGGTCACAGGACCTTCTTCTGTGGGACCCTTAGCTGCGCCGAGCTGGGATTTATGCACCATGAAGAGAGAGAGTGCGCTGAGTACTCTGCGTGCGTGTGTGGGGTTTCCGCTTGCCTGTCTGTTGTCTGGAGGGTACGTGTGTCTGTGTCTTTGATGCGTGTGTCATCGTCTTCAAGGCAGCACCTGTGTCCGCAGCTGGGGCTGTGCCTGTGCGTCCTGGGTCCATATCTGTCTCCAAGAATCCCCGTGCCAGGGGCAGGAGCACGGGCCCCTCCACGCCGAGAAAATCCGACGCTCAAATCCAAGTTTGGACAGTAGCCGATCCGTTCACCTTGGACACGCACCAAAGCTTCTGGGCACCTGTTTCTTCCCGGGGGTTATAACGGCACCTACCACCCCAGGTTCTGGCCATCGTTTAAATGAGATGAAAATACACACCCGACACAGGTCAGAATACGTTAACGGTCCTGTCTTTGACTGGGCCTCTTGGAGAACTGTGTCTTCATGGCTGTGACCATGATGTGTGACGCCTCCGTCAAAATAAGAGGTGCTTTAAGGCCCAGCGTGGGTCTCAATGATCTTCAACGACACGCAGGACACAGGATGCCTCACAGCCGCCTCGGGGTCTCGTGCGTCTATCTGTCCTCTTGAGGGGGAATTACATAAACCCATGAACCAGAGGCCTGGTGTCTGATGTGTGCTCCCCCCGCCCCCTGCCAGGGATACCTGGAGGGTGAGTGGGCAGCTGGTGATGGCATAGTGATGACCGCCCCCTCCCCACCCCCGTGGCCACTGCTGGACCTGTGTCTCTCCGCCATCTCAGGCTCCCTCCTTCCTGTCTCAGGCTGCCTCCCTCCTTTCTCCGCTGCCCCCTCCGCAAGCATCAGCCACAGTGCCGGTGCCAGGCACGCCCGTGTGGCTTTTAATGGGCCAGCTGGGGAGGGGCAGGAGCACTGTCCAGTCTGTAGCTATAGCTTCCCAGCAGCACGCGTGTGCATGTGTGCGTGTGTGTGTGCGCGTGTGTCTCTGTGTTGGGACGCGTGAGTGATGTCTCTCTGTACGAGGTCCCTCTGTGTTATGGTGAGTACATGCGTCTGTCCCTTGTGTGACGCGCCTGGTGCCTGGGCTCTGCTCTCCTCCCCCCAGCAGTCCCAGTTACATAAGCGGCTAAGCTGGACTCAGGCCTGGGCTGCGGGCTCCTCCTGCTGGCAGCCTCCAGAACTCCCAGTCTGGGGAGGGGCGCGCATGGAAGAATCTGGTTCTCCCAGGACCTCAGCCCCACGGGAAACACCAGCCCAGCCCTCAACACCTACCTGCTCCAGCTCCTGCCCAGCCCCAAGCCCTAGGGTGTCCTCAACAACCTGAGTGTCCCCTCGCATAACACTCATACTGGGGGCTTGGTAATTACTTGCTTACGGGGTGTATCCCTGGCACGATGGTATGTTCCCTCAAGGCAGGGGACCATGCGGGCCATGCTGACCACATCATCTCCAGTGTCCAGTACCAGGCCTGGCCTAATCAGTGTTTGCTGAATGACGGAGTTTACAGGATGAAGCAGCTTTGGAGGAGAGACAATGGGATGTGGGAAGATTTGGGGCTCTGGGGACAGATGGGCCTGAGCTCATCAGACACTGGCCACTTAAAAGCTATGTGGCATTGGAGAAAATGTTTAAGTCTCTGAACCTTCAGTTTCTCATCTGTTAAATGACACCATCTGACAAGATACACTGTAAAGACTAAAAATAATGTCCAAAAGGGCCTTACCGTGTTCGTTTCCCATAATTTATGGCATCTACTGGGATGAGGACGGATGGCAATGTCGCCCATCTCTCAAGCATCAGGAAGCAGAAGTCTGCTTTGCTTCCAAATAAAGGGACAGTGGTTTTTCTCCCAAGCTGCCCTACACCTTTCCACCTTCACACAGCTCAGTCTGCCCTGTGGATCAATTTAGGTGAAGTGGATCTGGAGCAATTGGGCTGTGAACATGTGGAAGTGGGAGGAAGGAATCCTGTTGCCCTGTGCCCGGGCCAGTCCTGGGAGCACTGGGAGGGCCGTCCTTTGCCAGAAGGAGCGCTCGGCTTCAGAGTTTCTCTGGTCTCTGAATGTGGCTTCCAACGAGCCCTTACTTTGCGCCAGGCACTGGCTGCATCCAAAGAAGATCTGGTCTGGGCTCTGCCACTTTTCCTCTTGAAGCCTCAGTTTCCTTCTCTGCAAAAGGGGGAGGGGAGGGAATGAGACGTTGTGAGGAGCAGCCTGGGCAGGTAGGGGTTAGAGGGTGAAGGTGCTAGAGGAGCTCTGGGGTCACGTCCCAGGGACCGCCCCTTTGACAGACGGCTTTGTAGACCTGGCAGCCCCTTCTCCCTCTGGCCCCACCCTTCCTGCGGTTCCCCACTCCCCACCTTCTCCGGTCGTCGCACCTCCAGGCCAGGCCCCACTCTCCCCAGTGCCGGGGATGTCCGTCTCTTCCCACGGGAAATCCACTCCCTCACCTATCGCTTCGCTGCTCCTAAGGCTAAACAGAACCCCTCAGGAAGCGGTTTAAAGAATCATTCAAAACCACAAACAAACCCCATTACACCCCGTCTCCTATTCCGTGTTACCCCGTGCCAAGAACCTCACGGACATTATCTCAGTTAATCGTCACAGAAGCTCTTTGGGGCGGATGTCATCCCACCTTCACGTGCCCACGAGGAAGCGGGTGGAAGGGAGTTAGCCGACTTGGGGGATGTCCAACCAACACGCCCAGACGGCGCCCAGACGGCGCCCTCCCCTGCCCCACTCCCTCTGGTTCTGCCGGAGGGGCTGACCAACAGGTCTCCGGGGACTTCGCGAGGCCCAGCGGCGCCCTTGAGCCCAGGCCCTGGCATCCCGGAACTCCTGGGTCCCGCCCACGGCCACTCGAGCAGGGCTGGCGGCGAGGCCTAGCGGCCCCGGGCAAACACCTGGACCCTAATGGCGTGGCCGATCCCCTGACCGACCCCGAGGCCCCTGCACCCACGTCTCAGAGGGAAAGGCCGGCAGACGCAGGGTGGGGGCGGGCGGCTGGGTAGAGTCTGGGCCGAGCCCAGGTGCCGCCCCTTTGCGTCGGCCGGAGTCCGGGCGCAGCGGAGACCGAAGTTGGGGCGGGTCCGGGCCAGGGTCCGTGGTCGGATCGCGGCTGAAGCCAAGGTTGGTGCGGAGCCCGGACCGAGGTGGGCGGACCAGGGCTGGGGTCTGGGCAGGCCCGGGGTCGGGGCTTGTCGGGGCCGGGGTCCCGGGTCAGATCGGATCCGGGATCCGGGTCCCGGGGCCCAGGGTCGAGGAGCTGGGTCTGAACCACTCCGGGGTCGGGGAGCGGGGCGGAAACAGAGCAGAGGTCAGAGTGGGTCCGTGGTGCTGGGGGTGGAGGAGGGGTGCCTGGGCGGGGCTGGGACGGAGACCGGGGCGGGGCGGGGCGGAGCCTGGGCGCCGGGGCGGGGCCAGGGTCAGGCGGGGCGGCGGGGCGGCGGGGCGGCGGGGCGGCGGGGCGGGGCGGGGCTTGGGCGGGGCTTGGGTGGGGCGGGGCGCGAACGGTCTCCCGAGTCTCCGCGGAAGGAGGGAAAGCGGTAGCAAGAGGAGGGGGAAGGGCGGGGGACTCGGAAGCTCCCGCGCCGCTCGCCTAGGCTCGGTGCACTCACGCCTTGCTGCTGCTCGGCTTCGTGCCCCCTACCCGGGCATGCGCCCCCCCAGTTCCCATCCACCCAGAGCCCGCGCCGACCCCCGGAGCCTCCCCAAAGCCGGCCGCGCAGGATGGGCGCCCTCCGTCCCTCGCCGCGGCTGCCGCCTCCGCTGCTGCTGCTAATGCTGGGTAAGCCGGTCCCCGTCCCGGCCCCCCACCCCACCGGCAGGTGCCTGCCTCCCGGCGCCCAGCCCGGCCCGCCCCCCCCCCGGCGTTTCGGAGCCCCTGGCACCCGCTACTCCGTCAGGGGCGCCCCGAGCCTCCCCGGGCTCAGCGCCCAGCTGTCCTGAGTGGCTGCCCGCGGAGCCAGCCCCCAGCCCTAGGCCCCCGGCTGGGGCCCAGCGAGGACCCACCGAGGTGCCACCTCCAGGCCGCGGGGCCAGCCCCACTTCTCAGCCGCCATACTCAGGTCCGGGGGTCGCTGCGCCCAAATGCTGCGACTCCCTGCGCCCCACACTCAGCTTGAGGCCCAGCGCTGGGTGCCCGCCCTGCGTGGGCAGTGCTAGCCCGGCTTCGTAATTGCCCGGAGTTGGCTGGAGGCCCAGGGGCTGGTTCTGCCCCTGATCTTTGAAGTTCAGTCTCCCCAAACGGTTCCCCTCCCCGACTTTTATCTTCTGAGGTTTGGGGCAGTTACCCCTGTTACCCCCATCTCCACCCTGGGCAGGGTCTCCCTTTGCCTACTTTCCCTCTCTGGGGTCGCACTGGGCTCTGTAGCCTCCCACCGCTCATCACACTCCCTTGGTCCCTGCTTCCCTACCCCAGGAGAAGCCAGGCTCCATGGTAACTGATGCCTGATCTCCAAGCACCTTGTGTCTGAGGGTGGGGGGTATTCCTGGTGAGGTGTTCTGGCCGCAGCTGCGGGATGCAGGAGAGTCCCTGACCACGCAGTGGCTTTTGGTCTGGACTGGAGGGTTCCCTTCAGGGGTGGTCTGGGGAGGAGCATGGCTTCGAGACAGGGAGGCCACCTGTGCAGATGTTTGGGAGGCTGAAGCCCTTGAAATAAGAGTGCAGAGTGGGGCACCCGGATTCACAGCTGCCATCAGCAAGGTGCAGGCTGACGTAGCCCCAGCAGCCTGTTTCCAGAGCAGAGCTCCCCAGCAGCGCCAAGCAGAGCCTCCGCCACTGCCCACCCCCCCAGCTCCATAGGTCCCTGGGCTCTGGGGAACTAGAACGAGGCCTCTCCCTGGGGCCCTGGGTGGGAGGCAGGAGGACGTTGCTGTGGGGCCCGGTTGCCTAGCAAGTGGCTGCTGTCCCCAGTGGGCAGCGTGGAGTGGAGGAGCCCCAGGGGTGGGGAAGTGCGGTGTCTGCGAAGAGTTGCGGAGAGCTGCGGGCCCACTGCGTGCAGGCGCTAGCCTTCATTCTGAAGAGGAGGAAGAGAAAGTGGTTTGCTCCAGAGAGCCCACCTTGTGAGCGTGGTTGGGGCTTGGCTTTGAACTCAGATCCGTCTGACTGCAGAGCAGGTCTCTGCCCCGCCTTCTCTCTCTGGCTGGGGAGAGAGCTGGCTGGCAGCTGGTTTCCTAAGGCGGCCTGGCTGGCCAACTTTCCCATGGGGATCTCCAGGCCTCAGCAGCTGTGGAGCCGGGAAGGTGGGAGGGGGCCCTTCTGAGCAGAGTCTGCCCGGAGGCCCAAAGGTGTCAGCGCCACTGTCTCCACCATCACTGAGATTATGAAATGCCCTGGGGCAGGGCCCTCCTGAGTCACACACTCACTCGCCCTTGGAATAGATACCTGCCTGGGAGAGGAAGGGACGTGTCAGTACGGCTGGGGAAGGGGCTGGGTCCCAACCTCTTGAGGCCCACCACGTGCTTTAACCAGACGACAGGTGCCTTCCTCCTCACTGGACTCAGCCACAGAAAGAAGGGGCTAAGAGCCCAGCTCAGGTGGGAAGGGGAGCACTTCTGGAGGGGCTGGAGGACAGAGTTTGACCACAGACTTCGTGTTTTCCTCCAGCTTCGCAGAAAGTGAGTATGCCCTAGGTATGCCCCCGGGAGTGACAGACGTTCTGGTTGGTGAGGTCAGTGCCCTTGGGCCTCCCCTGGGAGTTTCCCTGTCTTCCTCCCTGGACTGTCCCTCTGCAGGGGGCTGCGGAAGCCATCTAAGGACAATAGGATCTTGGTCAAGACATTATTCTTCTCTTCCCTTACATTTCTCATCTGTAAAATGGAGGCAGGAGGCTGACGCAGTCCTCTGTCCTATGGTGTGGCGTTCTGGGATCTTATCCCGTGGGGCTCTGGAAGGATGGAAGGAGAGAAGGAAGAAGCAGGGCCCTCCAGGGGAGTCGGGAGTATCTGCTGGGGTGGGATGAAGAGGAGAATTTTGGAGAGAAAGATGGGAAGGGACAGCTGGAGTCTGTGCCTCTCAACAGAGAGGGAACCTTATATAAGTGACCTAAGTGACCACACACAAAATGCAAATGAAGGCTTTTGTCAGGGAGTTGGGAGGGGGTGCTGTGCATCTGCGGGGCCAGTGGAGAGGATCGGCAGGCCCTGGGGGGAGGGGTGGGGCTCTTCTGCCCCCAGAGGCCAGGGCAGAGGCTGGTTCTTGCCCCACAAGCCTCATCTGCCTCGGCAGGGCAGCCCGGTGGGGTGGGAGCCTCAGTGAGCTCATGGACAGCTGGAGGGGGGAGGGCATTGTGTGGTGCGAACTGGCTGGGTCTGTGCCCTGTCCTGCTCGGGCCACTGGCTCCATTGTCTGGAGTCCCCTGGTCCAGGTGACACAGCTGAGCCAACCCGCCCTTCTGTGCAAGATTTTGCCAGCTCCCCTCAAACACAGAAGAGGGACATGGGGTCTCAGAATCCCTTAGCTGGAAGGCCCCACTGACTGGCTGGACCCAGTGGGAGTGGGGAGATATGGGAGGAAGCCTAGGTACAGCTGGGATCAAGGAGGGAGAGCAGACGGGCCTCTTTCTGCCAGAAGTGGGATGTTTCCGGGTTCTGAGGCAAAGCCGGGCCTATAACCTGCTTGAGATCCTCAGGGCAGGGCCCCCGCTGGGTCCCCACCTTCCTCTGGTTTACTGTCCTTTATCGGGCGGGGGTCCAGAGCGGTGCTGGCAGCGGGAGAGGCAGTGGGGACCCCGGCATCGCCAGCTTGTCCTGCCCTTCCCTACAGGAGTGCAGTGCCTCGCCCGGGAGGTGCTGGTCCCCAAGGGGCCGCTGTACCGAGTAGCTGGCACAGCCGTCTCCATCTCCTGCAACGTGAGCAGCTACGACGGCCCTGTCCAGCAGGACTTTGAGTGGTTCCTCTACCGGCCCGAGGCGCCCGAGGCGGCACTGGGCATCGTCAGTACCAGGGACCCCCGGTTCTCGTATGCAGTCTTCGGGCCCCGCGTGGCGGCCGGCGAGGTGCAGGTGCAGCGTCTGCAGGGGGACGCCGTGGTGCTCCGGATCGCCCGCCTCCAGGCCCAGGACGCGGGCGTTTACGAGTGCTACACGCCGTCCACCGACGCCCGCTACCTGGGCAGCTACAGCGGCAAGGTGGAGCTGAGAGGTAGGGCCTGGGCTGGGCACTGGCCCATCCGCCCAAAGGGCACAGAGTCGGGGCCCGGAGGGACCTACCTAACTGCCCCTCAGGTGTTGTGGCTGAGGAAGCCGAGGTCCAGCGGCTTGCGGGGCTCGCACAAAATCACCCACCCGGTTAGTGGCCATTCTGGGACTCGAACCAAGATCTCTTCTTGGCAACTCATCGGCCTTCCTCCTCTGTGGAGCTGCCTCCCGGGAAAGGGGGAGCCCATCCCCTGCCCTCCCTGCTGGGGAGAGCCCAGAAGGGACTCTGTTCCTAGAGATTCCGGGATGCGAGGGGGTGGGGTGCGGCAGGGGGCGAAGTGGAGGTAGCTTCAGAGGAGTGGGACCATGTGACATTCTTGCTCTCTTTCGTTTCTTTGTCTTCTGAGAAGGAAGACAGAGCCGCTTCTCTGCGGTCCTGATGGGGGTTAGTTCTAAACGTAGGGGTGAGTGGGCAAGGGGCTGGGCTGTGAGCTTCAGCGAGTACTTATTGAGCGCCTGTTGTGTGCCCAGCACTGTGCCCGGCACCAGGGGGTCACGGAAGAAACAGTACGGGACGAACTCGGCCCGAGAGGAGCTAACTGCTGTCCCTTTAGGGGGACAGGTTGTACACCGGGAACGGTGACGAGGGCCACCAGCTCCCAGCCCTCCCTCACTCCAGCTGTTCTCTCCAGTTCTTCCAGATGCCCTGCAGGTGTCTGCTGCCCCCCCAGGTCCCCGAGGCCGCCAAGCCCCAATTTCACCCCCTCGCCTGACCGTGCACGAGGGGCAGGAGGTGGCGCTGGGCTGCCTGGCACAGACGAGCACGCAGAAGCACACGCACCTAGCTGTGTCCTTCGGGAGAGCCGTGCCTGAGGTGCCAGTGGGGCGAGCAACTCTGCAGGAAGTGGTGGGGCTCCGGCCAGACTTGGCCGTGGAGGCCGGGGCTCCCTATGCCCAGCGGCTGGCTGCCGGGGAGCTGCGGCTGGCCAAGGAGGGGGCTGAGCAGTACCGCATGGTGCTGGGGGGTGCCCAGGCAGAGGACGCGGGCACCTACCACTGCACAGCGGCCGAGTGGATTCAGGACCCTGACGGCAGCTGGGCCCAGATTGCCGAGAAGAGGGCGATCCTGGCCCACGTGGACGTGCAGACGCTGTGTGAGTGCTGCGCATCCTACGGTGGGAGCCGGGAGCCATGTGGCCGAGGGGGGCACCGTGGCCGAGGAGGGGCACCGATGGTCACTGCCTGCCTCCAGGGAGCCCATCTTCCCCGAGTGAGCGGGTCCTGTTGACATCACTTCCCTCCCCCGGCGGGTTTTCTCTGCTCAGGACTTGGCTGTGGAGACAGGAGGGCCATGGCTGGCAGGGGAGAGGTCCTGGGTGGTGGGGATGGCTGTACCCCGTGAGGGGCAGACAGGCCACCCCGCGGTGCTGCTGCAGAGGAAGGAACTACAGCTGGAGAGTCGGGGTTCTGTGCTCCCCTCCTGCCTCCATGACCCCCTCCCTGTCCTGTGTTTTAGCCAGCCAGCTGGCGGTGGCTGTGGGGCCCGGAGAACGTCGGATCGGCCCAGGGGAGCCCTTGGAACTGCTGTGCAACGTGTCAGGGGCCCTGCCTCCGCCGGGCCGCCACGCCGCGTACTCTGTGGGCTGGGAGATGGCACCCGCGGGGGCCCCGGGGCCTGGCCGCCTGGTAGCCCAGCTGGACACAGAGGGTGTGGGCAGCCTGGGCCCGGGCTATGAGGGCCGGCACATTGCCATGGAGAAGGTGGCGTCGAGAACCTACCGCCTGCGGCTGGCGGCCGCCAGCCCGGGGGATGCCGGCACCTACCGCTGTCTCGCCAAGGCCTACGTCCGAGGGGCTGGGGCTCGGCTTCGGGAAGCCGCCAGTGCCCGCTCCCGGCCGCTCCCCGTGCACGTGCGGGAGGAAGGTGAGGGGCTGGCTGGGCCTCCACTGGGTTCAGGGCTTGGGGAAGGAAGCTTTCCCTTTTGTTTCGGGGCGTCTCCCCTCCCTGCATCAACGGCCACCGGGCTTCCCTCTCGCACTCCTCTTCCTCGGGAGGCGGGAGCGGTCCCAGCCCCGTGCCGCACTGATGCCGCGTCCGTGTTCCGCAGGGGTGGTGCTGGAGGCCGTGGCCTGGCTGGCAGGGGGCACCGTGTACCGCGGCGAGACGGCTTCCCTGCTCTGCAACATTTCGGTGCGGGGCGGCCCCCCAGGGCTGCGGCTGGCGGCCAGCTGGTGGGTGGAGCGGCCCGAGGCCGGGGAGCTGAGCTCTGGCCCTGCCCAGCTGGTGGGCGGCATGGGCCAGGACGGTGTGGCAGAGCTGGGCGTCCGGCCCGGAGGAGGGCCCGTCAGCGTGGAGTTGGTGGGGCCCCGGAGCCATCGGCTGCGCCTGCATGGCCTGGGGCCCGAGGATGAAGGCGTGTACCACTGTGCCCCCAGCGCCTGGGTGCGGCATGCCGACTACAGCTGGTACCAGGCCGCCAGTGCCCGCTCGGGGCCCGTCACGGTGTACCCCTACACGCATGGTGAGTGGCCCCTGCCCACCCCCACCCCTGGTTTCCGCCCCCCATCCCCATTCAGCCCTTCTTTTGCCCTGTCCTGTTCGCACCTCTCCTGCTCCTATCCCCCTTCCTCCTCCACGGCACTCCATCCCAAGGGTCTCGGAAGCCCACCTTCCGCTCTTTCTGGCACCCGCATCCCCACTGACTGGAGTCAGGATGGAGGGGGCAGGGGCAGGCTGTCGGTGAATGGGGGACGCAGGTCCCACAGCCCGCTAGAGAAGGCGTGTGGGAGCAGGCGTGGCAGTGGATGCCGGGCAGCGGCCCTACCCCAGGCTGAACAGAGCCATCCACTCTCACCCAGCCCTGGACACCCTGTTTGTGCCCCTGCTGGTGGGTGCTGGGGTCGCCCTAGTCACCGGCGCCACCATCCTTGGCACCATCACCTGCTGCTTCATGAAGAGGCTGCGAAAACGGTGATCCCTCGCTCCCCAGGTGAGAGGAGAGAACCCCAACCTCATCGTCTCTCCCCTGCCCCCAGGCCCGAGGCAAGCTGCCCCTCCCACCCTACCTGGGGGAGGAGCAGACATGGGGGACTCCGTCCTCAGTGCACCCCACACTGTCTCTCCAGTTCTCACAGGTGTCGACTGTCTTCCAGCCCAGCTCCAAGACCACCTCTGGTTGCCTGGCTACCCATCTCCCTCTGTCCCCCTTCCTTTAATTTATTTGATCTCCCCCACCCAGAGTGGGGCACATGGCCTGATCCCCCACTCCTCCCTTCCCAACCCCTCCCTCTGGGCTTCTGTTCTCCATCTCATGCCCAGCCCATAGGGAGGCCATTCCCTGTCCCAGAATTAGTTTTTCTAAAATGTGAATAAACTTATTTTATAAAACTCAGGGCTAGCTGTGTCTTCCCTGCCCCGGGGCTGAGGTGTGTGGCCGGGCGGTAGTTGCGGGGTTGACAACCTAGTCTGCATGACCCAGCCCTCCCTTCCCACTGCAAATACCATCTGGCCTCTGTGGGCCGTGCCACCCACCGCAGGAGGGGACACTTGGGTCCCATCTGCTGCCTGAGCAGTTGGTGCCTTGCCAATCCCTGTTGGGACTCCAGCTTGGGGAGGGGAGCACAGAGAGGGGGTGAGTTCACTGAGCCCGGCCCCCTCTCCCAGCCCTTTTCCATGCCTCTTGCATGTGGCCGGGCCGGGGGCTCCAGGTGGCGTCTTTCCCGCTCCCCACACCACTCCGCCTTCTCCTTGGCCCTCCTCCTCCTGGACCTGACTCCTCCCAGGCCCGGGGGCCTCAGCTTTTTCTTCATTAGATCTTTGTTATTCTGTCTGACCCCCAAGGAAAGAAGCCTCAGAGCACGACCCCCTGGGTGGCAGCGAGGACAGCAGTCAGGGGAGGGCCCGTTTGTCCACAGAGCCCCCGCATACGTGCCCACACCCCCCACAGCCGGCATGTGCCCCCCAGGTCTTGGCGCCCCTCCCCTCCAGTGCCCCAGGGGCCCCCTGAATGCATCATTGCCTCACGATTCTCTGATCTGAGAACTCGTGGTTGCTCTGCTCCTTAAGGGGCACCCGGTTTACCTCTTTTAATTCAGTTATTTAAACATTTATTGAGCATTACTAGTGCGCTAAGTGTAATTTTTACAGAAGGGAAACTGAGGCCCAGAGCAGTGGTGTAACTTGCCCAGAGTCCTGGAGCTAATTAGCGACAGCGTCAGGAGCACACCCGAGGGCTCCCGCCTTCTCGCACTGTACACAGTGGAGCCCTGAGCGGTACCTGAGCGGCAGGGCTGCCAACAGCCCCCTCCTGTCCAGACTCACCTGTTCCACCGAATTAAACCCAATGACCCTGTCCTACACCACTTGTTCTCGAGGGAACAGCCGAGGCCAGGGTCCAGGACCTCATCTTTGACTGGCAGTGACTCAGGTAGCCCTGTGACCTGAGGCAGAGCTGTTTCTCTGGTGAACCCATGCCGGCAGCTCTCTCTGACCCTCTCCCGCTTGCAGGAGGCCCCGGGACCCACAGGACCTTGGCCTCCCCATCTGGAAGGGAGCCGACTGGGCTGCTTTTCCCCCAGGGGCTCCGTCTTTTCTTAAAGCACAGGGGCAGGGTGTGGCCAGGACCAAGGAGAGGAGGTCACTGCCTGGCTGTGCCGTGGGAGTAAGCGCTTGCCTGGACCGACCCTTTTCTCTCAGGAGGCCAGCCTCAGGCCCCCTCCACCTCGGTCTGTCCCAGCCTGTCCTGGCTCTCCCCTCCCCATCCTGGAGGGCCGCCCCTGGTGATTCCGATGACTGGGAAGGGGTGGAGGTGGGACGGGAACCGTGTCTCTGGGGCCTGCGGCCCCAGCTGGGCAGACAACAGGCCGCAGACACATCCCGATGTTTGGCCTCCTTGCTTCTGCCTCACATCGTCACCCACATTCAATCCCGCCTCTTAAGTCCTACGAGGGCCTCACTCTCGGGTCGCAATGGCCTGTCCTGCTCCAGCCCCAGCCCCCAGGAACCCCTCGGGGGTTCCCTATCTCCCCTGTTCATCTTCCCCGAACACCATCCCCTGCTTATCACCTGAGTTTTCCCCTGATGGCTGCATTCCCAGGCCCAGAGTTTAACTTGTCAGCCTGGGCTTCAGGGTCCCCTTTCCCACCCACAGTGATTTATAGTTCCGTCTCCGCCCCCCCCCCCCCCCCCCCCCCCCCCGCCCCTTTCCGTCCCGCCCCCCCCCCCCCCCCCCCCCCCCGTGTCCTCGGTTTCTCCTCAGCAATCCCAGCCCCCCTCCGCTCCCCTCAGCTACTGCCCAGTTTCTCCGCTCCCTCTCAGCTTCTCCTCCGTCCCCATCAGCTACTCCTGATACAATTCCCAAGTCTTCTGTGTAGTGCCGTGGTTCTCCAAGTGCGGCCCCCAGTCTAGCAGCGTCAGCATGACCTGGGAACTTGCTGGAAAGGCCAATTTCTGATCTCTACCCCAGACCTACTGAGTCAGGAACTCTGGGAGTGGGGCCCAGCGGTCTGTGCTTTCGCAAGCCACCCAGGTGACTGACGCACACTCCGGTTTGGTAACCGCCGGCTTACTCATTCTCCCTAGATTTCCCATCACCAAGCCCTCTGCCCTGTGCTCCGAGAGAGGGCTCGGGCTCAGTCCGGACCATACCTTGTCCAGTTGCCACAGGGGCTGACTTCTCTGCTTCCCTGGGCGCACTGCGCTCTGAGGAGAGGGAGCAGACCTCTGATGCCCACCCCGCCTTCGTGGGGTCCGTGCTCTGTACTTGGTGTGCCCCAGGGAATTCCGGGAATGCCCTGTCACTGTGCCCCAAGACAAATTCTTCTTTTTTCCGGCGGGCCCCTGTGTCCTAGGTCTAGCGAACTCACTTTCCGAATCTTCTCCTAACCCTTCCTGCTCCCCAGAATGTCCCCACCCTCTGCCTCAGAGGCGCTATTGAGATCTCATTCGCTCTCAGAAAATAGCTGTCCCTGGTTCTCCTTTTCTCCTTTCCAGGCCCTGCTGGGGGGGTGGGGGTTGGGCGCTGCCTGTTTTCCTGCACCAAGGGCAAGGTCATTCACACCCCGCTGAGCCACGCCTTCAGGGTCCATCCTCCTGCTCCCACCGTCACCATGGTGACCCTCATCTCTGCCCACCTACCATCTAGCCTCCTCTCCTCTGGGTCAGCTCGGCCACTGTGTCCAGTGAGACAGGTGTGCCATACACAGGGAGGCTGGCCGAGGAGATGAGTGGGGACTAAAATCTAGCCCGCGCTCTGCTCCCCAAGCCGTGCGCGCTGGTTTGGGGTGGCATCGGCCTGGAGGTAAAGGGTGCCTTTTGAGAACTCGCAAGTCCCTGCTCTCTGGGTTAGCAGCAGCCCGAGTGCACCACCTCTGTCCGCCAGTTTACGGAGCCACCAGCGGCCCTCACTCTGCTACCACCTCCCCATGTGGCCCACGGCAGTCCACCCTTCGCTCCATCCATCCACCCCTGAACAGACGTGAAGGACAAACACAGGCTGGCACGTTCCGCCCGTCCCCACCCTCCACAAAATCAGACGCCCTCCCTTCTACTGGATTCTAGGCTTAAGATTCCGAGGGGGCTCCCCAGCTTCAGCACATGCCCAGGGCTCTTGCCTGCCTCCTTCTCGGCCTCTGACATCCAGCTCCCAGGTACCAGTGTCTGGCCCTGCCACAGGGGTCTGGAGGGAACGGGTCACACCTTGGACTCACTCTCTGGGGGCGGCAGGCAGCCGTTCTGCTCCTTGTCAGCGCCAGCCTCTGCCCCCGCCCCCTCCCCGGCCCCCTCCTCCTCCACCTTCTCATCCAGCCGGCTGGGGATGGACCAGTACAGGTGGGCGTCGAGGCGGGCAGCGGCTTCGGCCAGCTCCCGGGCGCTGCACGAGGGCGTGGGCACCTCAAAGGTCTGGTGGAAGCTGGCATAGTCCACCTCATAGAAGCCATCCTCCAGGGTGAGCACTGACGTGAAGCGGTGGCCCCACAGAACCTCGTCCACGAGGTAGGAACTCCGAGCTTGGCAAGTCATTCCTGGGGGGAGGGGCACGGGTCAGGGGGGATCCCAGCCCCGGGCTTCCCTCTCCTGGCTCTCGTTCCACAACCTGATTCCCACATCGCTCCCTCTCTCCCTCCGCCAGGGCCTCCCACGGCCGCTTTGGGTCCAACCTGTCTTTTTCCCCTTCTCAACTCCTATACCTGCCCAGCTCTCTCTCTTGGGTGTGGGTCCTAACTCAGCCTCCAGCCCATGCTCTCCTCTCCTCTTTGCAGGGGATGCCAATCAGAGAAGCTGAACCTTGAAACTGACCTTAGGGATCGTCTAATCCAACTTCCCTTTCCACACGGGGCTTCCTACCGGCGCATCCCCACGACTGGGCATCGAGCTGGTGCTTATCACCACCTCCTGGGTGGGACACCTCTCATCGGTTGTTCTTAGTAAGAGCTCAGATCTGCCTCCCCAGGATTGCCACCTTTGCTTTTGCTCCCCTGCCTTTTGACACCCATTCGGGAACCTCGGGGCCCGTTGTGTCTTCTCCTCTTCCGGGTGAACATCCCTGGCTCCCTCCACCCTTCTTCAGGTGACCTGTCTTCCAGAAATATTACTTTCTCGACTGCAAACCTGAATGGCCAAGGAGGACCCTTTCAGCACTCTGCGTATGATAAATACCCAGCTGGGGCCTGACCCGCACAGGAGAGGGCTCACCTCCTCTCTCTTCCGGCCATGAGGCTTTAGCTAACGGGGCCCAAGATTACGTTACATAAACATTTTTGGAATCAAGATCACAGTGCTGCAACATTAAGCCTGTGGCCAACTAAAACCCCCAGTTCTTTTTTTCACCAGAGCTCTTCAATGCGGTGCTTACATAAGTGATTTTTTTAAAGCCTAAATGTAGAATTTTATATTTATTCCTTTTAAATGTCATCTTGTTGGGTTTTGGCTCATTATCCTTGCTTTTCAAAAGCATTTTGAATCCTGACTCTCTCACCCAAAATATTGCCATCCTTTCCAACTTGGTCTCTCTAGAAAAGTCAGATGAGCTCCCATCCCTATCTCCTCCACGCCACCCTCCCCAGTCCTCTGCATCCCGGGGCTGTGCCCCGTCCTCCCTGCTGGGCTGGCACACTCACCAGGGCAAGCGATCCTCCTTCTACGCCTGGGTCTGTCCCCCAGCCCATGTCCACCTCAGAACAGGGGAGAATGGAAGCCCGAACGGTAGCTAACCAGAGACGGGCTCTTGGCACTGTAAGCCCAGCCCTGACATAGCCTGGGGACATGGGTCACGGTGGTGTTCCTCCTGTGAAGGCTGGAATAGGAAGTGTCTAGAGGGGGAAGGGCAGAAGAGGCAGAAGGGACACTGGGGAGAGAGGTCTCTGAGGAACAGAGGGAGGTGCTGGGGGTACGAGGAGAAGAGGAGTAGGTAGGGACCTGTCTGCAAGGACAGCAGCTGTCTTGGGGCTGGCAGGAGAGTGGCAGGGGCTAGAGCGCAAGGGAAGGTCCTGGGTGAGCAGGGGAAGGAGCAGGAGCTAGAAGGAGCATGGGTGGGGTTGGGGTGGGGGTGGGAGGATGGGGGCTAGTGAAGAAGCAGTGGGGAGCACTGGGGCTGAGGGTGGTGAGGCAGAGGCTCGGCAGGAAGGGCCAGGAGACGGGTTTGAGGGCACCAGCCTGGGAAGCCCACAGAGGCCACAGCTCAGGCCACAGCTCACGGCCCTGTGCTCACCTGCTACACTTCTCTCATCCTCCCGCTTCCAGATGTCAAGCCTCACAGCACCTCATCTGTGCCCCTGCACTGGGCCCTCCCACCTGCTCCTGAACCCTGCACTGGGTGGGCCTGAGTTCCTGACCTCACAGGGGCGTTGAGCGCTCCTTCTGGAAAGGGGCCAGAAATGCTAAGACCCTCTATTTCCTTTGTCAGTGGAAGCTGAGAGTCTTTCGATGGGTGGGGAAACAAAGACGGAAGTGAGACCGGCTGTCAGCCTGCTCCTAAGGTCCAGACTGGGCATACTCTGGGCCATGGGAGAGCCTTGCCACCAAGTTCAGGGGCGTGGACCTCTCCACAGTGGGAAACC
The DNA here is from genome assembly GCF_002288905.1 of Enhydra lutris kenyoni. Lineage (NCBI taxonomy): Eukaryota > Metazoa > Chordata > Mammalia > Carnivora > Mustelidae > Enhydra > Enhydra lutris. The sequence continues at coordinate 4,757,445 of NW_019154178.1, read as the reverse complement.
CTCGAACTTACCGTCTTTGCGCTTCTGGAACATCAAACCTTGCAGCGCACTGCCCCGCCCTATCCACTGACCTCCCCGCGACCACGGACAGCTGTCTTAACCTCTCCTCGGGCAGCCTCCCGTCTGCAAACGAGCACGGAAGTGACCTTCGCTAGGACCAGATGAACCCGGAGGCCCCGTGCGTCGGGGCCGCGCAGCACACGCTAGGTGCGTGTGGGCTCCGGGCCTGTGCAGCTCCCGGTGACCACCCCCCAGGGCACACACCCCCAACCCCCGCCAGCCGCACCCCGCCCCGCCCCCGCCCCTCCGCACCCGTGGCTTCCACCATGCCCTCCAGGATGACCACGATCTCGAAGTCGTCCCTCTCCAGGGCGCGGCGCGACGCCTCCCAGAACGGGCTGGCGGCGTCGATCTCGTGGCTGATGACGAGCGGCGACACGAGGAAGAGGCGGTCGTCGCCCGTGTCGAAGCCCACGCTGAGGTCGGTCTGGTGCAGCGGGATGAACTCGCCCTCCAGCGTCTGGCGCGAGCGGATGAGCTTGGCGCGGATGGAGGCCTCGACGATGTGGGACGAGCGCAGGTCGCCCACGCGGAACATGAGGCAGAGGCGGCCGTCGCGCAGCGACACGACGGCGTGCGACGAGAAGACGAGCGTGGCGGCGCGCTTGTTGGGCTGCGAGATCTTGACGAACATGCAGCCCACCATGAAGGCGTTCACCATGGAGCCCAGGATGGCCTGCAGCAGCAGCAGCGCGATGCCCTCGGGGCACTGGTCGGTGATGACGCGGTGGCCGTAGCCGATGGTGGTCTCCGTCTCGATGGAGAACAGGAAGGCGGCCACGAAGCCGTTGAGGTTGTTGACGCACGGCGTCCACGCCGCGTCGCCCAGGTGCTCCAGGTCGCCGCGGCCGTAGGCCACGAGCCACCAGATGGCGCCGAAGAAGAGCCAGGTGAGCGCGTAGGCGAGCACGAAGAAGAGCAGGCTGAGGCGCCACTGCAGGTCGGCCAGCGTGGTGAACAGGTCGGTCAGGTAGCGGCCCGGCTCGCGCACGTTGCCCTGCTGCACGTTGCAGCGGCCGTCCTTCTCCACGTAGCGCTGGCGGCCGCGGCGGCGCGGGGGCTCGCGGCCCGGGGAGCGGGGGGCACCGGCGCGCGCCATGGCGGCGGCCGCAGGGGGCCTGCGGGACCGGAGCGCGCGGCGCCGTCAGGCTCGCGGGACCGCGCGGCTCGGAGGGTGCAACCCCCCACCCCCGCCCCGGCCGCCTGCGACCGCCGCCCCCACGCCTCCCCGCCGCCGCCCGCGCCCCCCTCCGCAGCCTCCGGCCCGCGGACACGGCCCCCCGCCCCAGCGCCCCCGCGCGCGCCCTGGCTGCGGCCTGCGCGGGCCCCGGACCCGCTCCGCCGAACTTCACCGTGACCCCCGCGCGCGCTCCTCTCCCTTCCTGCCGGCGCCCCGCGCGCGCTCAGCCCCCTCCCACAGCTGCCTGCCCTCCCGCAGCCCGCGGGGAAGACGCGCGGGGGGCGGAAAGGCAGCGCGACCTCTCCAGCCGCAGGGGCTGAACAGCCCCGCCCGAGGACGTGCCCACTGCAAGTCCTCCCGGAGCACTAGACCCCTCCCGCTCATCGCTGCTGGGTGTCTGCCCCCCGGCCCCTGGGTTCTTTCCCCCGAGGAGGCAGCCTGGAAGGGGGTTGGGAGGGCGGCAAGAGAGGAGACCCAGGCGGACAGCCCGGGCGCGCAAAGTTCAGCTGGAGTTAGGCTCGTATCCCCGGGGAGTCTCCTGTTCCTCCTGAGCCCTCTTCCACCAGATCCGGCGAAGCACTAAGCCCCCACATTTATCGCCCCACTCCCTCCGGTTTTTTGCCGGCAGCCTCCCACTCCTCACTGACTACCCTAAGCACAGCCCCCACCCCCAGCCATCTGCCCCACAGCTCACGTTCCAAGGGAAGCCCACCTGAGTTTGCTTCAAATTCTTCCCCCAGAGGAGCGATCTGAGCTGCAGTGTACCCTGGGGGAGAGGTCCAAGAGCCCCTCCCTAGACCCCAGACCCCTATAAGGAAAGGTTTAGAAGAAGGACTTGGTTCTCTCCAGCCTTCCCTTCTTCCTGGGGGTTGTTTTGTCCTCCCACTCCAAGGAAACCTGGGTTGGCTGGGGTGGGGGAGGGTGGGGTGGACGGGAGGAATGTGACAAGGACCACAGATGGCCTGGATGTTTGACCAGGTCCTGGGGAGACACCGCCTGGATATGCAACTCCAAACCTAGGTCTCCAGAATTCATGTTCTGGAATGAGGTGCTCTGCAGCGAGAGCTTGTGAAGCCGTGTGTGTGTGTGTGTGTGTGTGTGTGTGTGTGTACTAGGTAGATGGCAGGAGGAAAACCCAAAAAAGATAGCTTGGTGCTTAGGGACGCCCCCCCCCCCATTTATGTTGCAAGAGGAGTCAGGGGACACCGGGTCCAATGAAGATTAGGGTCTTCTCCTCCCCCAAAAGTGGGCTTCCCTTGCCCTCCCTGCAGCCAGGGATGTCCTCTAGAAGTTCTCTCTATGCACACGGACTGTTCGGAGACCCCGAGTCATGCAGAGAAGTCCCTGCGTCCCACTTACCCTACTGTCAGCCCCAGGTGGGCTTCCAGATGTTTTCCCAGGGTCTTAGGTAATCTGACCCCCAATCCACCTGCTTAGACAGATCTGTCTTCCCAGGGGTGGGAGAAACCCCACAGTCTGATCACTGCCAGATCTGTCTTGCTCTCCTTCGCCCCAGGCATCTAAGTGGGCCTTAGTTTGATCGTGTCCCCTCCCGTCTTCCTGAGTGGAGGCCGCATGTTTCTCAGTGGGGACGTAAACGTGTGAACTAGCCTTGATTTCGGCACCTTCCCTCCGAAGATCCCTGTTCCCCCAGCCTGCTCCTTCTTAGTTCTTGTGCATGCTGTGAGCCCTCTCCGGAAGACCCCAGTGCCACATTTTCCTGGATCGCCCTTTCTCCCCCTAGGGAGTGCTGGCCAGGAAGAGGGTTTATTTTGTGGGAGGGGATCTGGTGAAAACTCCCTCAGGAACAAGCTGTTCCCAAGCCCCCACTTGCCTTGGATTTAGGGGCCCAAACCCAAGTCCCCCGCAACTCAACTCACAGCGTGTGGAGAGGAGAGTAGCCAGCAGCAGAGACCCCTGGGGCGTAGCGTCCATGCCCCTGACACCACCCCTTCCCCGGCCCCCGTGGAGGGTGGGAGCCACAGACACCGTTGTTTCTCCTACATGCAGCGGCAGCTCTGACTAGGACCTGCTATCTGTGTCATCCCCACTTCCCAGGCTCCCCTGCTCCTCTTTTGTTTCCACAGCAACCAGTCTGGGGACAGCTCTGGAGCATCCCCCTCCCCTCCCTGGTCCTGGGTACCACTGGAGGCTGAGCCACACGCCATAGCTATTTTTAGCCCAAGTCCCTCCTCCTGGACAACTCAGAGCTCGCCTCCTCACCCCCTCAGGAAAAAAAGAAAAGAAAAGAAAAGCCGGCACGCTCTTCCCTAAGAGGCTTCTTGCTCTGAGAAAATACGGGCCGATGTGTTTGGGAATAAGGCCTTTGGTCTCCCGGGGATTCGGAGGGCCCCCTGGGAGCTGGCAGCTCACGACCTCCAGCAGGGGCCTCTGGGTGGGAGCTCTTCTCTCCAGCAGGCACCATCCCGTCTCCAATTTTTGAAGAGGGCGCCCTCATCGAGAAGGAGGTAGCTAGAGAGGGAAAAGATTCACCTGAGGAAGGGAGGTGGGGTCAAGTGTTCTAATCTTTGTCACTGATTTGTAATGTGACCCAAAGGATTGGCTTCACTTCCTTGAACCACAGCTGTTCTGTTTTTCACAGGGCAAGGACACGTGCAAATATCCCCTTTCAGCCTGCTTCCCCGGGCGTGAAGATCAAACAAGGCAATAGAAATAGAAGGGCTTTAAAGTGTATTTGTTAACAGTGAAAAGTCTAGAAACAACCCAAACTTCCGACGGAGAGAAGAGCCCAGGTTAGGGCTTAAAACCGTTCATCCTACAGACTTCCGTGCAGGCCAAGGCCTGGGCAGTGTGCTGGGTGGGGGGTGGTTACAGAAATGACTTGGTCTCTGCACACCTGGAGCTCACGGTCCAGCGGGGGGACAAAGACGCGCAGACACGTCACAGTAACGTCACTGCCGGTCATTCATCGAGCGGTGGCTGTGGACTAGAGGACTCATCTGACAGCCCACACAGGGACCCCACGAGCTGGGTCTGATCTTCTCCATTTACAGATGAGAAGCTGAAACAGAGAAAGATGATTTGCCAGATGTCACAGAGGCAGAGACGGTGGTTAAACTCACCCCACTGTGTCGCTGCCAGACCGCGGGCTCGTCACAAAACCACGGGACCTTGGGAAAGCAATAGCTGTGATGTGGGGACATAATCAGCTGCTATGTTCACATATGAAAATGTGCGCGGAAACACAGTCTTGCAGGAAAAAGCAGCACGTACAAACATTCTTGTAAGTTGATCATCACCACAGAAATAGGTGTCAGGACCCCGATAAAAATCAGAGCAGAATTTGGAGAAATACGAATATTTCAGTGCTCATTTTCCCCAGGGAAATCATTAAAAGCAGAGAGTGGTATACAAACGGCCGTTGTTATGACTGGTACTATCATACCCAACATACTGATGTGTTCTTCTCCAGATTCCTTTAAGTTGGAATAAGAAGATAGGAGCCAGAGGAGAAGGGAGATGTTGAAATGGACACTAGAGGGTTAGAAGCTGCTGGAATGATCTGCTAAGTTGGAAAAAGTAGTTCTGTGTAATATAATCTCAGGAGGCAGTGATCTGGGTTCAAGTCTCAACTCCGTCCACTGCTAGCTGGGTGACTTTGAGCAGGTTGCTTAACCTCTCTGAACAGTTTCTTCATCCAAGAAATGAAAATAGCTCTATTGTCCATCTCCTGGGCATTGTCCTGAGGCTTGCATGAGGCAATTCCTGGCACCCTAGAAGTACTCAGTAAGTGCCAGCTGGATCTTCCTTCTCCTCCTTGTTACCCTCATCCCAGGCATCCCCTGAGATCCCCACCCACCCTGGGCTGCCTTCCTCTGCTCTGGTGCCACCTAGTGAGACCTGCAGAGGGCACTCCTGGTCCACTGCCCTCCTCTCCCCAGCACTCTTGCCCATGTTTCTTGTTCCAAGTGGAAATACCAAGTTTTCAGCCCAAGATTGGCATCAGGAGGGCTGTTAAAGTCCCAGTCACCATCCCCGTCTCCTGGGTCTGGCCCTGTCACCTGAGCCTTGGGACTGCAAGCCTGCCCTTCTCTGTCCTGCCAAGCGGCTGCTCACGTTGGTTCTGCTGTGCCAGGAGCTCAGAGAGACGAAACCAGACCCCTGGGCAAAAGCTCATTTGCATAGAACTGGCCCCATTTCTTGAGGGTGGCGGTGATGGGGCTGGCAGGGCATTCAGAGGGTGCCCAGCAGGCCCCGGCCTCATTCTGGCTGACCACCAGCCCGCCTCTGACTTACCCACCCCTGCAGGTCCTGGGACTTCACCCGGCCTCTATCTTCAGTCCCTTGTTTATCACTGAACTTGAATAGAGGGAGGGGAAAGAAAGTTTTCTTAGGTTCCAGGGTACAGAAAAATAGGCAAGATCCCAGCTTTCAGTTTTGTGATAGAGCAAGCAACTTTACAAAGAATTAGTAAAACATGTCAGTTTGGAACTTGAGAATGTTGAGGGTGGGAGGGCCACAGCTGGAGCCACATCGGTGGTCCATAAGGAACCTTGTTACTAAGCAGAAAAAGGAGCCGGCTCTGGGCAGGTTCATTCCTTATGGCATGTAGCTTGGAGAGCAAGTGGTACTTTGGAGCAAAAATAAAAATAAAAAGGGGAATCCCTCTAGTGGGCACAACTTTGAGCCAGGGTGTAAGGATTGGCAAGGTAGATGCAGTTCAGTTCTCAACTTGCCCCCTCTGTGAGTGCCTTTGTGCAGTCCACAAACCGTGCAGCTGTACGTGGGAGCCCGGGGACTAACCAATCTGGGAAGGTTTCCTTGAGCGAGATCATGAGACTTCTCTGGTAAAATCTTGGAGGTGGGAGAGGAAGTATGATGGGAAAACAGGAGATGGTTGAGGATATGGGTTTAATGGAACAGGGGAGGCCCATCTGGCAGAAACTATAATAATTTCCACAACTTCGAGGGAGTCTGGGCCCTAGAAGAGTCAGAGCTGAAAGAGGATGTGGTTGAAGCAGTGGCTGCAGCTGGAGGTTAGAGAGACATGGGGAGAAGCCGAGCTCAGCACCAGGACAGGTGGGACCCTACTGGGCCCCTGAGTCTGAGGCACTTTTTGGCCCTTTGGCTCTTTCCAGCACAGCTGGAGGATCAGAGCCTTCTCATATACAGGTCTGTCTTGCTTGATGGGATCGGGTGCCGGATGAGCAGGATTTAAAAGTCATGGCGTTCGGAGGTGGTCTAGAATTAGACCAAGTGAGGTCTCTCCAAGTGAGACTCTCCAAGTCTCTCTCCAAGTGAGGGATGGGCCCCAAGAGAGCAGACAGGACTAGAAGACCCAGGCATCCCAGCTCCTGGTCCCTGGTTGTTTCTTTATTCCCTGTTGCCTTCCCGCTGCCACAGTGTTTTGGGTATTAATGGAATTTTTATCCATTGGCCCCCACTGGAAAGATACTGGAGGAACCACCTCGTTAAAGAACTTCTAGGAAGAGTCCTTTAGTAATGAGAGCACGTAAGTTATGTCTCGGAAGTGTGAGTTTATGAATACTGCACTTGCTGAAGGCAGAGGGTATGTATATCTAAGCAGTCCTTTCGTGACTGGGGCGACGGAGCTCAGTCCCTCTCTCGCAGCTCTCCTCCGTGGTCTGAGTCGTCCTGCCATGAGGTGCCCACTACTCGTGGAAATTATTGAGCTAAAATGTTGCTCGGAATCCCATAGTAAACACTGGATAGAGTCATCTCTACTCTTTCCAGAACAAGGTCAGAGAAAACATGAAGCCAAAGTTGGAAGGAGTGAGTCCAAAAGAAGCAATTGAGAATGAGAAAGACACCGTTTGCTGAGCTGACGGAGGAGGAGAGGTCTTCAGAGAGAGATGGTTCCCCTGACTGCCATTTAGAGGTGACCCAGAGCAGGTCCTTGCTGCACCGGCGCGGCGTGGGTCCCAGGAGACCATCTTACACGGTGGGCAGGGACTTCACAACCCTGGCCACTTTGTCACACTAACCTGTGCCCATGTCGACAATTCAGACTCTATTTAGCACACGAAGATTCACTCTAGCTTTACCCTGAGACAAGCCTTGGAGTCAAACACATATGGATTCGAGTTCCAGAACTGACATCTTCTAGCTACGTTACCATAGGCAAGTCACCCAGCCTCTCAGAAGCTGGCTTTCCCACCTCAGGTAATACATCTATCTCGTGTGGTAAACACTCACAGATGTCCCAAGTCCTTTGCCATTGGTTCCCTACTGGCTTCCTAGTGACTATCTCAGAACTTCTTTTTAATTTTTTTTATACATGTTAGCTTTATGCCCAATATAGGGCTTGAACTCACAACCTGACCCCGAGATCGAGAGTCACATGCTCTACCAACTGAGCCAGCCAGGCGCCCTTAAGACTTCTTTGTTGTGTTCAAAACTTTTTAAAAAAATTTATTTGACAGAGAGAGACACAGCGAGAGAGGGAACTCGAGAGAGGGAGAGGGAGAAGCAGGCTTCCCACTGAGCAGGGAGCCCGATGTGGGGCTCGATCCCAGGACCCTGAGATCATGACCCGAGCTGGAATCAAGAGTCAGACAGCTAACTGGCTGAGCCCCCCAGGCTCCCTTAAGTCATTCTTTTTAAATTAGAAACCTATAGCTCAATGCCAGTTATCTGTGTTTCCCACAGTCTTGTACCGTGCTGTTCTAGAACTTCTAAGCTCTTTCTAATGCCCAGTCCCATCCTCACCCTGATTTTTAGCAAATGGCTCTTCTGTTCTATAGGAAAGGCAAAGACCATTTGGAAAGAACTTCCCCAGAGACGTCTCCCTCACCAGAAGGTATCTCTTCTGCTCCTACCCTTGGGTTCCTTCCTCCCTGAGTGTCAGGGAGCTTGAACCATGCCCAGTAAGCAAGGGGCACCCTGTTTGGGCTTTGATAGAAGAACACAGGGACTGATATGAAGATGACAGGCTGCCTCTTTCTTTGAGAATGGAGGAAAGGGTGAAGGGTAGGTCTAGGTCCTGGGCTACTAGTGACCTTCCTGATTCTGGTAGTGGCCTTGAAATAGAAAGGGACATCCAAGAGAAATTCAGCCAAGGAAGACCTGGCAGGACTTGGTCGCTTAGCTGACATGTCAAGGGATGGGGGGGGGAGGGTAAAGAGGAGAGGTCACTTCGGTTTTAAAATCTGTTTGGCCAGGAGAAACACAGAAATAAAGAAGTCACGAGGCTTGAGGAGGAAGATGGTGAGTTCGGTCTGGGGCCTGTCCGGTGGAAGTGGAAACCCCCCGCCAGCAGCTGGAACCGTGAGGCTCTAGTGAAAGCCTCAGGATGAAGACAGAGATTTGCGTGTAATCAGTGATGGTAGCCAGAGCGATGTCAGTGATGAAGGCTGGACATCAGACACAGAAAGAACAAGGACACAGGGAGAACAGAGGACGGAACCTTCCATACTGGAGGAGGGAGCTGCTGCAGGTTTGGGCGTGCAGGGCCAGTGGTGGCAGATGAGGCTGGAATGGCCCCAGGTCCAGGTCGTGGCCCAGACCACAGCCCAGTGATGCGGCAGAGAAGAAGGGGGCAGGCCCGAGGGACTTTACAAAGTCTATGCACTGATTAGAGAAGACGAGGGGAGGGAGGATGAAGGTTCTGGGCTTGCTGTCTGGTTTCCCCTGCAGACCTTCTGGCTCGCCTCCAGATTTATCTTCCTAAAATTCAGCTATGGCTTCGTCCTTGGGTCAAGAGCCTCTGTGGACCTCCTTGGCCTCCAGAAGCTCAGAGCTCACCCTGAACTGGCACATTCCTCTCTGTACTCCAAGTCTTCCCCCAACACAAACACTCTGCCTGTGGTACCCGCCCCTGTAGCCCACTGCCCTCCCCGAGGGGCAGCCTGTGTGCCCCATACATTTGCTCATCCTATGGCTTTTAGAAGCGAAACTAAACTAACAATGTCAAGTTTCTTTTTTTGTGGGGTTTTGTTTTTTTTTTTTCTGCAAGATATATATCAACTCAGTACGGTAATACTGGTTACTGATCAGTAATTAAATATCTAAGTATTGATGGTGAACAAAATCAGGGAAATAATTCTTTCCTTAATAAATACCAACGTGGGAGATTGTGGGTAAGCACCTCTCAAAACTCGCATTCAGATACGGAAAGAAGTCCTTGGCGACGAAAAGGTTGAGAACCACCACCTGAGCTCTGTCTAGTCTAGGGGGCCAGTGTGAGGCTGTTTCCCACGCAGACTTGTACTTCCGAGGCCCCCCACCGCACCCCAGGACTTTGTGACTGCCGTTCCCTCTGCCTCAAACGCCCTCCCCACCATCTCCCAGGACCCGAATCCCCGGCATTCGTTAGGGCCCTTGTCGATGCCCCACATCTGCCAGGACCCCCTAAGTAGAGCGACCTCGCCCTTCTGCGGCCTCCGGCGCCCCCGCACCTGCGCTGCGCGCCCCGCCCCAGCGGCCCTTCGGGACCGGGACCCAGCCGGCTGCGGGCGGGGGAGGCTGTTGCGCGCACTTGGCACCCGGGACCGCACACAGTGCTAAGGGGACGGTGACCGGCCAGGCAGTGGTGCTAAGGGATGGAGCCCCGGAGCCCCGGAGCCCAGCCCCGGCCGCCCCTTCGCGCCGCGCGTAGGGCCACCGGGCCGTCCCGAGTTCATTTCCAGCTCATTAACTTGGCCCGCCCCGCCCCGCCCCGCCGCACCCTCTCCCGGTCCTGACACGGCCACCGCCGCCTCCTCCTCTCTCCCCCGTCCTCGTGCCAGCGCAGCCCCTATCGCTTCGCCCATCGGTCTCGCGTCCCGCTTCCTCCCGGAGTCTGTCTGGGTCCCGCTCTTCGGGCGCGGCTCTGGGCCCTGCGCCTCCATCTGTCTGGGGCTCCGCTTCCTCGCCCCTGCGCCCCGCCCGCCTCGGCCCCTCCAATCCCGGCAGCTCGGGCCTGGCGCTCCACGTCCCCATTGGCCGGGCCGCAGCCCCCCGCCCCCGCCCGCCGGCCCCCTCCGGGCCCCTCCATTCACACAAAGTTTGGCTCCGACGCTGCGGAGGGAGGGGGCGGCCCGGCCCGGCCCAGCTCTGCCCCCGGCCGGCCCGACCCCGGCCCTGGCCCCCGGACCAGCCCTTATCTGATCCCAGCTCCGGGTTTAAGAGTCCTGGCTCTGCCCGTCGCTCAGCTCGGTTCCTCACTCCTGCCCGCCCCGTCCGTCCGTCCGTCCGTCCGTCCCGCTGCCCATCCGAGGGACCACTCCACCCCGGACCGAAGGTAAGCCCCCCTGGCGGTGACGGAGGAGTGCTGCCCCGCCCTGGCCAACCCCGGTCCACCTCACTCCCGGAGATATGGGCCCCCAGCCCTTCCGTCCCTACCCTGTCAGGCTTCAGCGGTAAGAGCCTGCTCCCCAGCCTCCCACCTCAGCAACCCCAAACGGACCCTCCGGGGAAGGACTCCCCGAGAAGGAAGCTTGGCCAAAGCTGGTCACCTCATGGGCATTAGGCTGAGGAAGGGGCTTTCTTGATGCCCTTCCTACAAGGCGGACCTGGCATCCCATCATAGCCCTCTCAAGGAACACAGTGACCACGGCCTACATAGGACCACGCATCCTCCACACAGGCCTCAAGACAGCGCCCCCTCTTCCCAGGATCATCAGGTTACTCCCACTCCCGTGCCAGCCCATCCCCCCTCCCCACGCAGTGACACTCACATAGTGACACCCATTGATCACAAGCTCACACATGGGAAGAAAGATGCATACAGCTTGGATTCGGAAGCCCTGGCAGCCGGTGTGCCTGGGACCCCTGCCCATCCTGCCCCTTCCCTCCACTCCCACTGGCTGGCTCTTCCAGCTCTCCCCTCCTCACCTCTGGCCCCCCTCCCCCAGCTGTATCCCAGTAAGATCCCTAGGAATAGTCCGGCAGAGCAGCTCCTGCTGGATTAGGAGGCCAGAAGGAGATGCCCTTCCGCATCCCACTCCTTTTCCCCCGCCAGGAACTGACCAAGGTTACCGGTGTTAGGAGAGAGGCGAGGGTTCCAGCTTCCTGATTTGGGGGCAGAGAGCTGAGTCCTGGGATGGGTCGAATGGGTAGAAGGACAAAACCGGGACAAGGTGGGAGTCGGGCCTCTGGTCACCTGAGATTTCATTCCTATTACCAAAGCACCCCAGGGTGAGGCTGATGGGAAGTGGGGGTGGCAGAGAAGCAGGGCACAAATCTGGACCCAAAGGCTCAAAGCCCGGTTATGTCGTGTATCAACACAAATTCTTGGTGAGCGTTTTTGGCTGGTCCGCCTTGCCTGGGCGTTGGACTTTCCCCACTAGGACTGCTTTAAGGAGGTCCAGGCAGGAGAGAGAAGGAGACGGAAGATTTGGGGCCCTTGTGTGGGGATGGGTGTTTAGGGGTGCCCAGCAGGGCCTGGAGGGTGTCAAGAAATCAGCCTGAGGAGGGGCCGGCGGCCGCCCCTGAGTTGCACTGGGTTCCGTCTCCAAACTCTCTCCCTGACCTCTATGACTTTTTGAACATGTTCTCACAAGGGTGGGCACTGTCCTGTGCCCAGGGGTAGGGTCTGCTTCCTCCTCAGGGCGTAGGCTGGGTCTGGGGGACCCCGTGGGCAAGGAAGCAGGTGTCCTGGCTCCTAGCTAGTTCTTCAGGGAGCAGGAAGTGAGGGAGGGGGAGGGACGGCGTCATGCCAGGGAGAGGGGCCAGGCCCGCTCAGCGGAGGACTAGGCATGGCCCAGGCAGTGCCAACTCCCTTCTCCCCGCCCCTCTGTCCTTTGGTGGTGGTGGCGAGGGAGGGAGAGAGGGGGTGTTGGGGGGTGATCTGGGCCAGTCCAGCCTCCCAAAGCCCTTGCCAGCCTGCGTCCTGAAAGGAGCTGCTGTTTTCTGAGCTGTCCCCCCCAGCCGGAGCCTGAGCAGCCAACTTGTCTCAGTGGGTATCGAATGGCAATGACTCCACGGAACGGAGGGGTGGGGAGTGGCAGGGTTATGGGCCCATTCCTTCTGTGGTTCTAATGCCGAATCCTACTCCTGCCCCTACCCCGCGGGGAAAAAAGCTGGGTCTTCCCCACATCAGCCCCACATCCAGTCTAGGGTCCCTCGTGTTTGCAGGGGAGGTGCCCACAGGCACCCCCCACCTCTTCCCTGTGCCCCACTGACTGGTGCGCCGTGCCCCTCCCCGCACCTCCACACACGAGCTCACCTATAGCTCCAGCTGGTTTGGCTTGGGCTGGAAGGGAAGGGCCTGGCAGGAGACCCAGGGGCCTCCTTCCCTTGTCCTCCCTAGGGACCAGAGAGGCTGGGACACTTGGATCTGGGTGGTCTCACACGACGTCCTCTGGGGTCATCCTGGGATTGGTGGAAAGGGGGCTTTAGGGCCCTGGGGGTGAGTCATACAGAAATACCCGCTTCCTGAGAGGAGAAAAGGCCTCTTGGGCCTCCTGGCAGGATACTTGGTTCCTGCACACGACGTGGAAGATAGGCTGAGCCCCCTGGCATTGGTGGGGAGAGAAAGAGGCATCGGGCAATGGAGCCCCCAACTTTGCTGCCAAGGGTTATGTAGGACGGAAGGAAACATCTTCCCCTCTCCCTCCCCTTCCCGGCCTAGATTCTTCTCTTGCCTGGCTGGTCACCGTCCAGGCTGAGGCCAAGCTGTCTGGGACAGTGGTGAGGCCCTGGAAGGGGCAGAGAGGCCACCAAGAGGGAAGCGCAGGAGGATGGCGAGCAGGCAGATTTGGACTCTGAGTGTCGAGTGCCCGGTGAAGGGTGGTCGGTGGGGGCAGCTCCCAGACTTGGACTTTCCCGCGTGTGCCCCTCCCCCATCTGTCCCACGGGCTGAGCTCAGTGATTTTCTTCCTTCATCCTGCATTCACATACATGTTGCTGCCGTGTGTGTGGCCCCGGCACACCCCCTCTTCACCTCCTCCCCCAGCAGAACCTTGAAAGGGCAAAGAGAAGGGGATTGTGGGAAAAACTCTCCCGTGGGTGTCTGCGGGCTCGGAGCTGGATTTGAGGCGGTGGGCAGAAGGGAGGGGCTCTGGAATGTGAGAAGTAGGAACCTGCTGGGGTGGCCCAGAGAAGCCGGGGCTGAGAGCAGGAGCCTTCTGGCTTCTCAAGACCTAATGTCAAAGTATTGGGCCATTCTGCTCTCCTGCCAGGGGCAGAAGGCCCGGGAAAGGGGTGGCGGGGCTGCAGCTGGAAGGACTTGGGTTCGACTTCGGGAAGCGCATCCCATTCAAGGAAAGAGATCTGAAATGCAGATGGGGAAAGAACAGGAGACCACCACTGGAACTGAAAACAGACCCCAAGCCCATCACGAAGGCTTCTGAGGGGAGCTGGGACGCTCCGCTCAGCGATCGGCGCAGGGATGACGTGGCAGCTGTCAGGGGCTGGGGGAGACCGCTCCAGGTGGCCCGTCCCTCTAAGGCGCTGGCCCAGGGCTCCTTCCTGCTCGGGCCCTGCCTGGGAGGCCGCGGTAGAGCTGTGAAGAGGGCAGCCGTGGAGTCAGACTTGCTGGGTTTCAGTCCCGCCTCCAGCACTTCGCCCTGAGACCCTCATCCTTACCCCGGGGGACAGTGACAGTGGGGGATTGAGAGTCAGACTTCGTGGAGGGCTTGGGATGGCGCTTAGGTCCTAAAAAGCGTGCTTGCTGCTGTGGTGTTCGCACTCTCGGACCCAATGCTATGGGCTCTCCTGGCTCCCTTATCCACTCCCTGGTTCTTCTGCAGACCAGCCGTCAAGGCCCGGCTTCTGTGCGTCTACCCTTCCCGAGTCTGGGAAGGCGGGAGGAGATTCCTGTCTTCGCTCCCGCAGCTGGGCCGTCAGGTGGGCTGGGGCTCCTCAGCCGTGGCTCCTTCCCCTGTTTGCAGTGGGCGGATGTCCCGTCTTCAGCTACGGTCCAGTAGGTGTGACCTCGGCTGCTGAGTTCCCCTAAAACAGTCTGTTGGGCCTTCTGGAGCAGCTTCTCCCTTCCAGCTTCTTGGTTGAACCTCACAGCTCCCCCATCCTGCGTGGCCCTGCCTGTTCCACTGGTGCCCGGGTCTCCCTCACTTGGGCTTGCGTGCCCGCCCCTTCCTCTGTCCGCGGGTCACCTGGGTGCCCACAGCAGCCTCCCTAACCGCCTCCCTGACTCCAGCCTCTCTTTCTCCTTGGCTCCCTCCCTTTCCCCTTCCCTCCACTGGAACTGTCACCAAAAAGCACCTGTTTTGTCTTGTCCCTTTCTTACCCAGACGTCCCTGTTGGTTTTCACATGCAAACTCCAATCAAGGTCTTCAGGATACTTTGTAGAAGACTTTCCCCCTGCCCTCCGGCACCCCACCTTTGGCGACTGCTGTGTTCAGACCTTGTGCTGGGGAAGGATGAGTCCCCCAGAAGCTCTCAGGCTTCACCCCTCCTTTCCTTCTGGGCCCTCACCTTCCAAGGCCCACCCCCACCCCCCATTTCCATCCCCATTTCCCCAGCCGCCCTGTCCACTTGTACCCCTGCTTCTCAGCATTCAGCTTGTCCTTTGTCCCTGTGTCTACTACTTTGCCCAGATGCCCAACGCAATGGGAATGTTGGGAGGGGACGTCCTGTCTCCTTCATTACACGGGGGCTCCTCTGGGGTGGGGCCATGCCCCTGCTGCCCTGGACATTTCTGACCCCGTAGAGCAAAGGCCTCTCTTCCCTCCCTGGACCCCTCAGCTCTGAGGAACAGAGTGCCCTCTGGCCAGCTAGACTCTAGGTAGGACACCTTCCTAGATGCTAATTCTTGGTGGGAGGACCGTGACATTAGAGGCTTATGAGTGTCTGGGGGTGGGGTGTATGGATGTAAGACCCAATTATTCAACTTTCTAGGGAACTTCAAGAAAAGCCACTCTCTGGCAATGGGCCCATCCTGTAGAGATGGCTTCACCCTAAGATTGCAAACAGCGGACCCAGAACCCCCCATTTCCAATCCTTTAAGCACTGTTGGTCCAAACACAGAAACTCATGTGGGGATCTACTGAGCCTTTCTCTTCTCGCCAGGGAGGTCTACTCCCGCCCGATGCCAGGCTTGTTGGCAGACATCCAGGGTGGAAAAGGGGTGAAGGTCAGAGCCCAGCCTGGTGCGGCCCCGTTGTCTTGAGCACACCTCTGGGGAAGGGGTTTGCAACCTGGCAGACCTGTGGGGACACCTCCTGGGGGCCCAGGCCCGACCTCCTAGTGTCACATTGTCCCTGGGACTGTCCCCGAACCCTACCCTCCACCCTCGTCCCAAACAGGGGACCCAGGCACATACCTTCTCCCCAGGTTGAACCCTCCCTTGTTGACCCTCCAATAAAGAAGACATGGGCAGCTGGCAAGGAGCGAGAGTATGTCTGACGGAGTCTAGGTCACTGCTTCCCAAACCTCTTCATCCCTGGACCCCCGACGCTCTTAAAAATGATCGCAGGCTCAAGAGATCTTTTGCTTCTGTGGGTGACACTGGTACGTGAGAAATGAAAACTGACGAGGTTTAAATATTTATTAGTTTGTTTAAAAACCCAAACCCATCACCTGTCCACCTAAGTGATGTCTTTTCAATGGAAAATAGCTATATTTTTAAAAACAAAGAAACACAAAGTTTTGTAAGAAGAGTGGCGGTGTCTCGCATTTTCACAAATCTTTTGAATGTGTGTCTGCACGGCAGACAGACGATGCCTCGTATCTGCTTCTGCATTCAATTTGTTGCCATATCATGTGTCTCCGAGCTTCTGGAAAACTCCACTGAACCCTCACGAGAGAAGGAGAGCAAAGGAAGCAAGTCACATTTAGCATTGTTGTGAAAACAGTTTTGATCTCACAGAGCCTCCGAAAGGGTCTCAGGAACCCCCAGGGTCCCTGGACCACACTTTAAGAATCGCTAGTCTAGGGGAACTTCAGAAAACAGTTGCAAATCCTCCCCGCCCGCCCCCGCCCCCCCAGTCAAGCAGTGTCCTGGCTGATCGCCGTTGGCTGCCCAGGCTCCTCTGACCGTGCTCACCGGGCGGAGGACAGTACCGGGTGGCTTAGCATGTGGGGCCGCATCCTACGCTCACTAGCCGTGTGACCTTGAGCCAAGCATCCACATCTCTGTTTTCTCATCTATAAAATGGGC
The DNA here is from genome assembly GCF_002288905.1 of Enhydra lutris kenyoni. Lineage (NCBI taxonomy): Eukaryota > Metazoa > Chordata > Mammalia > Carnivora > Mustelidae > Enhydra > Enhydra lutris. Next base: position 4,741,183 of record NW_019154178.1, on the reverse strand, counting down.
CTTTAAGAAAGCGCCCACTTTTTTAGAGATCTGGAGAATTACCAGACGTAATTCTAGAAAAGGGCTTAGTGTGGTGCTACATGACATGGGCTTTTACTCACTCCCACAGCCTTGCCCCTGAAGCCCCTGGGCCCCGAAGGGGGAAGTGGCACGAGGGGTCCTTCTCGCGTGGCTGAGCGGGCTTCCCAGTCCGGGGAAGGAAAGGGACCCGTGTCAGGTCCTGGGAAGGTGAACAGGATTGCTGGCCCCAAACCCAGGAGTTCTAACTGTTAGCCCCTATGTCCCCCCAGCGGACTCATTTGGGAGCTGGGGTGGGGCGCAGAACCGAAGGACAAGGAGAAGGAAGCAAGTGAGTCATCAGGGTCCAGGGCAGTACAGAAGAAGCCTGGAGGGCAGGTCACAGGACCTCAGGCCATCAGCACAACTGAGAAGTGGAGAAAGGGAGAGCACCGGAGAGGAGGTGTGTAAGCCCAGCCCATCTCTCCTGCCTTGTGTGGGGCAGTTCTGTAAAGAAGCCTCGGCCCTCTCTCCCCGGGGGGTTCTGTCTCAGAGCAGAGGAAATCCGGATTGGGCAACACTGCTGGTCACGGGGTGCCTCTTCCCTGCTCGCTGCCCGAAGCCCCTTCCCAGGTCCCGCCTCAGCAGCCCCGGCACCTGCTGCACCCGCACTACCCCCAGCCCGCCCCACCTGCTGAGCCTCGGAGCCTGGGGGCAGTACCCAGCGCCCAGCGAGTGGCCACGCAGGGAGCTGACAGTGTTGGTGGGGGGGGTGCCGGTGTCCCCTGGGCAGGAGGAGAGAAGCCCCTTCCCTGCACCTGCAGGGAGCTAGTCCTGGCTCTTTGGCTTTCCAGCTGCAGTCCCGGGAGCCCAGCTGCAGGCACCACCGTCGTCAGAAACCCAGAGACCCCAGACGCCCCACACCCTGAGCACACTCCAATTTTGCCTCCCATGGCGGCTCAGATCCCACCTTCAGCCCCCGAGAGACCTGGCGGGCTTAGGTTTGGGGCCTTGCTGTCTGCTCTGTTCTCCTCGCCAGCCCACACGGTTCCCTGCGATCCATGGTAGAGCTGAGGCAAAAAGTGGGTGGGCTCAAACTTTCCGCCTGTTTCTTTCCAGACCCAGCCTGGTCCCCGCAGACCCCCGCCCCGTCCCCCATTGCTACCAGTCCCTATGGCTTTTTCCACTTGCCAGGGCCTTTGTGGCCCGTGGCTGGTTTGGGGGCCCTGGGCTAGTCTCCCTCTGCTGTCTCCCTGGGGGAGCCCCTCCGGGCTAGGATCTCTCCAGCCCCAGCCCTGCCGGCCCCTGCCTCCACAGGCAGGGCCAGGCCCCCCGGCTCCCTCCTCTGGGCTGTGGGACAGGGAGAGGGCCGAGGGGCTGGCTGTGCATACTAATGGCCTGCCCATTGTCAAAGCCCCTTTGTGCCGCAGAGCTCCATTGAGGCGGCTCTGGGGCGGGCACAATGGGGGCTCTGTCCCTGAGTTCCCCCAAACAGTCACCTGCTTTCAGAGCCCCCTCCCCCCCCCACCCCCGCCCGCCCCAGTGTCCGGGGGGCCAAGGGGGCGGGGGGGGGGGGGGGGGGGTGGGCCCGGGGCCAGGGGGGATGGGCAGGAGGTGACCCCCCCACTCCGGGAGCAGGCCGTGGAGATGGGCACTGGTGGGGAGAGGCCCTAGCTTCAGGGGGTGGGGATGGGGGTGCGGTCTGTGGAGGTAGCTGGAATGCAGGTTCCGTGAGGCCAGCAATGGGGAAGGGGTGCTCACAGCGCCCACTCCTCCGTTGCACATGCCCAGCCTGGGCCCGTGGCTGCCCGCCTGGGCCCCTCCTCCACGGGGCTCATATATGCGGAGACACACAGGCACACAGTCATCTATGCAACCCCACACACGGATCCCACACGCGCACGGCGGAGCCTGGACCCGCCATCCTGCCGCCGTCCTCCTGCGTATGCACCTGCACGGCTGACCCCTGCCCCGCCTCACCCCGCTCCCCTTGGCCCCCCTCCACGGGCCTCCTCCGCAGGCTTCCTGCCACCACCCCCCTTGCCCTCGCTGCCCCCTGCTGCTCCAACACAGGTTATAACAAGTTTGTGCTTGTTGTGACCTCGAGAATGTAGCCCTGGGGCGGGTAATGTCCCGCTGCCCCAGACCGGGCTGCTTACACGTTAACCATGGACACGGCCTCCTCCGCTGAACTCTTGAGCGCCGCTCCCCGCCTCCCCCACCTCAGGGGGTTCAGTGGCCAGGACCCCAGCCCCACAGCTGAGCCCAGCACACTAGGGGAGGGGGTGTGAGCTCTGCAGAGTGATGAACCCAGCCATCCCAGCACAGGCCCAGTGTGACTGTCCCTTGCACTTGCCCAATGCGCCCTGCGTCACAGCCCCTCATAGCCTGTCTTACAGAAAGGCTCTGAGAGGTGACACAGTGTGTCTGAGTGGCAAGGCTAGGACTGGAAGGGAGGTCTGTGGCCTCTAGGTGTGTGTTTTCTCCTAGGGTGGGTGGGGGGTTATCATCTGTCTTTCGGCTTCACTAGGTGTGCCTGCACGTGGAGTTTTAACAGAACCTTCTGGTAACCACCGTCCCTGGAATGAGCTGGGGGACTGGTAGGGCAGGGGGTGGGCAGGACAACTGGCACAGGGACCTTAAGAAGGACTCTGGGTCTAGAAAGAACCTCAGAAAGTCACCTTGACCCTTCCATTGTCTCCAGGCAGGGCGAGCCTACCTCCTTTCATTCCCTACTCTCACGCCGAGTCCACTCCTGCCGTGGATGCTGCATGGCTGGAGAGAGAAACCCCAGGACCTCCTCAGCTGGGCTTTCAAGTTTGAGGTCTCTGTTGATTCCAAGTCCTTAGTGATGTCTGGCTTGGACCTTCCCTGCTAATTCCCTCTATTGGGATGTCCAGGACCCCCTGCTGTCCTGCTGTCATGCTGTCCTGCTGTCCTGCTGTCCTGCTGTCCTGGCAGCTTTTGGAAGCCTGGAGCAGGCAGTCTAAAAAGGGAAGAGACGGAGGGCCCAGCAGGACCCCAAGACTCGGGGCAGTGGATGGGGTTTTGGCAGCAGCACCTCCCTTAGCTGGACGGTGGTGCCGATACTGGTTCGCTCTTCCTCAAGGGTCCCTGAACGCTGATCTCCGTGTTGTTTCCCTTTGCTCAGGATTGCACAGGACCCTTCTCCTCCTCGGCCCCCTCCCCCTCCGATTCTGCTTAAGCCACCTCATGCGTTGTCTCCTTCATGTGCAGCACCCCGCCTGCCCTGGCCTTACTCTCTGGTGCATCCCCCCGCCCCAGCTGTCCCTTCACACGTCCCCGGCTGGAGACGCGGCTGCCGGAGGCACCTCCTCAGGCCTGTAGTCCCCGCAGGAGGGAGGACAGCGGCAGCCACCTCCGAATCCAGTTCTAGATCCATCCAGCATCTAGACGTGTCTAGGTTGAGTCTTCGTGCCACCGCTGCACCATTCTCGTCTTCAAATGGGGGAGGTGGCTAGGAAGAAGTGGAGGAATGGGGGAGACTCCCTCCCGGGTGAGGGGGGCCCCTTACACTCCCCTGGATGAGGGTCGGGCGAGGCTCTCTGTACACGGAACCAGTGAGGATGGAAGGAGACTGAGACCCGTCTGGAAAGGTGGCTCAGTTCCCTAAATCTGCTTTGTAAGAACAGGGTGCCCCAGTGTCCCTCTCCCCAGAGGGTAAAGACAAGGATAGATGGCTTGGGCAGCAGTAAGTACACTTAGATGTAATAGGAAGCATTTCCCGGGATACGGTATTACCAGGACAAGGGGAAGGATGGAAGGAGGGAAGGGCTCACCCTCCCTGACGAGAGGGAGGGGTCCACCTTTGGTCTCTCAGTGAACAGAGGCTGGGTGGCCTGGGAGGTATTCCCCATGACATTCAGAGCTCCTGGGGGCCATGGGATTTCCAGCTCTCTCAAAGAACTCCCTTGGCCATTTCTCAGCCCCCAGCAGAGAGCAGCACTGAGTCTGTCCCCTCCCTACAGGCCCCTACTTTGCAGTTTCTTCTGCCTTCCTTGGCGGCCTAGTTCTGGGTCAGCAGCTGCGAGGCCGAGGGGATCCTAGAGACCTGAGGATGCGAGGGGGCTGCCCTGGGCTGTGGCTGTGGCTGGACAGGGGAAGAGCTGAATAGCTCGGTGGGTGACGTTCTAAGGTTGGCTCTACGCCAGCGGGCCCTTCAGGACCCCGGGGTCAAGAGAGGATCTTGGAGGAGGAGACGTTGGGACAAGGAAAGAGTCAGGGTTCTTGCTCTGATTCTGATCAAAACACACATGCTGTTGGCCAGCTGTGTGGTCGTAGGGAAGTTACTTGTCTTTTCCAGGCCTTGGCTTCTTCTTTGGTGAAACCAGGGATTTCATTGAGGTGACCCAAGGGCCTCCGAGCATGCGTACTGTGTGACCCTCCGGGGGCAAGAGGGAAAGCATGGTCTTCACTGCAAACACACCAGGGCTTACCCTTCCTAAAGGTCGTCCTGAGCCAGTCGACTAAACTTCTGAGTCTGGTTTGCACCCCATTCACACATGAGCAGTGACATTACCGACCTCCCAGGAGGACAGGGTGACGTGCTGTGGGCAAGGCCTAGCTCATTGCAAGGAGGGGGCTACCCCCACAGGGTGCGGGGGGCACGTCTGCAGAGGCTTCCTGGAGAAAGTGGCGTATCAGCTGAGGCCTGGAAGAAGGGTAGTGGGGTGGGGGACAGAGCTTCCCAGAGGAGGCCCCACTGTTTGCCAAGAGCTGTTGGAAGGAGGAGGCATGGCCCATCCAAGACGTGAGAGGAGCTTGGTGTGACTGGACAGAGGGCACTGGCAGGGCGGAGACAGGCTGGAGGACGCTGATGCTGGGGAGGTCAGCAGGGACGGGTTATGCCTGACCCTGTCCCAGCTGTATTCTGGGGTTTCAGAGCGGGGTCATTAGCTCTCGCTCCCCCATATCCTCCTTTTCCGGCTTCTCCCATTCTCCCAAACTCAGCCTTCTTGCCCTTTGTCCTGTGGGCACGAGAAGCGCTGGGCTCACCAGGGGAACTTGGTCAGTCCAGGGAGAAGCTCAAGACCAGAGTTGTCCGACCCTGGACTGTGGAAGAAGAATAGACCTCCCTTAGAAGACTCTAGATTTCTGGCATGGAGCTCTCCTGCTGAGCGTTGTACTCCCACTGCTGGCCTCAGTTTCCCCATCTGGCCCATCACTAGACAGCATCTGGGTTGTGAGCTGGAGGAGGGCTGAGGGAAGCTATGGAAACGGCAGCTCTTCACCCAGAGTGAAGGCTGATTGGGAGACCTGGTCGGTGCCCCCAACTGTTACAAAGTCAGAACTTCCCCTTTGCTGGGAAGCTGGGAGGAAGGACTTCCAGGGATGAAGCATGTCACACACCGGGAGGGGACCTCGGGAGGAAAAGGTCATGTAGAATAGGGATCCTATGGGTTCTTTCAAGAAATACTTAGCAAAGCTCTAGTCTAGTCCTGCGGAGGACACAAAGATGAACAAAATACGGGTCACAGATCAGTTCAGAAAAAAGTCTCCTGCTTGGGAAGGTGGGCATGGTCCTTCCTGGGAGGACTGGGGCATGACCTCTATAGGAGTGGCTCCAGAGGATGCCTCCGCTTGGGGGAGTTTCTCTTCTGCCTCCTTTCTCCAACCCTCCACCACCACCACCAAGGGCCCAGCATCCCTCCTCACAGCTGTGAAACTTCTAAGACCACAGACTAAAAAGTATGTGGAGGTGGGACCCTTGGCTGGGGTCTGGTCAGCACCCCGCCCCCTGTCCTCTCTCGGGGGGGCCCCACCGATCCCTGGGACCCAAGGAGCAGGTCCCATCAGCTTGGCCACTGACTAGTTTCTCAGACCCTGTGGGCAGATCTGGGGACAGCTCAAGGGCTTCCTGGCCTCCCCATGCACACCCTTGTCTCCTGGGGCCTGGCCATCCTGGGCTTTGAGAAGCTTGCCAGCTGCCTGGAGCCACCAAGGCTGGGGACAAGCGGGGAGTCCCCGAGGATCGTGGCTCTTCAGTCTCCTTTGGCGCACACCTTCCTACCTCTCGGCGGGCTGCGGGGTTTCGGACGGAGCCTCATCTTGGGGACGACAAAGAAGGGGAGCGAGGAGAGCGGGTTGGAAGCCTCTTCCCATTCCGCCTAGAAGAGGAGAAGGAAGGTGGGGCTGGTCTTGAGTGTTGCTAAGCCCACGGCGTACGGAGAGCGAAGGGCCGCGGTGCCGAGAGACGAAGGTTCAGGCTTAGCCGTTAAACGCCAGCGAGATACTTGGCCCCTCTGAGCCCTGTTTTCTCTAATTGAGCAGACACGCTCCTTCACCGGCAAAGCTGGATGATAGTCATACCTTGAAAGGGCCTTACAGATTCCACGCGCTCCATCTCACCTGACCCTGACCACACGGTGGAAGGCTCTGCTGCCTCCTCAGGTGAGGAGACAAAGGGACTGGCCGAAGCCCCCACAGAGCGGGATGGCCTAGTGGGAAAGAGACAGACGGGGACCTCGGCTGTTCCCCGGATGGGCCAAGATAACAGACGGGCTTCATCTGTTAGGCTAACCCGGTTTGAAGGAAAGTGGTTCTCTTTGTGTCACCATGGGCAGAAACATTCAGAGGCCCCGTGAGAAAAGGAACGGCGATGAGTGACACCTGCTAGGCGCGAGGGGCCGGGAGCTCGGTGGCCTGCAGGCTGCGTGGGTGACTTCCCCGGCCCGAGTCAGACTGGGGTCTCCAAGGATCTCTGGTCTTCGTCCTTCCTCTCTGCTAACCGGGAGGTGAAATGTGGGGCTGGGCAGCCGGAGAGATGACTAAGGCGTGGTCCCGCCTTCCCTGCGCTCCTGGTGGGTCTCGAAGCCGGAGGGGCTTTACTGAGGACACAGCAGAGGGACAGCAGCCCCTGGCCGGGGAGCCACAGGTGCCCCTCGTGGTCACCAGCAGCCCCAGTGCGGGCTGCGGTCAAGGGCAGACACCCCCAGAAGGGGGTGCACAGGGACAAGTGCCCGAGGCACAGGCTGTGACCTTTGGGGCAGAATGGGGGGGGGTTGGGGGGCTTGAAGCTGTCAGGAAGTTACTCTGAAGCTAGGGAAGCCCCTCAAGGATTTCAGGCCGAACTGCAGGACGCAGCCGTTTGTATGAGGCCCTGGGACCACTGAGGGGCGCGGGGCGGGGGGGAAGGGGAGCCTTGGGGTGGGGGTGGGGGGTGGGGGAAGGGACACCAGGTTACTGTGGCATCTGGAGGAGGTGAAGGAGAACCCGAGACTGGACTAGGGCAGCCTTGAGGGAGACCGAGAGACGCCCACAAAGGCAGAATGGGGGAGACCCAACGCCCACCCGAAGGCGGGGCGGGAGGGAAGCCAGGGGTGACTCTGTGAAGGGGGGACACGCAGAGGAGACTCCTTCCGGAGGCCAGAGGACAGGAACTTAAGCACATTGATGCTGGAATGCTCCAGACAGAGGGCAGAGGTGAGGAGGGAGGGTTGGAGCGGCAGAGGAAGGGAGACGGGTGGCGAGAGAGTGTCACGACGGGCCCAGGGGCTGCAGGCTGCTGGGGTCGAGGCCGAGGGACAGGGACGCCCAGAGCTGTGAAGACAGGGAGGTCCACTGTGCCCTTGGAGAGGCTCCCCGCGGCGCTCACCGCCTCCGCATGGCCGGGACCACGTGCAGAGGCTTCTGTGTGTCCTGTAGTCTGCGGGGACTCATGCTCTGAGGGGGGCTGATACTTATTTTTACGGCTATTAAATATTTGAGGGAACCATTTGACATTGCTGACATGGGACCTGTTTTTTCCTTTCGACCGGCAATTTCTTTCTTTTTTAGAGACAGGGTGGGGGGAGGGGCGGGGGGGAAACTCAAGCAGACGCCCCACTGAGCGGGGACAGCGCGGCTCAGTGTCAGGACCCTGAGATCGTGACTGGAGCCGAGACCGAGTTGGACACGCAGCCCACTGAGCCACCCAGGAGCCCCTGAGCAGCAATTTCTTTTGGTTCAACCTAGTAGTTAAAAGGAGTGGGCTGGGGAGGGGACAGGAGAGGGGCGGGGGGGGGGGGGGGGGGAGGCAAGGGCCCAGGGCTGGGGAGCCCTGCCCCCTGGTGGCGGGGAAGTCATCTCCCGTGCAGGGCTGAGGGGCGGCTCTGGAGACCCCCTCTTCTCCTCCCCTCCCCTCCCGCCATCTGCATCCAGGACGCCCCTCTGCCCCTCTGCGGGTTGCGCAGCATGGGGTCCGTCTGGAAGACCGCTTACAACCCCTCAGCTGGGATGACGTCCTCAGCCAGGATCTTGGGGGACCAGCGGGGTACAGATTGCCGTGGGGAGACTCTCAGGAGCCCCGGCCACGTGAGGGCTGGCTGGGGACTCAGGGCAGGCCGCCACAGGAAGCAGGCGTCCGGAGCAGACGTCTTGGTCCTCATCCTGTTTGTGCACGGCCCACCCAGACCCTGGGAGATGTCCCCCAGCGTCCTTGGGAGCCTCTTCAGCAGCTTCTGTCTTACAGATAACGACAGATAATAACAGAGGACGTCGTTCACAGTAATGCTGCTGCTTCCAGCTGTATCTTAGCACAAACTGACTTTTTTTGGCTCATCGATTGAGGGGAGGCGGGGCGGGTTGACATCTGGGGGTGCTCGTTCTTCTGAGGTGAGGACCCTGAAGGGGCCAGGCCAGGAGGCTCTGGGGATGGCCGGAGCTGGGGCTGCATCCTTTGTCCTCAGCTGAATCTGCACAGAGCTGGGCTCCTCACCCAGAATCAGGGTGCTCAGTCTTGAGTGGGAGCCGACCCGGGGCGGGGGGGTGATGACTCAGGGAGGGCGTGTGCTCTGGGGGGTGGTGAGGGCTGGGGAGGCAGGTCCAAGAGTCAGTGCCCACCTGCGGCACGTGCTAGGAAGTCATCCCTGCTCTGGCTGGGGACAGAGGGGATCCCCGAGATCCCACGCCCTGAACCATTCTCTGTAAGAATATGGTTTCCTTCTCGTAGGGGAACAGGAGACTCCGCCTGGCATCAGGGCAGGGGAAGGGGCAGTGCTCGTGATCGGCCCACCCGGACACGCAGGGGCGCTGCCTGGACAGAGGAGAACATCTGACATGGTCCCATCTCTGTGTCCCTCCGTCTCTTGACCGGAAAACACACAGAGGGGTCAGAAGGGCCAGACAGGGGTCACAGGCTCCCAGGAAATGCTTTGAAGGCTTTTATCCTTTCTTTTGATCAGGCTATGAGAACTTTCCAAACGTTGACACAAGGGAAGAAAAGCCTATTCTTCCCTGGGCCAGGGCCTTGGTGTCAGGCCGAGGCCAGAGGATGGGAGGGAAGGGGAAGGAGCCCGAGGGGCAGCAGACAGAGGCAACAGTGACTCAGCTGGAAAAGCAGCCCCCGGACACACACACTCTGCCCTCCTTTCCGCACCTCACAGTTTGTGTGCATCTGGCTCCGTCGCTATTTGTTGATTTTCTCTGGGGCAGGACGGGAGGGAGATTAATGAATGAAGGCGTCTCGTCTGAAAAGAACCCCAAACCCAACTCCGGTCTTCTTCCAGCCTCGAGGGCTTACATAACCCGGGGCACTTTTCTTTCTGGCCTCCCTCCCCTACCCAGCCCCCTTGCGCTCTCCCCCTCTCTCCTTAACACCCGGAAGCCCAGAAATGCTTCTTTTAAGGCCCCAGCGCAGCCCATCTCCTTGGAAGCCTCCAGGGTCACTATCCAAGTTGGAATTAGTGTCTGAAGAAGAGATGATATGTTTGGGGACAGGAGGCTGAGTGGCCGTTTCCTCTCCCCGCCAAGTTAGGGGGAGGGCTGGACATGGGGTCTTAAAAGTGGGAGGGGACCTTGATAATCCTCAAACACAGGACCCCCAAACCCACCCCGCAACTCGCCCTGAAAGGCAGAGGCGAGGGGAAGCTACCGGAGAAGAGACGTGTTGATGAGCGTAATCGGTCACCCCGCGGACGGCCTTGTAATCTGTTTTGTTTTTAGATCAGGTAAAGTTTTCATTCAATTCTATCACATGTTGTTTGTTTCACATGAAAATAAGATCTTCCCTCAACGTCTTTGAGGAGAATTGATATCACGGCAAAAATACGTTACCCTTAATCAGGTGACTTCGGGTCCCTCCTGGCACACTGCTTTGAGAATGGGACGAATACAACCCCCTTATGCCACAATTAAGGAAATAGTGACCTGAGGGGCTGGCTGAGACATTGCGCCAGGTCCCCGAGAGTCGGTGGCAGAGCCGAGACTCCTACCTAAGTCTCCTGCTTCCCCGTCCAGCCCCCTTCTGAGCAGGTAACGGGTAACCTCTTAGTTCCTGGCAGGGTCTCGAAACATCCCTGAGGCCAAATCCCACACACGGTCTCCAAAATTCCCGAATGCTGCGCTCAGCCGTACCTGGCCTTGGGTTCAGGGCTGATGGGCTCCGAAGCCCTCCCTCTGTGCACAGGCTTCCCTGACACGAAGCACGACGAGGTTGGCAGTTACTAGCCCAGAGGCACCTGGTATACCGTGACTGCCTGTTTCTGTCCATCCCCTCATTCACGCAGGCCCCCCAGTGGTTGGTTCAGGACCTCCTCCAAGCCTCAACCCAGTGGACTGGTTCACGGCAAGCGTGGGAACCCCTCTGGTCCTGGAGGAAACCACTTCCCCTTTCCGATCCCATTCCCAAACCCCTAAATCAAAAGGCTCCTTTCTGGAGGGAAGAACGGGGAGAACAGGAGGCTGGCGGGGGTGGGGGGGCTTATGATGTTGCCACCAATGCTGACCCTTGGGCCTGGGAGTACAGACGGAGCTCAGGAGGGCAGAGTGGGTGAGGCCGTTCAAAGGTCCCAGCTGGGATGAGCGGGACAGCACGCTCTGCCTGCATATCACCACCTTCAGAAAGCAGGATCCAGGAGCCTGAAGGACACTCCGTTCAGACATGTGGGGAGAGAGTGGGCCCCAAGGCAGGTGACAAGGATGGAGGGGGACACTCATGTTAGTAGCGGCCAGCGCCAAGTACGAGGGGGCTAGTGGGCAGCGCAGATGGAGGAGAGTTGGGAAGACAGTTGGGAGCAGAGTCCCAGAAGGAAATGGGGACAGTAGGGGATAGAGCAGTCACACAACAAAAGCATTCCCGCCCGTCATGAGATGCTCTCTGGGTGTCACTGCTGCTGACATGTCCAGCCAGGATGGCCCCGGCTCACCTCCCAGCAGGTCAAGGAGTCACCTTCTCTGGCGGCTGAGCGTGGAATTGGCTCAGGGAAGGCAAAGTCACTGTAGTATTAGCCTGAAGCTTTAGGACAGAGGACCCTGGAGTCCGGCCAAAAGGTGCTCATCTCGGCTCTGTGGCCAGCAGGTTGTGTCGTGTGGGCTCCCTGACCCCAGGCTCCTCAGCAATTGTGAAGGCAGAAACTCTTAAGGACTCATTCCCTTGATGAACTTGCTAAGTGCTGGGTGGGGGGGTGGTCCGGCCCCTCAGGCTCCTCCCATTTCCCTGAGCCCTTAGGAAGGGGAAGCACTCTACAGCCAAAAAAGAGAAATCACTGGCCAGAACCCATGGGGGGAGTCAAGCCCCCGCCCCTCATCCATGCAGGAGCCAGTGGTGCCCCTCCCGCACTGTGACTGCGCCCCTTATCTGGGGACCCAGCCTTTAGACACAGGAGGCTGGCCACAAAGCAGAGGTGTTGGGGGATGGGAGCACACCACCACGTTGTCCCAATTTGTCCTATCAAGGGTCTTTCTTGGGCTCCTAACACTTCAGCCAAAACGAAAGGCTCCTGGTCCCTGGCTGGCTCTGGATTTTCTCAGGGTTACAGCTTCTGCTCCTACTGCTCCCTTCCCTTCCCTGGAAGCACCTTCTCTCTGACCCCCAGGTCCCAGGCTCCCCGTGTCTCAGTCTTGCCTGACCTTCAGGCCCCGTCTCAACGCCGCCTCTCTCTGTAAAGTGTTTCTTGAGTGAGACAGCCAGGTACGGAGGAAACCTTAGCCTCTGATTGTTCATTACTGCACTTGTTTCCTGCTCTGAATGGGGATAATCCCACTCTCATGGGGTCACTCCCTTGAGCTAAATGTCACCTTCCCCTTTGCAGATTCCCTGAGTACCTCCTGGATGCTTGGTCTAGGGTGCTTACCGCTTCCTGCCTGTGTTAGGGTTGGCTCCCTTACTGGCTTGGGACAGGCCAGAATCTACATCTAATTCATCTCCCTAACTCCAGGGTCTTGTTTCGAATCCGGCACCCAGGAGATGCTAGAGAAAGGGTCGTGTAAGTGCGTGATCCCACAGCGGGGATCTGCGTGGGTCCTCCTACAGCGGCAGCAGCACCGCGGACCAGGACAGCTCTGCTGGTTTGTGCGTCACTCAGCGATGATAACTAGTTTTGGGGGTTTCCACGTGTTCAGGAAAAAGGAAAAAACATGGGAAAAACCGAGAGAAGACACAAACAAGAAGGAAGGACAAGAGGGCTTTAGAGGAGAGGCTCTGGGCCAGAGCAAAGTGCTATCTGTGCAGGACGAGAGCCCCCACCCTGGCGGAGGTGCAGTTTGTTCCCAGTTCTCTCCCTTCTCATTCGTTCACTCCCGAGATACTTCTGGAGCACCTACTACGTGTCATATGTTGTGGTAATCATGGGCCATGAAAATGCATTATGTCTGAATCCTTAGTTCAATAAGCATATTTATAGTAGAAAAGAGGTAGCGTGCTGGATGGTGTCCCAAAAAACACACAGATGGTGATGTGTGCGTGTGTGTGTGTGTGTGTGTGTGTGTGTGTGTGTATGTGTAGACTCAGAAGAGGGAGGTGTTACTTAAGGCTGTGGGGATCCCAGGCTTCATGGCATAAGGGGTCATTTCAACCAGGCTCTGAAGGCCATCTCGGGTATGTAGGGTCAAGGACAGAGGGGCCAGGGAGGGAGAGGAGCGTGAACACATGGGTGCGTAGTGCAGGGAGCAGCTGGTTTGCCCAAAGCTCACCACAGGAGAGAAGAGGTGGGAAACGAGGCTGGAAGCAGATCCAGGAGGGCCCTCTAGGCTCGGTCCTTGACCGATGGTGCAGGGACACTAGCATGTTCTGGGCCAGGGAAGGCCCCGGACGGTGACGGCACGGACGGCTGGAAGACGGAGGACCTGAGCGTGGGGCCAGTCTTCACTGGAGTCACACCCCCCTCCCAGCCCCGGCGTCCTCAGTCAGGAAACAACGAGGCTCCTCTGAACACCTCGTAGGCACTGAAGCCGGAGAAAGGCCCGTGGGGTCGTGACATGAGACGTGGCAGGCGCAGTGTCGCAAGGATTTGAGGAGGGAAAGATAGGGCAGGAGATGAGTGGAGGCTGGTGCGGTGATTCCAGTGAAACAGGCAAAAGACCCGAAGTCAGGCCAGGAGAGGAAGAGGCCCGAGTGGCAGATCCCCAGCTCCCAGCTCAGACACGTGTTGACAGTTGACATGAGGAAGGAGAGTCTGGTGGCCCCGGGAGTCTGAGCAGGGGAACTCCCAGGCCGACGGCACCGTTAACTCTTTAGGAAACCAGAGGGGCAGAAGGAGAAGGAGGATCTGTTCATGTGCGGGAACGAAGGCAGTGAAATCAGTCCCTAGGGCTCCTTTCAGGCGAGCAGCTGCAGAGAAACCAGATTCAGGGTCGCTTCCTGCTCCTCCAGCCCGACTGGTGCCTCTGCCATGGCCCCGGGGAGGGGGTCGGAGCATCCCTTCCAGCCACTTACACTGGCCTGGTCCACCCCAAAGCCCACAGACATTTTCGAGCTCATTCTCTCTCTCCATCCTTTGCTGACCCAGAGGGGAACCCGGACTGATGCCTTGAGGACCTGCTTTCTCCCGCCCCCCCCCTTTTTTTAAAGATTTTATTTATTCTTTTGACAGACAGAGATCACAAGTACGCAGAGAGGCAGGCAGAGAGAGAGAGAGGAGGAAGCAGGCTCCCTGCTGAGCAGAGAGCCCGATGCGGACTCGATCTCAGGACTCTGAGATCATGACCTGAGCCGAAGGCAGAGGCTTAACCCGCCTTTTGAAGGGAATGTTTGTAACCGGCTGCAGCTGTAGCGGAACCGCAGGGAGCCTGGGTCCCTCCCGCTGTGCCGTGGCTCCCCCTGGAGGTCACCAGAAGTTCTGCGTCCCCAACCCCCGATGCCTTGGTCCAGATCCGCCTCCCGCCATTCCTGCGCACCCTGTCTTTAGTAACAAATGTCCCCAACACCGGGGAAACAGGTGGAAGTCCCTGTCTGGGGTGTTAAGTGAGAACTCAGAGGTGACACGCGATGGGGAATGCACCATTGCAAAGCACTCTGGTGTTCTGAAATGGGAACGTGTGTAAGAGCGGGCTTCCTAACACACGCTGCGGGGAGGCCAGGGAGACGGAGCACACCCACTATTTCTTCGATGGTCAGGAAAGGCTTCGAAGGGGGCAACCGACACTTGAGTTCGGAGGGATAAGCAGGAGGTCGGCAGGTAGGCAGGGAGCAGTGTGAGAGCAGGTCCAAAGAGGACGACACAGCAGGTCCTAAGCAGAGCTGGGCTCCAGAGGGCGTGGCGAAGAGCGGCCGGAGCAAAGCCAACGGGAAGCCGGAGACCAGACCAAAGGCTTTTTTGCACGTTATCCTAAAGGCAGTTGGGAGCCGTGGACCAAGTGAATCACGAGAGACCCCTCGTGGGGGTAAGGCTCTGATGCACGCGCTCGTCTGGAGCATTAACGACTCATGCGCTCTCAGGTGCCTCTGGGTCAGCACAAAGCGGGAGGCGGGAGCCGTGTGTTCCGAGGACGCCTGCCGGACACCACTGTGGGTGCGCCTGGCCTTTTTTTTTTTTTATTCATTTATTTGTCAGAGAGAGAGGGAGAGAGAGCGAGCACAGGCAGACAGAGTGGCAGGCAGAGGCAGAGGGAGAAGCGGGCTCCCTGCCGAGCAAGGAGCCCGATGTGGGACTCGATCCCAGGACGCTGGGATCATGACCTGAGTCGAAGGCAGCTGCTTAACCAACTGAGCCACCCAGGCGTCCCTACCTGGCCTTTGTGTTACAAAAAAAATCCTTAGTACAGTTCTTGGAGCACGAAGGGAACATCTCCGTTTCTGTCTTTTCACCGGCTGGGGGCTGGCTTTGTCGCCCAAAGTCTTCAGACACTGTCCCTGGCGTGGGGCTGGGATGGTTTTGGGGGAAATGGCACCCTCTAGAGGAAGGCGCAGGTGTGCTGGGGGCAGGCACTGGAGGCCGGTTCCAGAGCTGGGTCCTGCTCGCTTCCCCAGAGCGGGAGCCAGGGCCCAGCCAGTGCAGGAGGCCGGGGTGGAGGGGTGGTGGGGTGGGAGCGGACTGGCGGATTGTTTACCCGCTTCTGACTCTGGCCCCCGCGGAGAACAAAGCTGCCTGGCTGTGGGAGGTGGCCCAACAGCTGGGAGCAGCTGGAGGAGGCCGAGAGAAGGCTGGCAGCAGCAGGCACGCAGCTGGAGGCGGCAATCACAGCAGTCCTTGCCAGCAGCCCAGATCTCCAGCGCCATGAATCTGAAAGCTCCAGGCTCTGTCCTCTGCGGCTCAGCTGTGATCCTCTCCCTACGGGGCACCACGGAGGCACTTCCCGAGACCCTGGGACCCATGGTGACGCACCTGGGGGGACCCAGAAGCAGTTACTGTAATTAAAACGTTCTGGGGGCGCCTGGCTGGCTCCATCCTGGGAGCGTGCGACCCTTGATCTCAGGGTTGTGAATTCAGGCCCACGTTGGGTGTGGAGCCTACTTAAAAAGAAAAATAAAAGGGTTCTGGACCAAGAGGCAGAAGACCGGTTCTGGTTCCACCTCTACCACTAATCTGCTTGGGACAAATCTCAGAGCCGATTCTAACGATTCGTACTTAGCTCATGGTGTGAGGGTCAAATTACATGTTTTAAGAACTGTGACGTGATATATAACCCCAGACTACTGTTTTGGGGATGAGAAGCGAGCCTTCCCTTGGGCCCCAAGAGCCTCCATTCCTCAAGACAGGTGGAATCTTTCCTCAGCACCAACAGAGCTGGGACTTTGGGGACAGATGCCCTGAAGGTCACCTCGGGAAGGGAGGAGACGGCAGGCGCAGAGTGGGTGGGCATCCTGATCCTCCCAGAGTGCAGGTGAGAGGGTACAGACCGTCCTTCACCTCCGTCCATCTACGGAATTTTGGCAAAGCGCTTGCCCAATCCTGCCCGCGAACCCCTCCAGGGACCGAGCACTGCCTGCTTCTAGAGAAGCTCTGCATGTCCTGATTGTTACGTTGTTCTTTGTCCTATCAGTCTGGAATCTTTCCTCCTGTGGTGTAAGCTCATTGGTGGTTCCTCTTAGATCTCAAAGACCGAGTCCAAACCCTCGTTCACGGGACAGCACTTCAGACCAAATATTTGCACACAGCCACTCGTACCCCTCAGATCGCCTCTTCTCCCAACTAACTTCCCTGTTTCCTTTAGCCGTTTCTTGCATGATCTGGTTCTGATTGTCCTTTGAGACTCAAAACAGTGGGTGCAGGATAAGCAGATCTGAGCACGATCAACAGCCTCCTTATTCTGCGTAACCGAATTCGCCTGAAGTAGCTTGAAATAGCCTTGCCTTTTTGGCAACCAAAATGCGTCACATCTTTCCAATCCAGAATTGCTCAGGTAAGTTTTAGACCCTAGTACATACACATACTCATACACATACGCAATAATTATCTTTTTTGTTAGAGTCGGCCCGCTCCTCTGGCTCCGTTTGGATCCTAATTCTGCCCAGACCTTGCATTTGTGATCCAGCCCTGCTCTGTGTCACCCACGTGATTGACGGCCATGTGCTCTGGAGTTTCGAATAAAGTAATGTTGCAGACACTGAATGGGGTAAGGCCAGAGATAAAGCTCTCTGGTACGTCACTAGAAAATAGAAAATGATCCACTCACTAGTACCACTGATTTTTGTATGTTTCAGTCCCCAGGATCAGAGTAGCTGTTCTTTTTTCTTGGTCTTAGCCCCAAGGACGTAAGAGATCTTGTCAAAACCCTTGCATAGAGACACTTTCTCTATTGCTTTCTCTGACTTGTTCACGTAGTAACCTTGTCCAGGAAGGCAGTTAGGTTCCTTGATGGGACTTGTTCTGGGTAACACCCTCTGCTGGGTCCTACAGCCCTTCCCCCAACCTGCCCAAATGCTTGCAATCTTTTTTTTTTTTTTGAAGGTTTATTTATTTGCGAGAGAGAGAGAGAGAGAGAGAGAGAAGGCAGGGAGAGGGAGAACGTCAAGCGACTCCCTGCTGAATGTGGAGCCCAGTCTCGCGACCCTGAGATCAAGACCTGATCCGAAATCAGAGGAGTCGGGCGCTTAGCCTACTGAGCCAGCTAGGCACCCCCAAGTACTCGCAGTCTTAATGCTCTGTTCTAGAAACTTGCCTAGGGTCAACATCTTACCTGTTTGTCTGCAGTTTGTGAAATGTATCTTCTTTTTCTTTTTGGATATTAAAATTAGGTTCACTCATCCACAACTTTCCAGCACTTTCTCTGTCCGTTAATAGTTCCTTCAATCTCTCAGAGGTTTCACATCTTTTCCAGTTTGTGGATCAAATGTGAAGGCGTACTAATCGGTAAACTTTAAAATGGTATAGAGAGGGGGGCGCCTGGGTGGCTCAGTGGGTTAAAGCCTGTGCCTTTGGCTCAGGTCATGGTCCCAGGGTCCTGGGTTGGAGCCCCGTGTCGGGCTTTCTGCTTGGCGGGGAGTCTGCTTCCTCCTCTCTCTCTGCCTGTCTCTCTGCCTGCTTGTGATCTCTGTCAAAAAAAGATTAAATAAAATCTTTTAAAAAATGGTACAGAGATGCAGGTGCTGTGCATTTTTTTTTTTATATATTACTACTACTACTGAGTTTTGAACGGGGCTTTCCTTGGGCTCTAAATACCAACTGTTCCCCTTTGCTCCCAAGTAGCTAAGGGTATTGGGAAGTGGACGGCATCCAGGTCTGGCCGAGTGGTCTCACTCCGACAGAAGTTCCAGGTGGGCGGAGGCTGGCCGAACAGGCTCCTGGTTACCTCTGAGCATTCCGGGACTCTCCTCCATTGCCAGTCACCGGTCTAGGGTCTACTTGGATCGGTGTTTGAATGCGCCCAGATAGTTTCGTGTTCCAGATGTCAGGTCGTGGGGAAGACGGGGTAAGGGAGCAGTGTGAAGGATAAAATGCAATGGTTCAGATTTTTTTGGAACAGAGAATGTGATGAGCCTCTTTGTTCTCCAAGGACTGAACGCCCCTGAGATCACCCTCCTCCTTCCCAGAAGGTCTGGCCTCCAGAGCCAGAATCCAAGGGTTCCAGTGATTGAAATCCTTTCTCTGCTGGAAAAGCTCAAGTTACTCCTTGGGCAGGGGTGCCGGCCCCTCGTAGGAAGCGAGCTGTCTCCTATCTCAGAGCCTCTCCCCCTTTCTTCTCTCAGGACAAACAGCAATCCTGAATTGGAGCCCATGCTAACTGATACGCACAAACTTTCCTACTTCACCCCGTCAAGGCAACTTTGCCGGTGACACAGCAGTCCCCGAGTCCTTGGGGAAATGTTCCCGCACCCGCACCGTCAGGAGGCCTCGCTGTGTGGTTCTCCACCATGACTCAGTTGTTTCTGCTCAGGTCCCATCTGTGCTTTTCCCACCCGTGCCCCGCATCCTGCCACCGACCTAGACCGAGCCCCCGCCGTGATGCAAATAGATGATAGTGATGGTGATGATAGAGGGATAAGAGTAATCACGATAAGACATAGTGAAATGGACTGGGTGCTCAGAGGACATCTCCAAGGGTAGAAGGATGGGCGGTTTCTGCTGTTTCCTGAGCCAGAGGAGTATCTTGGGGTCACCAGTGAGTACTGACTCGGGGCCGGGAGAAAAGTGAGTAAATGAAGGGTTTGTGTGTTTTAAGGGGGGGCTGGCCTGGAACGATTTTAACATGATAGTCTTTCTTGCTCTGCCATTCATGAGGGAGGGGAGGGACCCTATTTCAGGATGAGAGGGCATCACAGAACTGGCCTTGCGGGGACTAGAGACTGGTAGAGCCCTCTCTTCTTGGCCCACCTTCAAGGCACTGTGAGCTTATTACGACCCTGTCTTTTCTGCGTCTCCCAAGAATCGCAAGGATCAGACTGCGTTGCGAGTACTTGCTCACTGAACGTGTCTCACTCACTGGGCTGTGGGTTCTTGGGGAGCCAGGATGATGTCAGTCTTGTTGACTCACCAGTGTCTTGCACGGTGCTTGGCATTCAGCAGGCGCTCATAAATCTTGGCTACTGGTAAGAACCAGTCAGCGGCACCAAACGAATGTGACTTCCTCCTTCGCGTTGGGGGGTGGCCAGGAGTCGGCTGGGTTTCTGCTGTAACCTGCGTTATGCTGTCTTGCTCCCTCCAGATGACATCGGTCGCCAAGGTGTATTACAGTCAGACCACGCAGACGGAGAGCCGGCCCCTCGTGGGCCCAGCGGTCCGACGGCGCCGAGTCCTGACCAAGGACGGCCGCAGCAACGTGAGGATGGAGCACATCGCCGACAAGCGCTTCCTCTACCTCAAGGACCTGTGGACCACGTTCATTGACATGCAGTGGCGGTACAAGCTGCTGCTCTTCTCGGCGACCTTCGCGGGCACCTGGTTCCTCTTTGGTGTGGTGTGGTACCTGGTCGCGGTGGCCCACGGGGACCTGCTGGAGCTGGGCCCCCCCGCCAACCACACCCCCTGCGTGGTCCAGGTGCACACGCTCACCGGGGCCTTCCTCTTCTCCCTCGAGTCGCAGACCACCATCGGCTACGGCTTCCGCTACATCAGCGAGGAGTGCCCGCTGGCCATCGTGCTCCTGATTGCACAGCTGGTGCTCACCACCATCCTGGAGATCTTCATCACGGGCACCTTCCTGGCCAAGATCGCCCGGCCCAAGAAGCGGGCGGAGACCATCCGGTTCAGCCAACACGCCGTGGTCGCCGCGCACGACGGGAAGCCCTGCCTCATGATCCGCGTCGCCAACATGCGCAAGAGCCTCCTCATCGGCTGCCAGGTGACGGGCAAACTGCTGCAGACCCACCAGACCAAAGAGGGTGAGAACATCCGGCTCAACCAGGTCAACGTGACCTTCCAGGTGGACACCGCCTCCGACAGCCCGTTCCTCATTCTGCCGCTGACGTTCTACCACGTGGTGGACGAGAGCAGTCCCCTGAAGGACCTGCCCCTTCGCAGCGGCGAGGGCGACTTCGAGCTGGTGCTGATTCTCAGCGGGACGGTGGAGTCCACCAGCGCCACCTGCCAGGTGCGCACCTCCTACCTGCCGGAGGAGATCCTCTGGGGCTACGAGTTCACACCCGCCATCTCGCTGTCAGCCAGCGGCAAGTACATAGCGGACTTCAGCCTTTTCGACCAAGTAGTGAAAGTGGCCCCTCCTAGTGGCCTCCGTGACAGCACCATGCGCTACGGAGACCCAGAGAAGCTCAAGTTGGAGGAGTCGCTGCGGGAGCAAGCGGAGAAGGAGGGCGGCGCCCTTAGTGTGCGCATCAGCAACGTCTGATGGCCTGGTTTCCCACCTCCCCATCCCTCTGGTCTCTCCGATGTTGGCATCCTGGGTGAGGGCTGTTACCCGGGCTCACCGGAGAGTCCCAGAAACACCCATCCTCCACTCAACTCTGCTTTAACCTGGTGGCCTGCGGCTAGGCGAGGCCAACTGGAGTCCGAGCTTTCCTTCCATCGTCCCCTTCACTTCCCCAACTTCCACCCAACGCACAACTCCCTTACAACGGGATGGGGGAAGGAGAGGGAAGATTAGGCTGAAGTGGCTTAGAATGCCTCAGCCATGCTTGGAGACTCACGTTAGGAGGGCCGTTCCAGTTGGATGGATAGACTCCCCCCACCTCCCGTTCGGTGGCTTGAGGCTGGAGCCCCCACCCGCCTCTAATTTCCCACGCAGCTGGTTCCCTAAGGCAAAACTCTGATAGTCCTTTTGGGGTCTGTGCCCTTAGAAAGATGGGAATCTGGAATTCATTTATCCTGGGTTCTCTACCAAGGCCTGTTGAGAGAAGTCAGGGTTTTTCATAGGGTGGTTCATTTCTGCTGGCAAATTTGGACTATAATCTAGAGCCCTGGTCACCAGTTTTCCTCTTTCCATTCTCTCAAGTGGACCCTCTCTTCCAATACCCAGTTCTTTCATAGCTGCCTCTGCTCCCAGAGAACTGAGGCTGACCCAGGAAACCTGAAACGGTCACACCACACCTGCACCCATCCCGGAATCTGAACTCTCGATGTGGAGGGACTAATGGAGAACTCTTGTCCAAGACCTTGACCCTACTCTGCACACAGCCCTGGATTTGATTCCCTGTGACCTCTGGATGGGAGGAGCCTTGCCAGTATGTTCCCAGGTCCCACAGAAAGGTCTGGAAATGATGTTCCAGATACTTACAGGGCCCAGATTCCCTAGGAAAGTGACATCAACCCCCCCACCATGCAGGAGGAGTAAATTCTCAGATTTCCAGACTGCGGCATGGAGCCTCTGGGAGTTATGGGTGTTTTATTAGGGCTTGGGGAAGGGCAGAACTCTGTGGCCGGCAGACACCACTCTCCCCGTCATGCCTGCCTGTGGCCCCCTGACAATGTCAGCTATCTTATTAGGCAACGCTGGGAGGGAAGGAGCCCATGCCTCCTGATCAAATAACCAGGGTCTCCCTTAGCCATTGCCGAGACTTGGGCTAAACTGAGCACCAGCCCCATCTCCACTCTCCTCTGCCACAAAGCCACCTTCAGGGGAGTTAAAGGGCACACTTTAGGAGACCAAGCTCAGCTGTTCCTTGTTCCCTGCTGGGGGCCGTGGGAGCGGCCAAGAAGGGCAAACAGGCCCCAGAACTTTCTCTAAAGCTCCAAATCCCAAGAGTGCCTCCTGGTCTCATTTAGGTACAGGAACTGTCCCCCTTGCCCCCATGGTGGCCGGGCAGAGTCCCCTGCATGAGTCAAGTGGCAGCTTGTTCGGGAGGACTCGGGTCAGTTGTGACAAGCGACACCTCCCCAGAATGTGCACGTGCGTCTGCGTGCAGAGCTTTACAGAGAAACCTCACGGTTCTGAGGCTGGACCCACGGTCACCACAGGATCCGCGTAAGATCCTCTTACGTGCATCTTTCCTCGAACTTGGCTAACCACGACTTGAAAATGGAAGACCCTGCATTCTTCACGGACCGCAAACCCCACCAACAGTACCTAGCTCTCAAGAAAGCCAGAACCAGAAAAACTTGAAAATCCGACACAGAAGAACAGAAGGCAAAGAGCCAGTTTCTAGGCTCTCAACTTTATTCAATGTTAGACTTACCTTCTTCCCACGTGCAAGGGCGCAGAGTACTGGACTGTGGGTGTGTGTGCGCGTGCGCACCTTCTTAACCAACAGCAAGCTACCTTCCACTAGTCTCTTCTGCAACAGCCGCG
The DNA here is from genome assembly GCF_002288905.1 of Enhydra lutris kenyoni. Classification (NCBI taxonomy): domain Eukaryota; kingdom Metazoa; phylum Chordata; class Mammalia; order Carnivora; family Mustelidae; genus Enhydra; species Enhydra lutris. Next base: position 4,718,851 of record NW_019154178.1, on the reverse strand, counting down.
TCCCTCCTGAGGGACACCCTCTCTCCCTTGTCCCCTGCCGTCCGCTCTAGGCCCCAGACGCTGCTCAGATTCTTGCATAACAGAATGAGGACATCTTCTGACTTAACCTTTTTGCTTCACCTCCGTGACCCCAGACTTTGCTCTAAGCTGCACTTTAAGTCACACTGTCCTTTTAACACAGCCTGGCTGACTCTCCCATACGCCTTTCCAGAAAACAGTGCGTCCTCCTACCCCCAACCAGCAGTTTACACTATGGCCTCTTCCCCGGAGCCGAAACCCTTCTTCAGCCTTTGAGACATGCTTGAGAAGCAGCCGGGTCTGGGGTCCCCTGGCCCCGCCAACCACAGACTTGGAATGGCAGGAACCCTAGGCACAGATGTTAGCGGGGAGATGCCACGTGGGCAAAACCACCAATGGGGGAAGGTACTCAGGGTGTGATGATGACACAGGGCGCTGCTAAGGACCCAGTGAAATCGATGAAACCAGCCTCCCTTGGACCAGCTGCCGAGACCTGGGTGGAGGCTCAGGAAATAGGATGTGGTACGAATGGAAGGCTGACCTAGGGAGAAAGAGACACAGAGATAATATATACGTGGAGAGATGTATGATGTATATAGATGTGTTTAGGACAAATGTCCTGAATGTACGGAAGGGAGATGTTAGCATGGGGGCAGACATCCTGCTCTGGTTTTGGGGTAGGACTCCCCCGATTTCCGGACTTTTGACCAGTGATCCTGGTTTCGAGATGGAAGTGAGAGAGCCGAGGAGGCTTTCGGGTTTGATGATGGGAGAGGGAGGCACGGAAGCAGCTCTTCGGAAGTGAGGAGATGCCCACTGAGGCCTCTGATAACCCCCGCGGGCTGAGGTCCAGGAGGATGGAGACAGGAAGGGGGTGGCTGCTGGGGCCACAGGCATCTGGAACCCACTTATGCTGTGTGCTGCACCCGGTGGTGTCCTGTCACTGTAGCACTTTTTTTTGTTTTGTTTTGTTTTAAAATAAAAGCACCTTCTGTGTCCTTTTCTTGAAGTACACCGTATGTCCGCTTCCTGCACAGGGTGGGAGGGCCACAGCAGCTTCAGCCTGCTACGGGAAGTCCAACCGGGAGCTGACCTCTTCGGTGTGTGGGGGGCACTGACGGGACGCCACGACCCCAGCCTCCAAACACCAGCACTGCAAGGGTGTGGGGCTCAGGACGGGCCCAAGGCCAAGGCCCAGCCCTCTACGTGGCTGCGGGCTGCCCAAATGCTCTCTAAGCCAGAAGAGCCCCAGTCCTGGCACTGGGCGTGGCGGTAAGGGGGTGCGTGGCAAACAGGAGGAGGGGGCAGCTCCGTGAGAAGCTTCTGGAATCCTGACTCTGCTCTGCCTCGTTATCCACCACCCATCTCTGCCAGCTGGTAAGACCATCCAGGGGCTTCCCTGTAAGGCCTGGGCAGAGGAACGCCGCAAGCTGTAACACTGCTCTAAGTCGGGGACACTGCCCCCTCCCCAAGGCTGCTACCCTGGTCCTTTCCCCTGCTGTTTAACCTAGTTTCTTTGTAGCAGGTGACATGCCCCCCTTGCTGTGGATAAACAGCGCGGTCACGGCCAGCTCTCCTGAAGCACAACGGTCCAGGGGCGGCTTTTCCAGTCGCCGCATTAAAGACTAAACCAGGTCAAACTTACCTAGTCAAACAAGACCAGGAGCTTGTTTGGTTTCTTTTATTTAATTTTAGTCTTTTCAGAATAAGCTGCTGAATAAAATGGATGAATCTCTGTGCTTTACTCCAGCTTCTTTTAGAAATCGAAGCCAACCTAGTGTCCGGGCCTGAACCCGCAGGCCTGTCTAGGAGAGCGGAGGGTCGAGTGAGGCTGTGCTGGGAGGACTGAGCATGGCCAGGCCCTCGCCTTCACTGCAGTCATCCCCTCCCTCCCTCATTACCGCAGCCCCCTCATCCACCTTAGGATCATTTAGCAAATACCCTTCACACTTGGTTTTCAAAGGATTAAAAAAAAAAGTTAAGACTCAGAAATCTGGATATTGGCTCAGCTCAGTCCAGGAAAGTTAAGTTGTTTGGGGTCCTGGGCAACGCTCCTTTTAGCCAGTGAGTCATGTGCCCAAAGTCCCTTCCATGCTGGGGTACAGACAGTCCTTACATATCCTTGAGGCTCTACAGAACTATTCGCTTCACAGTGGGGCATTGTGCCCCAACATTCGAAGAAATGGATTTCTCTTCTACTCTGATCCATCACTTCCCCGAAAAAGATCCGGTGGCCCATATTCAGTCCTGAGCCCTCTCCGACAAGAGGTAACATATCCCAGAGTCTCTGACTCCTGCTCCCCAGAAATGGAAGCACAGAGGGAGGCGGAGGGAGAAAACGGGGTCTCTTACCATCATCAACAGAGACTTAACTACAACATTTAGGAAACACTAGTTGAGGGCTGGTTCACAAGACATCTGAGATATAAGATATATGATATACACAGTCCCTTAAACTTTGAAGAAACTTGCAAACCTGTGAGGAAAACTAGACACAGTAACAAGTCACACACACTAAGGGCCCGATACACTGACCTAGGAGACACCTCTGGACAATACCTCCCAGGGACAGGCATTAGGCCAGGCGAGGTATCGATCTACAAGGTCTGGTTAGAACACATTTGACCTAAGAGTCAAGAAAGATCAGCAAATGCTGAGTTCCTGTTCCGTGGAAGGTACCACTCAACCAAGAAGGAAACAGGAGTCAGGATGCACGTGGTACGGGCTTTCACCCGCCGGCCTCCTGTGCCACGCCTCACCGCTCGCCAGCCCCAGCCTCGCTCACTCTTCCCGCGCCCGTCGCACAGTCTCACACCGAAGCGCCTGCTGAAAGCCGTGGCTGCATCGCAGACCCACTTCCGTGGCGCTTACCAGAGCGGCAGCTGTGCTTGTGGATTTACTGGACGCATATCTGTGTCGCTCGCGCGTTTAAGAGCCACGTGAACGGGACTCGTGCCAGCGCTCGGTCACCAGCAGAGCCTGACACCTGCACGGACGTTGCTCAGTAGATGACGCAGAAGCAAGGGAAGGGGGAGGGGAGGAACGTGTCTCGAGTTCACACAGCCAGTACGCAGTGGAGCGCGTACATTTGTTAAATACCTGTAAAAGATTTAGGTAACGTATTTCATGAGGCAGGACATAATTAACTGTCACAGAGAGAGAGAGAGAGAGAGAGAGAACAGACAGTAAGCTCACTGTCGTGCCAGGAGAGAGATCATTTGACAGAGATTTGAGGTCTAGGGAGAGTCTGAGGAGCTGAGGTTAGAAGCCAGCATCAAAGCACAAGCAGCGTGTAGGCAAGCGAGAGAAAGGATTCTCTGCGGCTGGTAGAGCGTCAGAAGTACTGGAGGCAGCAGGCACGACTGTATTATGTGAGGACGGGTCATAACCCTAGAAGAGAGGGCTTTATAGGCGAACAGACTGAAAAGGTAGGGCCATGGAGGGACTGAATGTGAGGCTAAATGGTCATTTTTTTTTTTTCTATAGGCAGCTGGGAGCCACTGAAGATATTTGAGGAAGGAGAGAATCTAATTAAAGTACTGTTTATGAATATCAACCGAGCAGGAGAATTGAGAGGCAGGAAACACTAAACCAGTTAAGAGACTTTCAAAAGCTTGGGGCGAAGGTAATCGCCAGAGACCCTTGGGTAGTGGACGCGGTCAGTACGGACTATTAAACGGAGCTGTTGAAGGTCTGGACTAAGGTATAGGACCCCGAGGATGAAAGGAATTAGGAATAAATTCCAAGGAAACTACAAAGCAGGAAACAGAAGCAAGATCTACAAAAACAAAATAAGGAAAGTGACTGAATCAGCAGGTACTACAGCAGAAAACAGAGGGTACACTCCAAGAGCTAACAGGGATGGCATTTAATGAAGGGATTATTTACAAGAGTGTGGGCAGGGCTAATGAGCGGAGAGATGGTGAGGCTCCCAGGGCCTCCCTGCAGCCGGAAAGCCTTTAGCAGTCTTAAACTTGGCAGGAAGTGGGGCGAGTTACAGCCAAGGGAGGGGGCTGAGCTCCAGGGGAAGCGGTGGTCTCAGGCAGCAGGACTCAGCTGGGTCTCAGCGAGTGCCTCCCACTGGCCTGTTCTCATGGGGAGCTAGATGGCAGGGGAGATGGTGTGATGCTGCCTGGAACAGGGCAACAAAGGAAAGAGTAGATCTGGAAAGCTGAGGAGAGTAAAACAGTACAGTGACCCAGGTCAAGGCCCTCGGTGAGGATGCTGGGGACAAGCCACACCCAGGTGTAGCTGGATCTACTGGGGCAGAAGCCTGGAGGCGGCCGGTGAAAGGGGGAATTAGAAGGACTGTGTGTAATAGCTCAAGAGGTAATGAGCACCGAGCCATCTGAAAACCTGCAGCTCTTTGGAAAGAGGAGAGAAATAGAATCCCTGAGCCCAGTGCAAAGAGCTCAGTGAGGGCTCCTTAAAGCCTGGAATACTTCCATCCTGTCTAGAAACAGTAAGGAAGTCGGACCTCCCTGTCCAAGTTATTTTCCTGGACTCTAGTCCCTTCTTCGGTCCCACAACTACTACCTCTATCTCACACCTTTGACTTCAGTGACCCAAGTCAGGTTTGATTAGCTGTTTCTGGTTCTCTTATCTGCCCAATTTGGTGCCTCCCATCTCTTTTATAGGTAAGCTCTACAGGGTCATTTGGTTGAGGCTTTCTGCCACATTACCTAAACCAACCCATCAGAGGACCCTTACTTAATCCTCAGACACCCGCCTCCCACATCGCTGCTCTCTGGACTAGGCCTCACTTGGCTATCATTGGCAGAGAGAAAAGTCAGAGCCAGAGTCACAGTGAGAGCGGCTATCAGAAAGATTCCGACAAGAGATCAAATGAGAAGGTCGCAGAGAAGGAAATCAAAATTCATCATCAACATTTTGTTTACAGGTTAGCCGCACAGCAGGCAGAACTGCTCTTGTGTTCCAGCTCTGCCGTTAGTGCATGATGTGACTTAGGAAAATTACTTCACCTCGGTAAGTCTTGATTTCTTCATCTGAGAAGGCAGCAGGCAGCGTGTCCTCCCTACGTGGTATTTGGCACAACGCCTGACACACTGCAGGCAAGTCCTCAGCAGAACTGGCCGTTGGGAATCATCGCCAGCAGCATGGCGATGGGCTCCCACCGTACGTGTAGCTACTGTGCTGCCAAGAAAACACACACACAAAAAACAACAACAACAACAAAAAAAACAGAGTTAAAAGTAATTGCCGGGGGGCCGGGGTGGCTCAGTCATTGAGTGTCTGCCTTCAGCTCCGGTCATGATCCCAGGGTCCTGGGATCAAGCCCCATGTCCGGGCTTTCTGCTGGGCAGGGAGCCTGCCTCCCCCTCTGTCTCTGTCTGCTCGTGAACTCCCTCTCTCTGTCAAATAAATAAACAAGATCTTTAAAAAAAGGAAAAGCAAAAGTAACTACCAACATGAGGCCTGTAATTACACTAAGGCTTATGGAAGGGGAAAAAGATACCGGAATATGAATATGGAACACATACGATTCACACGGTTCATCCAGAGGGTAAGTGTCAATTGTATGATGCATGAGGTGTGGGCGGGGGCTTGGGGGGCGGGGGCAGTCCAGGGAGCTGCGTGTTGAGGCTGAAGGGAGTCACCTACTGTCTTTATTCTAGTCAAGGGAGCTTCCCCTAGGAAGCCAGATCAATCTGTGAAATGAAGTCAGGCAGTACTTGCTGAACATTTATAATGTGCCTATGACTGCAATAAATTATGAGTAACTGAAAAAAAACTAAGGATAAGATATAATCCCTGACCTCAAAAACCCTACAATCTCATTGAAAAGGCTATGAATATCACTTACAAGGATTCCGGCATTCACAGTTCTGCAGACTAAGCGCAGCCCGTGCCCGCAGAAGGCAAAGACCTAACGGGCAGGAGCCCTTGGTGAGAAATTCAGGGAAGCAAGGGTAGGCGCATCGGAACTGGAGGTGGGGGAGGGATACGGGAGGACGGAAGGACTGGGAGTCGGGAGCACTCCCAGGATGCCACTCTGGAGGGACTCGTACCAATTCAACTTGCACGGAAGGCCTCCTGTACGCCGGCGGCTGCGTAGACAGAGGTACAGGAAAGACGAGATCATCTCTGTTCCCAAAGACCTCGAGTGTCCAAGAGAAAACGAGGAAAGAGAAACAAAAAATCAGGTGTCACAAGGCTCTGTGACAAATGACGTAATGAAGAACGGTCACTCCAGCAGAGGGGCCCGGAGCACTGGGATGGCGGGCGGCACCGGACAGGACAGGCAGCAGGCAGGGTCTTCTGTGGGAATGACCTTCCAGAGCTCGGAACCCCGCCACCCCCGCGTGTCCACCCCCGGTGGAGGAGGCAGCGACGTCGCACGCGGATGAAAGCAGAAGCTTTCGGGAGGTGACACCGGGGCTGAGGCCCGCAGGGTCAGGTGCTGTGCGAACGGGAAGGCAACCGGGACACAAGGAAGAGCCCAGTCGGCGGCGGCGAGGCCCGGGCCCCCTTCCCGGCCTCCCGTCGCACACGCCACCCCGGGCTGCCGGACAAGACAGCGGCCCCGCTCACCTCGAGTCTGGACACGGACGTGCAGTTTCAAATCAGGGCTGCGACCCGAGCACGCGCGCAGCCTGCACGCTCGGCCCGGCCCACGAGCCCCGGCGACCGGCGAAAGGCGGTGGGACGCCCGGCAAGCGCTCTCACTCTCGGGCCCCCGGGCCGGGGGACGCGGCTGGAAGCTCGCTCCGTCTCTGGCTCCGTCTCCGCGGGACGGAGCCGCGGCGCGGGAAGGACACTCGCGCGAAGAGGACCGTCGTCCCGCTCCGCGACCAGACCCGCGGACCCCCACAGGCCCGTGGGCCACGCCTCCCGCGAGAGCCGGAAGTCCCGCCCCCGCCGGAGGAAGGAGCGGCGGCGACACAGCCAATCCGGAGGAAGGCAATCCTGGCCGGGCCACTGAGGGCGCGGCGCGGCACCTCCCCCCGGAAGCGGGGCGGGGGCGGGGCTCTCTGCCGGAAGCGACAGTCCCGCGGCCGTTTCGGTTGGCTGCGCGCGGGTGGGAGATGCGCGGGCCGCCTGAGGCGCGGGCGCCGAGCGAGGGTCGGGGCTCGGAGGGCAGCTCGGGGCTGGGGCCGGGGCCGAGCGGCTGAGGCGCCGGGCGGTCATGGGCTCGACCAAGCCCTGGGGGGAATGGTTCCTGAGCCTGCGGGTGCCGCCCGCCGGGGTCTTCGGGGTGGCCTTCCTCGCGCGGGTGGCCCTGGTTTTCTACGGGGTCTTCCAGGACCGGACGCTGCTCGTGCGCTACACGGACGTGGACTACCAGGTGTTCACGGACGCCGCGCGCTTCGTCACGCAGGGGCGCTCCCCGTACCTGCGGGCCACCTACCGCTACACGCCGCTGCTGGGCTGGCTGCTCACGCCCAACGTGTACCTGTGTGAGCTCTTCGGGAAGTTTCTGTTCATCAGCGGCGACCTCCTCGCCGCCTTCCTCCTCTACCGCCTGCTGCGCCTCCGGGGGCTGGGCCGGCGCCGCGCCTGCGGCTACTGCGTCTTCTGGCTTCTCAACCCCCTGCCCATGGCGGTGTCCAGCCGCGGCAACGCCGACTCGCTGGTGGCGGCGCTGGTGCTGGCGGCGCTGTACCTGCTGGCGAGGAGGCAGGTGGCGTGCGCCGCAGTGGCCTACGGCGTCGCGGTGCACATGAAGATGTACCCGGTGACCTACGTCCTCCCCATCGCCCTGCACCTGCTCCCGGAGCGCGGCGGCGGCGGCCACCCGGGCCCCCGCCCGCGCCGCTGCTCCTTCCGGGCGCGCCTGTCCGAGTTCCTCGGGAGGCTGTGCAGCCGCGCCGTGCTGCTCTTCGTGGCGGTGGCCGGGCTCACGTTTTCCGCCCTGGGCGCCGGCTTTTACAGGAAATACGGCTGGGAGTTTGTGGAGCACACCTACCTGTACCACCTGACGCGGCGGGACACGCGGCACAACTTCTCGCCCTACTTCTACATGCTGTACCTGACCGCCGAGAGCCCGTGGAGCCCCTCCCTGGGCATCGCCGCCTTCCTGCCGCAGTTCGTGTTGCTCTCGGCCGTGTCCTTCGCCTACTACAGGGACCTCGTCTTCTGTTGTTTCCTGCACACGGCCATTTTCGTGACTTTTAACAAAGTCTGCACCTCCCAGTATTTTCTCTGGTACCTCTGCCTGCTGCCCCTCGTGATGCCGCTCGTGAGGATCCCTCGGAAGCGGGCGGCGGCCCTCCTAATGCTGTGGTTTGTAGGACAGGCCTTGTGGCTGGCGCCTGCCTACGTCCTAGAGTTCCAGGGGAAGAACACGTTTCTGTTTATCTGGTTAGCCGGTTTGTTCTTCCTCCTTATCAACTGTTCCATCCTGATTCAAATAATTTCCCATTACAAGGAGGAACCCCCGGTGGAGAGAATCAAATACGACTGATAGGACTCCAGTTCCTCTGCCACTTCTACTACATTGTCATTGCCCTGAATGGACCAGAAGAGAGCTTTGGGACACATTTTTGAGCATCCTATGCGCTCTGGTGAAGATTCAGTTTGGAGCATAAAACCCTGTTCCAGCGGGAATTGAAACCAATGGTTGCCTTATATATAAAGGGGACTCAGCGGTTGAGGTCCGCCTCTGTCCTAATCTCAGGAGTCTCGGTTCTCTGGGACGTGATGGGAAGTAAAGGTTACTTGTTGGAAATGGGAAATCTGGTTAAACTATCAGATGCTAAAAGGTTTTTGTAGAAGAACAGAGGAATGGACTTAGAGACCTAAAGTCCAAGTCGGCATTCGTACCAGTTATACTGTGCTGCAGTCCGAAGCTGTCTTTTTAACCCCCACTTCTTCTTTTTTAAAGCTTTCCCAACAGCTGTGAGAACTCGTGGAACGTTCCTAAAGTACAGCTTTTGGATGTCAAATGTTAACCAATACCACCCGGCTTAGGCTGGGAGAGTTCGTTCTGTATTAAAAGTGGGGGCTTAGAAAAAGAGTCCAAAGAATTTAAATTGTAATCATGTTTCATGTAGTTGTTTTATTACTTCGTTTTTCAGCACTTAGTCTCAGTGGTATTAGACTACCATTTGGTTTTATACACGATTAAATTAAAGTTCACCCATCTTTAAACTTGAGTCATTACAGATTTCAAAATAGCATCTTGCTTTCGATGTTTGCAGTTCACGAACTACTAGGGACATTTTAATGTTCTCTTATACCTCTTTGTTTTTAACTTTCTGATTGCCTTAAGATATTTTTCATACAGAATTTAAGGTAATCGAGCGTCATCTGTGTTGTGAAAATGAAAATTAGGAGATTTTAAGCCATACGAAATTACATTGTTGGTAGGACATTTCCCAGGTTAAAAATACCCCACTTGAAAAAAATTCATGGTGGAAATGGAGACCTGTGTGGGAGGCGCTGGAAAGCTTAAGAAGCAGCCTAAGTAGTCATAAATCTAGACCAGGAAATTGAGGGAGAGAGTGTGGAAATGAGGCTTCGGTGAGCAGATCCATTTCCCTTATTACTATAATACTTCTAGGGAAGAAATGCTTTCTCAGTTTTAAATGAGCTACCTAAAAGAAATTTTTTTAACATAACCCATGTAGGCTGGGGACTCCCTCACACTCATGCAGTAGTAATACAGGAGATTGATTTTATGATTGTGGTTTTAAAAGATGAGTAATTTATCAACATTGTTCTTTCACACTAAAAAAACAAAAACAACTTCGGAGAAGTAGAATATTTCATACTGGTTCAGGCCAAAAAGGACTTCGAGAATAAGGGTCTATGAACTGGACCTGAGTAAGAGTGCTGTCACGGGCCGCAGTTCTTGGATGGGTACCTTTTGGGACCTGCCATTAGAAGAGAAGAGTGGGTGGTTTTGCAAGGGTGTCATTAGGTGAAAATAGGTGAGACCAGTAATTGTTGAGGACAGTGACCTTTCTTGTAGCATCTGGTCTCATATCCCACATAAGTTCTTATCTTGCGGGCTCTTTGTATGTGATCGTTCACTAGCGGCTTTCCAGCCATGACTGTCTTTCTGGTGTTTGTTTTCTTCCATTCTTTTGTAATTAAAAAAGTGCCCAGGCCCAGGAGATGCAGATCACTGCAAAGTGAACAGAGCTGAGCACTCCGTGTCTCCTCGTCTTGTATTTTAATACAAGGTGGCCTGTGTAATCACCACTTGGAATACAAGGCCTGCTTGAGGGGCAGTCCTCTTGCATTTGTGCAGAAGTTCGTGGGACTCCCAAACTTTTCTTTTCGATAATTCCAGACCTTCAATAATCCCCTCCCACATCCACATCTTCTCACCAAATTGTATCATTTCTTGGTGACTCTTGTCCTAGCCCAGTGTAAGAAGTGGATTTGCTAAAGCACGCGTTAGCCCAGCTGTGGAGCTCCCGCTGTGGGAATTCCGTGACCATACTTTCCGAAAGGTAAATGGTCATTGTCGGATTCCCCTTGGAGTCCGGTGTACGATGCCCGTTCTGTAGTCATCTGTTTACGGTTCATGACTGAGCGTGGCACATGAGAACACGGCTTCGTTCAAATTCCGGTGCGCACTGTGGGCAAGCCGCTTTTATCTAGACGGGCTAGCTGTCTGTGAAATGGGGATGATACTAGAATCGTCAGAGAGTTGTTTGCAAGGATTAAATGAGTTAATATACTGCTGCTGGCATAGAACCATTTCCCATCGCCTCCCCAGCTTTACTCTCTGTTCACAAGCATTTAAAGAAGGAGCTACTCCTGGAGTCTAGGCGTAAGCCTTTCCCCCTGAATCTTTTTTTTTTTTTTTAAGATTTTATTTATTTAGATAGAGTCAGAGTGGGGTTGAGAGAGAGTGAGAGAGCATGAGATGGGGAGGGGCAGAGGAAGAGGGAGGCAGGCTCTCCACTGAGCAGGGAGCCCGATGCAGGACTTGATCCAAGGACCCTGGGATCATGACCTGAGCTGAAGGCAGATGCCCAACCGAGTGAGCCACCCAGGGGCCCCCTCCCCCAAATCTAATGAATAGAGGAAAAGAACCTGGGTTTATACTAAATAATCATTTAAACTACCCACTACTCTAACTTTGTTCCTTCTCATCTTGATCTGGTTCTTTGAAAAGAGAGTAGTTACCTGTGAAAATGCCCCTGCAGAGTGTTCAGATGTCTGGTTCCTGCTGGTTTTAAGCCAATTAAGCTGGGGTTTGGCTGGTGGCCCTGAGGCAGCATGTCATTTTCCATCATGTCAAGGGCTCCTTCAAGGGTAGAGTGTCGGTGGGAGCACGTGTCTTCTGCCGGCGTCAGAAGCTTCCAAACAGCATAAGCACTTTTTCAGCACAATGGAGGAGAACCATCCATTTAGTAAAAACAGGCGTTTGTGTTCCTTATCCTGAACGAAACCCCAGACTAGCACAATCTTTCTAGTGGCTCAGACCCACTGCTGATTTGCTTTGTCTGCTGTATGAAATGAAATGACACAGTGACTATAATAATAATCTAGAGCCTGAATATTTGAAGCTCAGTTCATTTGTCAAAGGGAAGCTTTAACATTTGTTCTCTATTTTTAGGCAATTACATAGAGATCCAGGCCTGCGCCAAGTCTTATAACAGACGAGTTTGAAGAGTTAACAGTAAAGACAGACACACATCCTGTTAAATGCTCTGCGAGAGCCCACTGAGGCCACAGCAGCCCTGTGATCTGCGATGCGGGCAGGTGGAGGGTGTCCCTGCTCCTGTTTTATGGGTAAGAACGCTGACACTCAGAAACAACGACTTTCCAAGGCCGAACAGCTTGTTCATGGCGAGACTGGATCTCATCTAACCCTGTTTTCTATTTTCCTGTTTTATTTGCAAGTCCTTTTTAATCGCACATGATGACAGGCGATGACAGCGAAAGACCTCATTTCTTTGCCCAATGTCATTCATTTGGCAAACCACGTGGCACGAGGCCCCAAGTATCTTCATGTGCTGAGCTCCGTTCTGGGTGTTGTAAGGGAGGCATGCTCTCCGTGGGGCTGACGTTTTCAGGGGAGGCCAAGAGGCAGCAAAAACGTGATGATTGCTATCCAGGAAAGGAGGACAGGCTAAGGAAGATGAGAGCCACAGCGGGGAGGAGAGGGTAGAGCCGCTTGCCACAGAGGGCTCAGGGAAGGCCCCGTGAGGCAGCTTCCCAGCCGAGGCCTGAAGGAAGTGCGGACACGACCTTCCCATTATCTGGGAAGAGTGAACAGCGGGGCAGAGGCCTGGGGTAGGAGCCAGCGTGGCACGTTCGAGGTACAGCAAGGTGAGTGCAAGTGATTGGAGCAAACAGGGAACAGCCAGAGTCCAGCTGCGGTTTCCAGCAGAACAGTGTGGGTGCTGGTGGAAAAACACAGTTAACCGTAGTATTTTTACTGGCCTGTAATACAGTAACTGAGTTCAATATGTTTTTTCTGACTTTGAAGTACAGATTTGTTTGTAAAGAAGAGGATAACGTATACTAAATACACCTTACATTTGAGCAGTGTTATGACGTGTTGGCACACATTATTTTGAGACTCCCAGGGTTTTTCAAAAAGCCCATCTTCATGGGGCGCCTGCGTGGCTCAGGGGATTAAAGCCTCTGCCTTCAGCTCAGGTCATGATCCCAGGGTCCTGGGATCGAGCCCCGCATCCGGCTCTCTGCTCAGCGGGGAGCCTGCTTCCCACCCACCTCTGCCTGCCTCTCTGCCTGCTTGTGATCTCCCTCTCTGTCAAATAAATAGATAAAATCTTAAAAAAAAAAAAAAAGCCCATCTTCATGGATGAGAACCCTAGATTCTCAGGTTAGAACGTATGCGCTTTGCCCGAGGTCCACATTTTCATGAGGCAGTAGCAGAACCCAGATCTTCTGGAGCCAAATTCACTCCTTTGGGCTGCCCTTGGCATCTAGATGCAGTGAGATGACCAACTGGTTTGTAGAAGGCGGGACGTTCAGGAAAGTTTGCCTGACAGATCATTCATCCACTCATTCATTCGTCCACACGTACGAGACGATTGGGCCCAGCCATCGGCGAGGCTGGGGGGTCCCTCGGCGAGGCTGGGGGGTCCCTTGGCGAGGCTGGGGGGGTCCCTCGGTGAGGCTGGGGGTACAAGGACGACCAGAGTCCTGGCCTCAAGGAACTCACTGCGTCTAGCAGAGGACACAGCGGGAAGGGGACGGTAGTCCCCTGTGACGATGGCTAGAGCAGAGCCCCTCTCTCGTAGTTGGAAGCGCTTCCCTAACGGAGTCTGGCAAGGTTGGCACAGAGCTGGGTGCGCTCGTGGTGATCACACAAGGAGGCCATTGGGCTGCAGGCGGGTCTGACTCCCCAGCGGCCCAGCGGAGCACACCCAGCCCTCAGCCTGCCAGTGGCTCAAGGTGAAGAAGTCAGAACTGAAGAACAGCCAGTCCCAGTCCCGGCTTTTCCATGGGCTTTCCCGGATGCTGCCACCGTGCAAGACACAGCCAGCCGGAGGCCGTCCTTGCTTCGGGTCTGCCTCTCCCCGGGCTCTGGCTGGTGGTGGGAGCAGGCCTCACCTCCTTCCAGTCCGACCTGCCCGGCTGGAGTAACTTTTTACTCAAGCCCTGAAAGTGTTTCATGGGCCTCAGTTTACCTTTCAGCTCCAGGCACTGAGACATTTGCTACCTTCCCTGCTTTCCTCCGGTACTGGGCAAGCGCCGGGGCCTTTCCCTGAAAGCTTTCTCTTTGTGCCTGCAGCCCGTCACTCGGGGTCCGCTCTGCTTTTGATGACCCTTAGCCCTTCCAGACCTGTCCCGTCGGGCTCTCGCCTGTGTGTCAGCCTCATCTTCACGCCCCCTGCCCACAGCCCTGCTGAGTTCTGCCACTCCTTCACGCCTTGGCAGGTGCCGGTACTGGGGCTAGAACACTCTTCTGGTGCCCTCGTCTCTCTCCCCAGCTCCTGCTTTGAGGCCGATGCCCTTCATGGAACGTTTCCGTGGGCAGCTCCTCGGCACGCAGCATGGGGCGCCCTGGGCCGTGCTCAGCCTCTGTGTGCCTGCGCCGTCTGGACTGTGAACTCCGCGCGGACAGCGACGATTATCCATTGACACCATTTCCCTGCGCCCGCCCAGAACCAGGCAAAGACGGACAGAGCCAACTTGTCACCGGGCTGCTGGGCGTGGGCCGGCCACACGCACTCCCAGGTTTGCCAAATTGAGTTGTGCAGCGGTCCGTCAGCGGGAGCGGAGGGCGTGCGCTCCTCCCCTCGGAGTCGGTGCGGGCAGCTGTGAAAGAGAAAAGGAGCCGTTTCCGGGTGCCCGTCCTTTCTAAATGCCATCGGAAGCCACCTCATTGCCTAGGCTAGAATCGCATAATCACCTCCGTTCCTCCTCCTTCACTTGCGGCCCGCCTCCCACCTCATCCGTCACCAGCTCCTGTCAGTTCTACATCCTGATGTCCCTGAGCTGCCTGGCATCTTGCCATCGTCCTTGCGGCTTCTCTAGCTCAGGCCCTCATCAGCGCTCCTCTGGAATCAGTGGCTCCTGACCGGTCTTGTTCCCCAGCTCTCCCGCCCTTCACTCCTCCTCTCCATTGTCCTCCCACTGCCGCCTGGGCGGGCGTGCCTGACGGGGCTGATCCTGTCCCCATCCTGAGAGCAGCCCCTGGGCGACTCTGCCTGACCTGCCAGAGTCCGAATCTCTTCGCTTCCTCCTCGTTGCACCGGTCTCTCCCACTCGCTCTCCCTCTCGCCCACAGGATAACACCGTTTCTGGAGATACTCGCACCATTGGCCTTGGCCTTGCTGTTTCTAAGCCCGCGTGGTTCTCCTGTTTTTCAAGACCTGACTCAGGGGCCCCTTCTATCAGGACGCAGGACAGCGAGCTCATGGAGAGAGATGAACTAATAAGGGAAAAAAGAAAGAGAAAAAGAGGGTCACAGTTATAAGATTTGTAAGTGTCTCTGTGAATGCGTGTGTTCTGTTCCAGAGGCTGGCGTGTTCCTCTCTGTGAGGTGGTTAGCTCCTCGAGGACAAGAATCGCGGCGTGTTTATCCTTTGCACACAGCCCAAGTACTCAGTAAATATTTGTGAAGTCAGTGAGGCTGGAGTTGGGAGGGAACAAATGTTTGTTGAGAACCTATTGTGAACCAATATGCTTTGCACGCATTTCATTCCCAAAACAACTTTTTGAGAGAAATATTACATGCTGACAAGACAACAGGCTCAAATAAATAGTGGGTTTTCTCGAGGTCATCGGCTTGTGAGGGATGGAGCGAGAGTTGGAACCCAAGTCTGTCGGCTTAAACTTGCCTCGGCTGAGTGGTTCTCAGCCAGGGGCTGTTTTGTCCCGACTCGGGGCACACGCGCGTAGCTGTTGCTGGGGGGAGGGGTCACCGACATCCAGTGCACAGAGGCCAGAGGTGCTGCGGATCAGCCCCCTACCCAGGACGGGTCCACGACAAAGACGCATCTGTCCCCAAACGTCGGCGACGCCCAGATGGGGACAGCCTGCCCCAGACTCTGTTGACTCTGTTGAAAAGCAAGTAACCAACCAAAGCGCAAGCCTCCGTGGGAGAGGGGGCTGAAGGAAGCCTTAGGGGCTTGGGGGCAATCCTGAGCCTCGGGCCCCGGTGGGCAAGCGGGCTCCCTGTCCAGTCCTGACTGGCCCCGACGTGACGCCACTTTCTCTATGGCCTCCACACCGACTTCCTTCTTTCCACCTCCTCCCCGCTTCTTCCTTCCCTTGGCACCCTCCCATTTAGCTGGGAGAAGGGCCCCAGGCCCCTCCCCGCTTTCAGAACTCTTCCCTAAGCAGAGGGTAGAGTCAGTGTTCGAGAAGCAGCAGGTTTCAAACCGAAAACAGCCCTAAAATCTGGGAACGAGTCCAGAAGCGTCAACCTCTGAAACGGACAACAAAAAGTAGACGAGATTAATCCCTGTGATAATCTTCCAGGAAAGAGCCCGCCTGAGGAATTGTGGCCCAGGCTGCTGCTGATAAGGCTTGGCAGAGTCCTAATCTCTGTCAGGGTCCAGGAATGCCTCCCCGAGAAGGGAAGCACTTAAAACCCACTTGTGTGAGATCCGCTGTAATCTAGGAAATTTCAAAAATGTTTGTCCGGGGAAGTGCCCTAACAGGGAATCTTTTAATGACTCGTAAGTGGGGCTGCCTGTAATGGTTAGGAATGTGTGCACACGTGTACGTGTGCGTGTGCGTGTGCCCGTTTTTTGGTGGGAAATATCCGTAGCCTTCATCAGAGGGGCCCCTGGGCTCCAAAGAGTGAAGCCCCCAGCCCTGGTGTTGGCCCACAGTTCCCGAGCCAATGAGAGAGGAAAAAGATAACCCAGGGAAGACAGGGGAGGCGAGTTCCTCCCCGGAGACAGAGGTGTCTGTCTCTTCAGCGTTCAGACTTACTGATGTGCACACAGGAATGCCTTCGCGCACGTGTGCGAGCATGCGGCTGTGACCACGGTGGGCTCACAGCACGTGTCCTCTCTTGAAAAGGGTGGGAAACCCGTAGCCGAGTCCTCCGACGGCTGGTCACACAGCGCGTGCCCTAGAAGCATATTTTGAATTTCTTACCGTTTGAAAATCTAATTAATAGGAATGGGATGGAAGTGGGGTAGGAGACGTTTCACCCAAAGCAAACAAAAGTGCAGGATGAGTTTGGAGTCCCGGAAATAGAAAGAAGGCCCTTGTGGCTAAGAATAATTGGCAGGACTGGGAGGCGGAGGCAGGGCCGTCATAGACCTTGTGGACCACGGCGAGAAGTTAAGGGGTTTCC
Organism: Enhydra lutris kenyoni; assembly: GCF_002288905.1. NCBI lineage: Eukaryota > Metazoa > Chordata > Mammalia > Carnivora > Mustelidae > Enhydra > Enhydra lutris. Next base: position 4,702,122 of record NW_019154178.1, on the reverse strand, counting down.
CCACATGCTACAGAAAACCGTTGGAAGGATTCCAGCACAAAAATGACATTTTAAAAAAGTCCCTCTGCCAACACAGTGAGAACGTGTTCTAGAAAGACGCGCCTGGAGGTTACTGGAACGGTGCAGGTGAGAGGCGATGGTGGCCAGTCTTGGGAGTCAGCTGCCCGATTCCAGATGTACTCACAGCTCCAGGGGGTGTGGGGATCTAAGGGGACAGCAACGGGCAGAGGGGCAGGAAGCGGTCAGCCAGGTCCAAGAAATGCCATCACGTTTTTAAAGCTCAGGCTCTTAATTTGTAGCTTGCCCACGTACCCCTTACTTTATTTGGGGCCCTTGCCTTCTGATTTAAGACCCCACCCTCCGATTCACCTAGGGAATGTCGCACCCTTCCCAGCCCCACGCTTTCGCTCTCCTAAATCACTGGCAGAATCTCTCTAGCTTCTCTGTGTATTTGAGGGGTTGGCAGGAGGTCACTGGTAACCTAGAAGGAAGGCCAAGTCCACCAGTAAATCTCTCCCTGGGCCTGTAAATATTTGTATACGGTCCATTAACTGTGTTAAGTCGCCGTGGATAAACCAGGCACTGACAGGCAATTCTCGTAAACCACCTAAAGAAAACCCACTTTGTGGATTATTTGCAATAAAATTTTAATTTTTCAGAGCGTTCTGTGAAAGCCTGCCTAAGCTGGCTCCCGGCACTCCGCACATTTCCGGAGCGGCTCTCTTCATCGTGTTTAGCGTGTGACTTGACTTTAAAAGCCGCCCAAGCAAAGCAGAAGTAGGCAGGTAAGCCTGCTGATGGAACACAGCGCGTATGTTCGGACACGCACAGCTAACCACAGCGTGCGGACTGTGTCTAGCTCCTCCTAATACAACTAAGTAACATAACAACCAACAAGTCTACCCGAAGACCCCAGCTTCCTTTATCTTTTAATTTAAAATACAGTTTTCCTCTTTCTTTCTTTCTTTTTTTTTTTTTTTTGAAGATTTTATTTATTTATTTGACAGACAGAGATCACAAGCAGGCAGAGAGGCAGGCAGAGAGAGAGGAAAGGAAGCAGGCTCCCCGGCGAGCAGAGAGCCCGATGCAGGGCTCGATCCCAGAACCCTGGGATCATGACCTGAGCTGAAGGCAGAGGCCTCAACCCACTGAGCCACCCAGGCGCCCCCTCCTTTCTTTTTATTTTTTGAAATCAGAACAGTATGTCAGTTGTAGACAAACAATGTTAAAAAGATAATCCGGAACACAACAATTCCGAGTGCACTATCCAGAGGTGACCACTGAGGGAGTTCCTTTCTCATCTCTCTACAGACTGTGTAGTTTCAAGGGGCACTGATTTAATATTAAACTTGACTTTGTTTTAACTTCAAATGAATTTAAAATAATGCCTTTAAGGGGCACCTGGATAGCTCAGTCAGTTAAACGTGTGACTCTTGATCTCAGCTCAGGTCTTGATCTCAGGGTCATGAGTTCAAGCCCCGTGTTGGGCTCCGTGCTAGGTGTGGAGCCTACTTAAAATAATAATGATAAAAAAATAAACTTAAAAAAAAACTTTAGCAATGTACCATATCTTTCAATAATGAATATTTTGGGGGGCGCCTTGCTGGTTGGGTTGGTGGAGAATCTGACTCTTGATCTCGGGGTCATGGGTTCAAGCCCCACATTGGGTGTAGAAATTACTTAAAAAAAATAAAATCTTTTTAAAAAATTAAATACTTTTCAGGACTTTCTCAGACTAAAAATGCCAGGAATTTCATCCTGTGAAAGTACTCATTTATCTACTTCTCAGTCCATGTGGGCATTGTTCTCTCTGTTTTTGTGTTTTGCTGTGATAGTGATGAAGTTCTAGAACATAGGTGAGGTTCGGTGGGGTGAGGTCCGGAGCCGATGACCAAGAAAGAATTCTTGAAACATCTTTGGTGCAAAATGGTGGTTTACTAAAGCACGGGGACAGGACCCCGTGGGCAGGAAGAGCTGCTGCCCAGGGAATGTGAGGAGTGGCCTTTTATATACTTGTAAATTGGGGAGGGGATTAGGGATGGCGTTAAGTCTCTAAGGAATTTTGGAAGCAAGGTTTCTAGGACCTTGAGGGGCTAGCTATTGTTTGGGGAAAAGGTTATTCATTACCAGTAATAATACCTTCTCATGAGACCCTTTAGATGTCTATCAGTGGGCCATATGCTTGGGAATGATTGTCAACACTATCTTGGAGGTTTAGAGATAAAGTTTCCAAAGGACGGAATTGTTCAAGTAGACTTACAGGATCCTGGTTGGGGGTAGGGGGTCAGTCAGGCTAGGATTGCCCTTTGCCCTTAGCAAAGTCTTAAGGTGGGGGTAGTTGAGTCCCTAGAGGAGAGTCACTCTGCCCTGTTTTAAGGGCTTGTCAGTAAGTAAGGAAATTTAATAATTTTTCTTCTGCTTCTGTTTCCCACATCAATAGCAGTAATGACATTTTGCAACTAAATACTTGCATATATTATGATTTCCTTAGATTAACCTTCCAGAAATAGACTTGCTGAGTCAAAGGTTCTGACACATACTGCGGAATTGTTCTACACATTGTTTGTGTATCTTCTACCGACCACGAATGCCTTTTCCGCCTGGACCAAAAAAAAAAAAAAAATCTTTGTCAAATCAATAGGGGAAAATGGCATCATGTAATTGGCTAATTTGTATTTGTTTAATTGCTAGTGAGACTGAATGCCCACCGTATACTCACTGGCCATCGATGTTTCTTATTTGGGGCTGGCTTTTCTGTCCTGTGCTTCGTGTTTTCTGGAGGTTCTTGTTACTGATTTGTAAGACCAGTCTCTGTCTCAGGGATATTGACTCCATGTGTTTTTAATATTTTTATAATCTGCCACTGACCTTTTATTTTTTGACCTGAAATTATTAAAAAGTATATATAATCAAGGTTAGTCTTCTCTTTTTCTGATTTCTGTATTTGTTGTTATTTGTAGAAAGACTTCCCCACTCCAAGATCATATAAATATTTAAGTATTTTTTCCCCAGTGCTTGTTTAGTTTCATTTTTTTAACATTTAAATCTTTCTTCTGTGGACTTTATTTGGTGTCATGTAAGAGGAAGAAGTTTAATTCAATTTATTTCAAATGATTAGCGATTCAAAAATTCATCAGTTTTTTCCTCCAAAATGTATTTTATTTTTAAATTTAAATTCAGTTCATTAACATATGCTATATTATTAGTTTCAGAGGTGGAGTTCACTGATTCATCAGTTGCGTTTAACACCCAGTGCTCATTCCATCACACGCCCTCCTTAATGCCCGTCCCCCAGTGACCCCTTCGCCCCCTCCCCTCCAGCAACCCTCAGTTTGTTTCCTATGATTAAGAGTCTCTTGTGCTTTGTCTCCCTCTCTGATTTCATCCTGTTTTATTTTTCCCTCCCTTCCCCTGTGATCCTCTGCTTTGTTTCTTAAATTCCACATAGGAGTGAGATCATATGATAATTGTCTTCCTCTGATTGAAAAATTAATCAGTTTTTGTCCTGGTTTACATTTTCTCCCATTATATTTTCACATGGGTTCTACGGGAAAGTGCTGATTGGAAGTCACACACTGGGGGCCCATCGTCACATCTAGCCTACGGACATGGTTAGTCCAGACAATTTTTGAATTCATTACCCGCATATAGAAATTAGGAATTTTGATACAGAAAGCTGATTTTACCAATTCTCTTGAACCATCAAAATAACAAATCTGGGCTCGCTTTCCCCTTTGCATGGAATGTGTATTTACTGTCTCCCATCGTCATGGAAGCTCCGTTCGCTTTGTGCGCTGGAAGGCGTTTGAGGACACGATTACCACCACCAAGTTTTGTTTGTTTATTTTGAAACTGAACATATTATAAGAACTCTCTAGTATTAATCATGTTTCAGTAAATTTTCTTGATTTTAAGGTAATTATGCCAGAAATGATAATTTGGCCTTCTCTTCCATATGTATATTTCCTAATTATTTTTTTCTTACCATATTACACTTGCCTAAAACTTAATAATTTCAAATAATGTCATGATAGCAGACGTCTTTCTATTGCACCAGATTTTAATAGGAATGCCCCTAGCATCCGACGTGTAAGTGTGAAGTAAATGGTGTTCTTCTTTTTTTGTAAAAGACTTTATTTATTTATCTGACAGACAGGGATCACAAGTAGGCAGAGAGGCAGGCAGAGAGAGAGGAGGAAGCAGGCTCCCCGCTGAGCGGAGAGATGCGGGGCTCGATCCCTGGACCCTGGGATCATGACCTGACCCGAAGGCAGAGGCTTTAACCCACTGAGCCACCCAGGCGCCCCTAAATGGTGTTCTTCTGTCCAGGATCTATACTTCTGTGGGTCACTGATGCTCCAGTTCCTTATTAAAATCAGTAAAATATGTTCAAGTTGATCAAATGAATTGCCAGCGATTACTGAGACTTTTCTCTGAATTTAATCCCTTCAAATAAGAGATACGCCGAACCACGCGTGTGTGTTTATTACAAATGCCCACAGTGACTGACAGGATGGGCCCTAGTAATACACTTCTCACTCTAATTGCCTATTTAAAAACCAGACAAGTAGGGATTTTGCATCTATTTTCGTGAATGAGATTCGTCTGTTACAATCTTCCTCTCTCTCTTTTGGACGCTCTGACTTGTTTCTTGAAATCCGCTGCGAGCAACGCTCCTCCCGCCGCTGGTGCTTCCTCAGCTTTTAAGTCGGCTGGGACGTTCTTTAAACCTGCAAGAAGTTGGGGCGCCTGGGTGGCTCAGTGGGGTAAGCCTCTGCCTTCGGCTCGGGTCATGATCTCAGGGTCCTGGGATCGAGCCCCGCATCGGGCTCTCTGCTCAGCGGTGAGCCTGCTTCCCTCTCTCTCTGCCTGCCTCTCTGCCTACTTGTGATCTCTCTCTCTCTCTCTCTGTCAAATGAATAAAAATAAAAAAAAGAACCTGCAAGAAGTTAATTTTTCATTATAGGTTTCCTTTGCTTTCACTTGAGATGTCTTTTTAAATTAAAAAAAAATTTTTAAAGAATTTATTTATTTCTTTGAGAGTGCGAGGAAGCAGGGGAGTGGCCGAGGCAGAGGGAGAAGCAGGCCCCCCGCTGAGCGGAGAGCCGGATGTGGGACTCGATCCCAGCTGGGATCCTGACCCGAGCTGAAGACAGACGCTTAACGACTGAGCCACCCGGGCGCCCCCACAGGTCTTTTTTCAGTGTTTTACAATTTCCTTTGAGACGGGCCGTCCGTGCGGAATAGTGCACAACACGTGTTGTGCCATTTCAAGGGTAACAGCAAGCTAACGCCGGGGGCCGCCAGCGCCGGACGCGGAGCCCCGTCACCGCCCGCAAGTGCGTTCCGATGGCGCCCCCGCCCCCCAGACGCACCCACGCTCCCGAATGGTGCGCACCGCGTCTTGGCTTTGTGCCTCCAGCCCCCCTTCGCTACGCGTCCTGGAACAAGGGGGTGTCCGCCTGGGCGGCGTCTGAGGCCCGCGTGTGTGGACGCACCCTGCAGTTTCGGGCACCCCGTGCCCCCCGCGCGTTGTGTGTGCCGCTCCTTCCCGCTTGTGGTCGGGGCCTGTCCCTCTCCAGCGCACACACTTACTGCCTGCTCTGCTGTTGAAGGACATTCTTGCATTTGAGGTTGCAAAGGGGAAACCCGCTCCTTCTCGGTACCACACACTGTTCTGTTTTCTACCTGGACGGCTAGAGGCCTTTGTTTTTTCTTTATCTCTGTCTGACATTCCATCTTTGCTAGAATCTTGCCGGATGAAACTTCTTTTCCGGAATCTGCCTGGCGCGTCTCATCTCGGCCCCTTTAATTCTATATCTGGTAATGTTTTCCGCAGGTTTTCATCCTTGAGGGGCATATCTGGGTTTGTCCAGCCAGGGGATGACGGACGTTCTGTTAGAAATGATGTGTTCCCATTGAAATCGTTTAGTCTCGGCAAAGGAAACGAGTTTCTATTTTCCTGATTTCCGCAGCCTTCGAAATGTCGCGGTCTGTGAGGGTCAGAGGGGCTGGCCGTGGGTGGTCCCGCCTCTGGTCCCAGGGCTCCCAGGCGGCAGCCAAGAGGCCTCATGGCTCACTTGGGCCTGCCTGGGGTCACACGGAGGCAGGAGGGTTCGTCGTCTGTGCCACCAGCCATTTCATCTTGTGAAAGGCGAGTGTTAAAGGCATCCCCTCGAACGGTCGTGTTGGACAGGAAACAGCCCGTGTCCCCCGTGCTCACTCTCGCGCTGCATCATGGACCATTGGGCGTTTGCGAGGCCTCTCAGAGCTGGGGGGCGGGGGCAAGGGTGGGGGGGCAGCAGCTTTTTCCCCCGATCCCCGCCCCGAGAAAGTCGGAGCCTGTTCAGCGGGTAACGGGGGCGCCCCTCTGAAGGCTGCAGACGCCCAGGAGCGTAGCGTTTGCTCCCAGTGTTGAATTAGACGCCTCTCCTCTTCCTTTCTGGACCGCACAGGGGAGGCTGACCGTCTGCCGAGGACACTGTGGGCAGGGGCCGGACGGTGTCCTGCGTGTTCTTCTGTCCAGAAATGCCGTCAATGGTGCACTGTCCACCACTAAGGTGAGTCTCTCCAGTCCTGGAGTCTTGATGTTCCGTGGCGGCTCCTTCAGTGTCACTGATGGTTTTGTAATCAGGCTTTGAAGGATGGGGCCACCTGGTGATCGCAGGGATATTTTTATTGTCTTAGGGCCTGACAAATCCGAGATGCCTTCCCTTCGGGGACCCTCCCGTCGCAGCCCCCTTGCTGGGCCTGAAGGCCCCCATCAGGCTGTGATGACTTCCCTTTGTCCTGGGAAACGCATGGGGGTAGCAAACAGTGGCTTTGCTTACTGTTCCTAAGTACAGTGCATTAAAATTTATACGCGCCTTTCCAAGAGAAGATAAATCACACACATTACGAGAAAGGATGAAAGCATGGGGATCACGACATTTCTGAGGGAAGGTTCTTTGCTTTTCACTCGCTGTATAATGTGTCTAGCAGAGCAGGCCTGTCCATTCAGCTCGTCTCAGATGTTGAGTCATGACCCGGAGTCTCCAGCGTACAGCTCCCGCTGCAGCGAAGATAATTCAAGGGCGAGAACCTTCCCAGTTGTGTCCATGGGGCTTGGGAGGGCGGGTAGGGCATCTCCAGCCAAGTTCTGGAAACCGCACATATGACCATCAGTTCTTGGATGGAGAAAAAAGGGGGAGAGTAAAATAACTCTCTGATTCCTTCCTTCCTGTTGGATCCTTGAAACTCGTCTTTGACTACAGTACCCGGCAGGTGGGCCCAACCTGGGAAGCATTAGATAAGCCTCCTTTATCTCATCTACAGGAGGATTAGATTGGATAAATCGAATTTAGACTGGCCCAGGATGCCAAGACAAGAGACCAGCCAGAAGGACTTGAACCGTCTCTCTTTAGGCTGTTTTTTCTTATTGGACAGAGTGCCAGGCAATATTCACGCACTGTCCATGCCCCCTCGGGCCTGGTGCAAATAGTCCTGGAGACCAGAGCCAGGCGCCTGCTGCCCACAGCAGGGCCTTGGAGAGTGAGCGGTGGGCCGTGGGCACAGGTGGGGCTGGTCTGACCGCTGTTGATGCTTCCCCACGGGCAGGAAGTCTGGACCAGCCCCGTCAGCCAATCCTAACTTCCTTAGCTATTTAATGACTCTGTGTCTCAGTTTCCTGGTCTGTAAAATGGGGTTTAAAATGGACTGTTCTTTCTAGGGATGTGGTGAGGATTAAATGAGTTAACAATGCTCTTGGAACCCTCTCTGGGCCAGAGTAAGTACTTAATCAGTGTTAATTCTTCATGATAGTATTATTACCTTATTTGGATCATTGAGGAGTAAATTTCTTCCTATACTTTAAAAAAAATTTTTTTTAGAATGTGAGCACAAGGGGAAGGGGCGGGGAGGGGCAGAGGGAGAGGGAGAGAGAATCCCAGAGTAGGCTCCATTCCCAGCACAGAGCCCAATGGGGGACTCAATCTTACAACCTTGAGATCATGATCTGAGCCAAAATCAGCGTCTGATGCTTAACCGACTGAGTCACCCAGACACCCTTCTCCCTATTCTTTAATAGAAATGTTTAAATATTAAACAACTTGAATTCTGAATGAAGATGAATAGGAAATTCATCTAATGGGAAATTTGAAGATACCTTACATGTCTGCCCTTGTTGAAGATATATAGCCTGTTTTCTGGGTCCGGACGCCTAGAGCCTTATATACTTTGCTTAAAAACCAAAGATAATGCTTACAAAGTCTCTTAATCCTCCGAGCTTCCCATGAGAAGGACATGGGTACGTAGTGACAGTGAATCTCAACTCCGCGACGGGTTCTTCCCAAGAGACTCCTGAAACATTCGTTTTACAGTGGCGATGACTTCCAGCAAGACAGGCTATAGAAAGAATTTTCTTTCCCATTGATTTGTATTATAAAATCAAAGATATGATCACATGGAAAAAATACCCTAACTGATTTGGCAAAAATGCTTTATTAAGGAAGGAGTAGCCTATGTGCTGGTTTTAGTCCACGATCAGGTTGTAAGCCCTTTCGGAGAAGGGACTCGTATTTGTAGCTCATAGAGAGTTAGTACAGGACCTTCGAATGTGGCAGGCACAGGAAATGTTGTTGATGGGCACGGGTCGTTATAGCAGAAGCAGAATTTTTGAAAACTTAGAAAGAGCTCTGAAATTCTTTTCGAAATCACAGTATTATTTTTAACATTAGTATATAAAGAGACAAAAAGAGAAGTACCTAGATCAGAGGGAAGGAGAGGAGCCTGTCTTGGCCCTGCCTTTCTGACACGCTGCTGGGGGTACCCTTAGTGCTTTAGGGGCACAAGGTTGTAGCCCCTGAAATGCGGCGATCCCCACCCCCTGTGATGCTAGATGAGGCTCCTTTGGCGGGGACACCAAGCGACCCAACTGAGTTTATACAGCTGGCAAAGCGAGGACCAGAACTCAGGCTTGTAACTTGGGCTTGTTCTGGAAGACTCCAAGATCTCCCCTCTGTTTTCTCTCTATAACAGGAATTTCTCCTATTTTGATTTACAGGGGAGACAAGTAGGATCAACCCTAAGGGGCTCCTATTTCCTATAAAAAGAAATTGAGTGCAATACCCCCACTGACCATGAGATGTCACTATGTGCCACGTTATTGTGCAGCCGGTCTGGGCCCGACACTGTACTTGAATTTTCAGACTCTGGGGTGGGTCTGGGGCCTGGGAGGAGCTAGCCTTCCCTGACAGCCTTTTGGGCTCACCTCCAGCGTCACTGTTCTCTCAGCCTGGATCAAGTGGAAGATTCTTGGCTTAATATCGAGGTCAGCCTCCCCAACTGAGATGCAGGGAGTCATTTATATTAAATTACATTAAATTAAATCACTTCCCGGCTGCCTTGAACGGAAGCCCTTTCCTTCCTCTTATATTGTGTCTCCTCGTCAAAGCAGTGAAAACCTCCTGTATTAGTCGGGGTTCTCCGAAGAAACAGGACGATCGGAGACTTACGGAAAAATACAGATTTACTCTAACATTTGGCTCGCGCCCAGGGCTGCACACGCCGTCTGCCTGGTCCTGCGGCCGCTGGCTTCTGCCACCCATGAAGGGAGGAAGGTTTTCATCATCATCATTTATGAACTGAATACTTCCCATGCAAGATGTATCGAATATAAAAATAGCTCCTGACCCCGAGTTATCACAGTCTTTTCTCAGCCTGGCAGGGCAGACGCTGGAGCTCATGGGTCAGAGTCACGCGCCCGTGGATTGATTTCCAGCTGGCGCTGTCACACTAATAATGTTCTAGCTGCACCCAGAAATGAGCAACACTTCCTCCCCAGCGACACGCCCTCCGTGCTCCTGCTGTTTCTTCTCTGTGATGGGAGGCTGTGGTCTTCGGTCCCCCACCAATCCCGATCCATCCAGAGGCCAGTGCTCTCTTGTCTAGAGGCTGGGGCTGCCCAGCGTGTGCTCATGCCCCGCTGTGCTCCCCTCCTCGAGGGCATCTGGTCATGGGGAGGGGTCCCTGGCTCCCAGACCGGGGCTTGAGGGCTATTTCCTCCACCTCAACAGACTGCCGTCCGTTCCCCCGAATCTTAGCGTAGTCTCTCCTGCTAATTAACCGCAGTTCCATCTCATGTGTACTCTCTTCTAAGTTCACAATACATTCAGTACATCTGCAAAGACCCTATTTCTGAATTAGGATGCATTCGGAGGTTCTGGGCTGACGCGAGTTTTGGGGGACGCTATTCCACGCGCCGTCAGCTCCCACCCGAGCTTTCCATCACCCACGTACGTATCTGATCTCAGCCTGTCTACTGTCCCTCAGGGACTTTATTGAGACAAATGGCTGATATAAATATTTTCTGAAAACTAAACACCAAGATTGACAGATTTTATCAAATTTTATCTTAAAATTCATGGGCCATGGACCTGGCCCAATGTCTGCCAGTTCGACTGAATACGGCTGACAGGCAAACCGCGGTAGAAATGCAAAACGCAGGTGGCATCAGTCCAGGGCAGTCTTCGTCCACAGTTTGCACCCAAGGACCAAGGTGGCACATTAGTTAAGAGTTGGTTTTTAGTCATCTTTGTCTGTGCACATCTTCGAAATGCATATTTCACACGACTTAGGTGTCTATGAACTGTTGTTCCTTAAGTGTGTTGGTGAGTGTCTGGGGCCCGGTGGCATAAAGGAACACAAGAGGAAGTGAAAGGTATTTACATTTGAGAGGTACAACTCTGTAACAGAAGGACTTTGGGTTGGTTCATGTGATTACTTAAAAACACAGCGTTCAGACGTACAAAATTAATATACAGTCGTTGCCAAAGCCTTGGAAAATCATATCACCAGGGAGAGGAAAGAAGACGCTCCTGTAATCCCAACCACCACAACTAACCATCGTTAACACTCTGGTATTTCCAGTCTTTCTTTGCGACCACAGTAAGTAGTAAATATGTAAACACGAAGGGCGAAGCGAAGACGTCCGCCTTGACAACATGCGTCCACATGATGGCGGCTGCTTCTGCCTTTATGAGGACAAGAGAGCTCCTCTCGAGGAAGATTTGTTTTAATTTAGAGACATTCCTGTCACTGTGTCTACGGCGTGCATGGTGGGCACCTGCCAGCCCACCTCCCCTCCAGGGCACGGAGAGCAGTGAATGGCAACTTCGAGCTGGCAGCTCAAGAGACGGGGACGCCTGAGGGCCAGGGGTGCAGAGCTGCAGAGCAACAGGAAACGCAGGAGAAGCACTGGCAGCAGAGAACATGGTAGACCCTCCAGAGGCTCATGGCGGGTGAGGAATTCCCCATCGCAGGCAATGCCAGCCGTTAAACGGGAAGTGGTTTCCTCCCCTGGGCGGTAAGTGTCCGCCGTGACTCAACCCCTCAGTAAAACTGTGCTATTAACAACACCCTTGGGTTGCGTTGCTCTGGTTGGAACGAAGCATGGAAGAAAGGAGAGACGCAAGGGAGCGAAGGAGCCGGGAACGGAGGTCAGGAGAGGACGTTACGGGTAACCAGAGTATACCGCACACGTAGAAGTCTGTGTTGTTTTTGTGCTTAGCAAAAATGCAACAACAACGCAGCTTCACAGAAATGACAGTCTTCCACACCCCTGGCCCTCAGCCTGATTTCCATAGCGCTTTTAAAATACTAGCATTTCTGGTGGCACAGTTGAAGGGACGGCAGGACTCAGGACGACACTAACAAGCTGGCAGTAATCTCGGTCCAGTTGCCAACGTGGTAGAACAGTGCCTGTGGTCTCCCCCGACCACCGAGTCTAGATAGAGACCCTGCCGCTAGATATACACGTGACGCTGTGGTGGCATCTCTGCACCTGTCGGTTGCCCATATCTCTAATGATTTCCTTGGAAACGCCCGGAAGCGGAGTGACAAGGGTCCAAGGGGCATCTCAGACCATTGACCGGCATCACCAGTTGTCTTTCCCAAAGTGCTGTCACTGGTACTCCAGCCAGCCGCTTATCCTTCCCAAGACTGGGTGATAGCCGTCGTTCATGTCCCCTCATAAGGTACAGTTTAAAAAATAGCCTTATTTTTGTTTTCAGTTTTTGGTCACTAGTTGTGAGGTTGAATTGTCTGTTTCTATCCTTCCCCTATTTTTCCTACTAAGGTGATCATCATTTTCTTAATGACTTTTGTGATCTCATAGAATAAGAATGTACCTCGGGGCTCCTGGGTGGCTCAGTCGGTCAAGTGTCCAACTTTTGGTTTTGGCTCAGGGCATGATCCCAGGGTGTGAGATCAAGCCTCTGTGCTGAGCGTAGAACCTGCTTGGGACTTTCTCTCTCTCTCTCCCTCTGCCCCTCCCCACCCCGCTTGCACACTCTCTCAAAAAAAAAAAAAAAAAAGAATAGACCTGTACTCGTTAATTATTGCATGCATTTTGTCCTGATTTACCATTTGCCTTTAATTTTAATTATGGCATTTTGGGACTGAGAGATGGTTTAAGTTTTCCTGCAGTCAAAATTGTGTATCTTTTCCTTTATGGATTTGGTGTTATGGTTTAAGAGTCTTCCAAACCCAAGAGTACAAGTTTTTGTCTAGCTCCTTTATGAGTTTGTTTTTTAAATGTTCACCTCTTTAATCCACTGGGAATTTATTTTGATATAAAAAATGTAGTGGACCTTTAGCTTAACTACTCGAAGGGCTAGCCACTGATCTCAGCACCCATTACTAGATAACCATCTCTCTCCACTGGCTGTAAATGCCACCTCTACGCTATGCTGAATTCACTCAGTGCCAAGATGGCCCTTCTCTTCTTCATCTTCAGTAACGGTACTTCCTAATTTAGCTGGGCACAAGGTTCCCCCCAATCAGAACTATGTTCCCCAGCCTCCTTTGCTGGTAGGTATGCTCATGTGGCTATGTGAGACATAGGGAATGTTGTATGTAACTTTCAGGACTTACCCTGAATGAGAAGGGCCATGCTCTTCTTCATGTCTTTTCCTCCTTTCTGACAAGTGTGGTGACAAAGAACATTCTGGAAGCCATCTTGGACCATGAACAGAAGTTACTTGTTGAACATTATGGCAAAATATAAGTCTCGGTGCCGAAAGGGTTCTTGATGACTTTCTATCAGCTATGGATTATTTGCCTTGTTTTTTTTGTTGTTGTTGTTGTTATCTTGTTAATTGTTTATTCTAGTAAATGAGAGAAAAATAAACTTCTGTACTGTTTAAACCATTATTAGGTTGTTTTATTGGTCATTGCAGATGAACCAAATTCTAACTGATGGAGATTCTTATTAAGTTCCCTTAGTATCCGCATATTCATGTAACAAATTATGCCATTTGATTTCAACATTGTAACACATTTTAGTATGTGACAATGCAGACACCTGTCTTTCTTCATTTAGAATGTTTTCTTGGCTATTCTCATTTGTTATTCTTCATGGTAGACTTTATGATAATCATGTCGATTTGCAAACAAAGAAATTCCCTTGGGGTTTTGATTGAAAGTGCATTAAATTCATGAGTTAATATAAGAGCACTGACACTTTTACAATATTGAATTTTATCATCCAGGAATATGGTGTCTCTTTCTCAAATCTTTTTTATATTCCTCAATATAAGTTTTATAATATTTCCTTATATCAAATCTACATACTTTTTATATTTATTGTCAAGCATCCTTTTTATTGTTTATATTGTTAACAGAATTTATCCCCATAAATTCTTATACTAAAATATAGTTGATTTTCACAAATTCATCTTGTGTAAGAGAACAGACAAAAGTAGGTTTAAAGAAAGAACTGCTACTTCTGCCTTATACCCCAATGTCATAACTCATCTTTGGAGTACATGGATCTGTGTCTTTTTTTTTTTTTAAGATTTTATTTATTTATTTGACAGAGAGAGACACAGCGAGAGAGGGAACACAAGCAGGGGGAGTGGGAAGAGGGAGAAGCAGGCTTCCTGCTGAGCAGAGAGCCCGATGTGGGGCTCGATCCCAGGACCCTGGGACCATGACCTGAGCCGAAGGCAGACGCTTAATGGCTGAGTCACCCAGGCGCCCCATGGATCTTTGTCTTAAGCAAAGTCCTCAATGGGCAATTTTGCTTGAGGGAGTCACAGCTTCATATTTGGTTAGGCAAGACTCAAAGAGGCCTGAATGACATTATTATAAAGTGAAAAGAATTTTAAGTGCCCGCAAGCAGGTTGGGGGTGTGAGGGGCCCAGAGCCGGAAGGTGAAAGGAGAATGAGGGGTGTCTGGAGAGGGGGGTGGTGGGGACTGGAGAGAAAGAGGCTGAGATGCCCATGTAGACTGGCATGGAAAGTCAAGTTGCTGGTGTAGACTAGTGCCCAAGGTTGATACGATAGTGTAGACTGGCACCCAAGGATTATGGTCAGTGGGAATGTTCCCATGTTGAGGAACAAAAGATGCATTTTTAAGACAATGATGCCTTATATTCCATGTTGTCACCTACACTGTTCTGCAATAAAGAAGTCTCTTTCTCAGGTGCTTTGGCTAAACGTCCGCTATATACGACAGGTTTGGGTTAACAGTGCTTTGGTGCATGAAGGAATAGGGTCATGTCCAGGGTAGCACTAAGGGATGGTAGAAGAATAAAATTGTCATGAGAGGTGAGTTCAGGGCAAAAACTACGGATCAGTGAAATGCAGGAGTCACAGCAAGAGACGGGTCCCTGGGAGAAGTATAAAGTCCTCGGAGAATCTCATTTAACTGGATGCTGTTCTGTTTGAATTAAAGAGAAAGGTAATTCAGGAAGCCTGAATGACTCATACATCCTGGTGGCAGAAATCTGGGCTACAGCTGTACTTCATTACCTTATTGTGTTATTGGTTTTCATTTCTTTTTTGGCCCATATTAAAAGATTAAATATGCAAATGAACAACAGTCACATCATAAGTGACTGTAGCACTCTGACCCACATCCTTGGCAGCGACCAACCAAGGAAGTCAAACCAGGACATCTGGAGGGACCAGCTCAGGAATTGAGGACTCACTCGGTGACAGCCGGCTGCCCCAGTTTCTACCCCTGATTCCAACTCAACACCAACCAGAGAAAATCAAAGATGCTCCCAAACCAAACCCATAGGATGCACCTCATGAGCCTTCCCCCAGCCTCCTCATGCCAGCAGCCTCCAATTCGAGCATATGGACGCTTTCCCATTTCCGCTTTAAAGCCTCCCCATCCCTGACCTGCCTTTGAGTTTCCACAAAGCAAGGGAAGATGGTTAACTCCCCTGAGATAGCCAGCTCTGATCAAATAGCCTCTGTTTTCATTTGGGTGGGCTTCTTTATTTCCACAACATTCTTGGATTTTTAACAGACAGGCAATCGTATGAAAGGCGATGAAGACTTCCTCCTTTCTGACAGCTGTACATTTGCGTCTTTTCCTGTCTTATTGCGTGGGGTTGAAGCCACCACCACAGTGTCACCTGATGAGGGCAGTAGCATCACGATTTCTTACTCTTTTTATTGTATTGGGAATGTCTCTAAAGTTTTGCCTATTTTTTTGTTTTAAAGTTTTATTTATTTATTTGAGAGACAGAGTGCGTGTGCATGCAGCAGGGAGGGGCAGAGGGAGAAGGGGAGAGAATCTCAAGCAGGCTTTCTGATGAGCACAGAGTCCAACAAGGGGACTGATGCCACCACCCATGAGATCGTGACCTGAGCAGAGACCATGACATTCAACTGACTGAGCCATCCAGGCGCCCCTAAAGTTTTGCCTTAAATCCAACATTGCCCATTGGTTTGAAATGAATATTCCTTTTCCTATTAATACGTGTATTTTCAGCTTGAGTTTACTTTCTTTTTTAATATCAGAAAGCAATGATTATACTGTCTGTTGAGTTAATCTTTTAATTTTTCTCTTTATGGGCAATAACATATAAATAGATGTTCTAATTTTGGTTCTTACTATATTCCTATAAAAATAAACCTACACCATCACAGTGTGTTATTCTCTTAACACAGTGCTGCATTTAATTGGCTAATATTTTATTCAGAATTTTTGTGTCTATATTCATGAGTCAGGTTGGTCTGTAATTTTCTCTTTTTGGTGCTATTTTAGTCAGACTTGGACTGGAAATCTATCTCTTTCACAATTAATATTATAGAGTCTCCTTACTCTTTCTGCTACCATTAACAACCGGCTGTTGGTTTGAACTATCTATTTCTCGTCATGTTAAGGGACTATATCTAGACCTGCCATATGGGGAAGATGCAGTTCTTCAGCAATGATATACAATTTATCCCATGCTTCTTAGTTTTCTCAGACCTACATTCTTTTGAGTCAATTTTGATCCTTGTATTTTCCCATAAATTTGCCATTTTGTTAAGATTTTCAAATAATCTGGCTTCAAGTTTTATATAGAATTTTTAAAAATTTGCTCCCTATATGTGTGATTATAACCTTTAGTTTTTTTTTTAAAGATTTTATTTATTTATTTGACAGAGAGAGATCACAAGTAGGCAGAAAGACAGGCAGAAAGAGAGGAAGGGAAGCAGGCTCCCTGCTGAGCAGAGAGCCCGATGTGGGACTCGATCCCAGGACCCTGAGATCATGACCTGAGCCGAAGGCAGCAGCTTAACCCACTGAGCCACCCAGGTGCCCTATAACCTTTAGTTTTAATCTGTGGCTATTACCTCTAATTTGGTTCATTTTGGTTTTCTTTTCTTTTTTTTCTTCCCCTATAGGTGCAGAGTTTTGTTTGTTTGTTTTAGATATTTATTTGGTGTATAGTTAGGGTTTCCCCAAGACAAGGGTTTGAGTTCAAGCAGGTTCTGTTCTTTTCTTTTCTTTCCTTTCTTTCTTGCTCTCTTTCTCTTTCGTTTTTTAAATTTAACTAAGCTCTATGCCCAGGATGGGGCTTGAACTCCCGACCCTGAGAATGATGCTCTTTGAGTCACATGCTCTATGGACTGAGCAGCTACCAGGCGCCCCTGAGTTCAAGTAGTTTGTTTGGTTGGTGTAGGGAAACACTGGGCGAGGGGGGCAGCAGGGAGGTGACCCTGGGGAAGGAAAGCAGCCAAAAAAGGATGAATTGTTCAGCCATCCACCACCGTAGGGAGGGACTGGAATGTGATCCCGGGGACTCTGGGGGGTAGAAGCATGTCTCAGAGGCTTCCCACTGGAGGGATGGTGGAGTCGAATGATTTACACACAACTCCCACAGTTGTTGGTTGAGGGCTCCTGTGTGTGGAGGTGGGGTGTATTGGGGGGGCTTAGGCATCTGCAGAAAGGCCTCCCACAATCTCAGAAAAAGCTGTTGTGT
Source organism: Enhydra lutris kenyoni (assembly GCF_002288905.1). Taxonomy (NCBI): domain Eukaryota; kingdom Metazoa; phylum Chordata; class Mammalia; order Carnivora; family Mustelidae; genus Enhydra; species Enhydra lutris. The sequence continues at coordinate 4,684,879 of NW_019154178.1, read as the reverse complement.
CTTGCAAAGGGATGCAGGTCCTGGCGCTGAGATTTCTCCCGAAGACCCCGAGGGATCGAGCCCTCAATGTACCAGGAGCCGCTACTCCCCATGCCCTGGGGCTGATTTACCACTTCCGCTCTTTCACGGGTTTCCAATTAATTCCATCTCTTAGCTTTTTAATTTATTTTATTTTATTTATTTATTTAATTTATTTCTTATCCTTTTTTTTTTTTTTTTGTTAAGCTTTAATGTTCCTCTTTTTAACCTCTTCAATTACATGCTTGTTTCATATTTTTTACCCTCAGTTTGAGAGAAGCCTGGAAACTTCAGCCCCTCCTGCCCCCTTTCCAACCTACAGGGAGTTGGGGTGGGGGCTGGAGATTGAGTCAATCACCGGTGGCCAATGACTGAGCAATCATGCCTTCATAGAAAACCCCATAAAGACCCTAAACGATGGGATTTGGGCAGCTTCTGGGTTGGCAAACACGTGCTGGGCAGGTGGCTCCGGGCCACCCCACGGGGACACAGGCTCCCAGATGCGGGACTTCTCAGGACCTTGCCCTCTGGCCGTTTCATTGGCTTGTTCACTTGTGAGCTTTATGATAAAAGAGAATCTGAAGCATATTAAAACTCCGAAGAGCTTATTTGAGCAAACACGGTTTGGAAGCGGCGAGACGCGCTCTGCTGAAGACACGGCAGGGACAGAAGCAAGGAAGCACCGACCAGCTGCAGCTTCAAGCTCGTGGGCGGTTTGTGTCGGTGTTTGTCCTCGGGCTTTGGCTTCCTAACCTGGAGGCATTTGTGAGCTTAGATCTGGGTTCGCTCTCTAGGCCGTCAGGGAGTTGGAACTACCTCAGTCTAACGGCCTCCTTGTCTAATTAACAGAACCGTAATAAATCACAATTGCAAATATAGAATTTTCCGGATTCTGGGAGTTTTCCAGCAAATTATGGGACCTGGTTGGGGGTGGGTTGGTGGGAATCCCTGATTTTGTAGCAACGTTGGGCAGAAGTGCGAGTGAGCCGGGAACTGATTCTGAAGGGAGGGCAGCAGAATGGGACGGAGCCCGGCCGCCCGTGGGTCCGGTGCTAGCTCACGCCCCCCATCTATGTACCTAGTGTTGGAATCGAAGTGAAGGGCGGACACCCCACTGGCGCCAGACGAGCAGAGAACAAGACAAAACCCTCATGCTTGGCAATGATGGAATTTACTTGTAATGCATGTGTGAGCTTGCAATTAAGAAACACTCGTCATTTAGGCTGTAGACCCGTCCCTGCCCGGCCTCATGGCTGGTGGGGCCTGTGGACGTCTGACGTGATTCCTGTTCCTCCTATGCTGCTGCTGCTGGGCCTCCTGCTTGGCTTCTCGGGAAGCCCGCCATCTCACCGGACCCCATCTGCACCCTTCCTGGCTCCTCCCGGGGGCCTCCCCTTGCATTGGCCCCTGTCTGTGCAAGAGCAGGGGAAGCTGCAGAGCGTGGGGTGGCAGGGAGGGACGGTTGTGCTTCCTTGCTTCCTCGAGGAAGAGGAAGAGAGATGAAAATCACCCTGTAGTCTTTCTCCAGGCTTGTCCCACCTGAGCTTGTCTCAGGGAGATGCACCGACGTTTCTGGCACGTGTTTGCTGTCTTCTTTGGACATTGGTTAAAGCATAGTTTTCAAACAGATGAAAGCCCTATTCTCATGCAACTATAAAATAAACCATGTCAAAAATTGTATTCGGCCAACTCATGAATTAATATGGGAACCAGTAAGGTGTTCAAACGGGCTCAGACCATGTGCAAGAACTAGATATACATACATAGATAGAGTTAGGCAACTTACTTTTTTAAAAGATTGTATTTATTTATTTGACAGAGAAAGAGAGAGAGAGAGAACACAAGCAGGGGGAGAGGGAGAAGCCGGCTTGCGTCTGAGCAGGGAGCCCGAGGCGGGGCTCAATCCCAGGACCCTGGGATCATGACCTGAGCCGAAGGCAGAAGCTTAGCCGACTGAGCCACCCAAGAGCCCCAACAGATATGCAATTTAATACAGAAGTGTTAAATTGAGATTGCTGGATTAGATTCAGAACCCCTTTATGGTTCTGTGCCCCACCTGGCGATAGATTATCTACTGGATGGCGAGCTTCACGCGAGCTTCCTCAGTCTTGCGAAGTGACCCCGATGATAGGCATCAAGCCCAGCGCTGCTCTGGGAGACACTTAGAAATCTCTTTGGCCTGAGTTACAGATCGTTTTTGTGACAGACATGCCATTTTCCACTTTTCACTAATTATTTCTGGCCTGGGTGGAGGTAGGGGACTTGCCCTTGTCCTTAAATATTCGTGCTGTGCTGGGGTGACCTCCTGGGAGACTCTCATTTGTCTTACTGATGGATTATTGGCAGCTCTGTATGGTCTTGGCTGAACGAGGTGTCTTCGATTATGAAAGCAGCTTCTCCGACATTTATTACAAATGTCTTATTCATTTAAAAAATGCAAACACCCGAGCTCAAATACAGGAGAATTGCAGGATATACTTGTTTAAGGTGTAAATCCGGGAACATACTAAGCCAGAGAGCACGTTGCATAAGAAAGGAGGTCGCGCTTGTCCCGGTCGGTGCCTTTGCCGCCGGGAAGGGGATGAGAGGAGACCCAGCTCTGCTCGCACCGTTAATCTCAGCTTTCTTATGTGAGTATCTCAGCATGCTTAGTGTGAGCGTGGTGTTGAAAACACATACATTTTTGAGCCACATGGTCTCTAAATGAAAGCCACCTACTTCAACTCATACCATAAGCTCTGGTCTAGAAGGGAGAAACCTAGCTCTCACGTCGGCTTTCTTCAGGGATTTTCTCGGGTAATTTTAACACTGAATTTCCTCTGCCTCGCGCAACGTCTGCAGATGCTGTATGACTTGTTTTCTTGCTGCGTAACTAACTGCCACAGGTTTAGCTGCTTGAAAAACACACACACTCATCAGCTCACGGTGTCGGAGGGTCAGGAGCCCGGGCGTGGCTCAGCAGAGTCCTCTGCCAGGGTCTCCCCAGACGGCAGTCGGGGTTTTAGCGGGGTGTTGTGCTTTCATCTGGCAGCTCGACTGTGGGCACGTCTGCTTCTGAGCCCATCGGGGTCACTGGCAGCATCAGTTCCCTTGTGGTCACAGGTCTCCGTGCCAGCGGCAGGCTCTGCTTGGTTCTCCGCTGTGCGGACTTCTTCCAAATGGCTCTTACTTCATCAGGTCACCAAGGAGAGCCCTCTGACCTCGGGCAGGACCTAGTCCTTCACTTAAGGACTTCCACCTGATTAAGTCAGGCCCACCCCAGACCACCTCTCTTTTTACTAACACAAAGTCAAATGCTCTGGGGCCTTAATTACGGCTGCAGACTTCCTTCCCCTCTGCTGTGCTCTGTGGTTGGAAGCAGGTCACAGGTCCTGTGCATGCTCAACGGGACAGCCTACGGAGCCTGCACGCCAGGGGCCAGGAGTCCTGGGGTCACTCTAAGGGTCTATATGCCACAGACCTTAACCCCCATTGCAGTCAGGGTCTGGCCAGAAAACAACCAGCACACTAGGCAGGTTAGCAGAAAATAGTTAATGTAAGCAATTGGTTAAATAGTTATTGGAGGAATAAAAACACAAACAAACGTGAGGTAGGGAGGTAACAAGGGAAACAGGTGCAGGAAGCAGCTGCCCTCCGGGGCTGGGGCACAAGTGCTGAGGTCAGGGTTCTGGGCTGTGAGCTTGGAGAGCTGCTGCCACTGTTGGGCCTCTCTGCGAGGAGGAGCAAGCCTGGGGAGGAACCTCAATCCGTCCTCCTGCCTTCCGGCCTCTGCCTGGCATCCCTGCCGGCGGAGCCCAGCAGTCTCAAGCCAGCAGAGGGGAGACATAATTTGCAGAGCCAAGCAGGGAAGGGCACACTTGGAACCTCCAGACAATAGCTTCCTAAGCAGTGTACACCGTCCTAAGGTAAGCTTGCCCAAAGTTAGGTGCGGGAAAACTGCACTTGGCCTTCTGGTCTAATATGGGCAGTGCTGGGATTTGAGGTGGTCATGGGCTAATACCTCTCTGTCCTGGGCTTGACTTCGAGCCAGCCCCGGGAGCATCCGTGGTTAGAAGAAGGAGATACCGATCTCGGCTTTATCGCCACCAGGCTCCGGTGTCAGGTGTGAGGCCCGCAGGGCTCGCCAGCGTCCCAGGGGCGGGACTTACTGCCGAGGCCTGCGGGCTCCCCGGGTTGGTCCTGTGGCGCATGCGCTCTGGAGGCCCAAGGACAGGCGGGGAAGCGTGGGAGCGAAGCCCACCAGGCTGGGGGGTGAGAGAGGCCTGGGGGGGGTCCCCGGTGGGGGCTCCTCCAAGCCGGAAAGGGAGGGGCACGCGAGGAGTGTTTCAGATTTGGGGATCTGTTTGGTCACAACCTGGCTCTGGTTAGAGATCTAGAAACTCAGATTTTTTCCCCCTAAGTTGGAGGCACTTTTTGTTTTAAATCGTGGTAAAATAGCCGTAACATAAAGTTTACCGTTTTAACCATTTTTAAGTGTACCACGCAGTGGCGTGAGGTACGTTGACACTGATGCACGACCCTCCCCACCACGACCCCCAGGACATCGTCGTCCCAGACCACATCTCTGCACCGTTAATCAGGGATCCGCCTCCGCCTTCACCGTCTGCCTGGAACCTGGAATCTGCTTTCCGTCCTAGGCGCGGGGCTCCTCTCCCGACCTCACCTGGTGGGTCCCACAGTAGTTGCCGTTTTGCATCTGGCTTGCTGCGTGGAGCACGGAGTCCTTGAGGTTCATCCCTGCGTGCAACATGTGTCCAAACGCTCTCTTTAGGGCGGGATGCTGTTCCACCGCGTGGGTGGACCCCATTTTGTTCCCCCCCATGGACCCTTGGGTAGCTCCCACATTTGGCAACGGTGAATAACACTGTCTTGCAAACACTGTGAACATGGGCATCCTAATGTCTGTCTGGAGGGGCTGCCTTCAGTTCTTGGGGGTCTATGCCCAGAAGGAGGATGGCTGGATCTGTGCTAATTCTCTTGTTTCATAGGAACACAGACCTTCATGGGGATGGTGAGGGGTGTCCCGAGGGAGGTAGGAGCAAGGAGTGAAGTGGGCATCACCTGGGCCTACTAGCGGGGAGTGGGCTCCGCAGTCACGGGAGCCTGCAGCCCTCACCTTCAGGCGCGTGGTGGTGAGTCCCACCCTGAGCATCTGGGCAGGGTCTGATGCCCGCTTCAGTGCCACACTTGGGACTGGTCACAAGAGCCGAGCGGGACCTGTTTGCCCAGCCCTGTCCTCTGTGGGCTGCCCCCGTCTTGAGGGGCAGCAGAGCGGCAGGCACGGGGCTGTGTGCGCGTCTCCAGGGACAAAGTGGACTCGGGGGCTGGGAGGTTCTGGTCACAGGCCGCTCTGGAGCCAGAGGAGCAAGGAAAGCGTGTGGAGGCCGATGGTTCTGGAGGCTCACCGGTTGTCAGTCCCATCCTCCACCTCCAGATGGGGTTAAAGGTCCTCTTCATAAGCATCGTCCGAACCCCGAATGGTTGCATGGAGCCAGCTGGCGAGTAAACGTTTTGAAACAGATGGCAGCAATTAAAAGGACAGTCCAGCACTGCGCGGGGGTCCTGGCACCTGCTGAAGCCCGCGTAAGGATGTGCTCCTGGCTCACTGTGAGTCTCAAAGGCAAAGAGACAGTTCCCCATCGCCGTGGCCCTGGGGCTGGGACGCACGCTGTGTCTGAGGCCAGCCGGACTTGCAGTCCTGGTCTAGTCGTACTAGGCAGTCACCAACGAAGGGTGCTCCCCAGAACATCCTGGGGTCAGCATCATGGATGTGCTGAGAGAAGGAGCAGGTGAGCCCCGGAGCGGGGGCCGCTTCCCCGAATGCGTCCAGCTTTCCTCTGTACCTTGGCCAGCATGTGCCAGAGATGCCAAGGACGCTGCCCAGTGGAAAGACAATGGGAGCCACAGTCAGAAACCTACATGTTCTAATAGTTACTTTACCATGAGACTAATGGCAAGGGGACAGAAAACAGGTGACATTAATGTTAATAATTTTGTTACGTATCCAATACATCCAGAATATGATCATGTTGATGTGTACTCCATAGAGGAATGATTGGGCCGTGTTTTCCTCAGTATTGAGTATTTAACATTAGGATGTATTTTGCTTGTGGCATCCTTCAATCCGGACGGGCCACGTTTCTGGTGCTCAGTAGTTCCCCGTGGCTTGTGGCACCGTCGCCGTGGGTAGTGCACAGTCACTACCGTGACGGGGATTAATCACTTAACCCTCATTGACTCCCGGGTAGCAACGTTTCGAGGTGGCTGCTGTCTCCTAAGGACCGCAGGTGCGTCGGTTTGTGGACCCCTTCTTGCGTCTTTAAAGAGTCTGTCCCATAGCATCTTCTGTTGCTGATAGTGCTTCCCTCTGCGTCCGTCATCACCTGGCCTCCTTTGATGGTGACCTCTCCAGAGTCCCTTTTCTAAGGACCCCATGGGGACATCAGGTCTTTCCAGATCACCCAGGATCATGTCCCCATTGCAAAAATCCTTATTTAAACTATATCTGCAAAGTCTCTTTTTGTCATAGAGTGTAATGGTGATAGGTTCGGGGATTAGGGCTTGGAAACATCTTGAGGGGATGTGATGCAGGCTGCATGGAGGGAGGGGGCCTCCCTTTTCATAATCACAGCAGGGGGACGCTGAGCCTAGGCCACTTTCCCCTCCCACTTCTCACCCTCCTTGTTGTCAGAGCGCCCTGCTCCAGCCAGGGGCCACCGCCCTTGCTCCAGACCTGAAGAAGCACGGCTGTTGCTGGGGGAAGTACGGCCACTCCCGTCTCTCCCCCGTCCTGGGGCCTTGCAGCTGAGAGTGACCCTGTCTGGATTTACATGCTTCCCTCCTCCAAGGGAGCTGGAGATGTGTGAGGAGTCCTTATTGCTGCTTTTTTGCTTCTCATTTTGGGGGGGAGAAGAGGGAGGAGACTGGCCAGCATAATGGACTAGAAGAGGCACCTCTGTCCTCCTAAAAGGGACCTCAAATGTCGTGCAACCTGACCCCCCAGCCCTGCCCTGCCACCACCCTGCTCTACTGTGTCCTCCCTGACCCTGACTTGCAACTGAAGCTTAACCTCTCGAGCAAGTCATTTCCTTTCTAACAAATATCTTTCAAATGAATTCATTAAAGTCCCTTAGTAGCAAGTAATAGAAACGGACATGAATTAACTCATGCCAAAAAAAAAAAAAAATGTGGCCAGGAAACGTCTTCTTGGGGAGATCTGATCTCTTGCTTTTCCTGGTAACTTGGGGACCCCTTCTCTAGAAAGGGAAGCCTCCCTGTCCACCTCTGAACCCCAGCACACACTCACGCCTGGGATACTTCAGGCTGAGGTTCCTCAAATACCCACCTGTCCTATGCGCCTGGCTGCACGCAAAGGGACAGAGCCTCGCAGACCTGTGGTTGTCCTGAGGCAGGTGCTGAGGGCAGGGTCCGTCCCTAAGAGAGGAGCCTGGGCTGGGTGGCTGCCGCCCGAGCAGGACGGCAGGACGTAAGCGGCACCTTCAGGGTTGTTCTGTGTGGGTATCTTGGGTGGGAGGGGTGCAGGGGAAGGGAGGAGAATGTCCCAGGAAGAAAGGATTACGTGTCCCTTCCTGTGAGCATGCCTGGCATCACCCTTCTCGCGGGCGGTTTGGGGAGGAGTTCTCAGCAGCAGCAGCAAGAGAAACACGGAGGAACAGCAGACGTGTTGCTGATTGGCCCCAACCCCCTTGGCCTTGGTCTTGCTCCGAGGGTCCCAATCTTCAGTCCCACCCTTATTTTCTCCTGAGTCCCTGCTCCTGCCCCATGCTCCATCCAGACCCAACCATGGATGTTTCCTAAAGCATCCTGTGACTTCCCCTCTCCGTGTCTCCTTCCTGTCACCGCCTTCACAGGCAACGCATCCCACTTCGGGCTGCTGGCAAATCCCTTCCAGATGCCGGCAGAGCCCTCCGACTGGGTGGGCTGCCTCCCTCTTCCAGCTCTCCTGCTCCCCCCCGCCTCGGCTTTGTGTGTCTGTGTGTTTGGTCTTGCGTGGCCAGGCCGCCCGGGAATGGGGCCGCCGTATGCCATTTTGTCCCCATTTCCAGCCAGCACAGTGCCTTCCTTGTGGCAGCATTAAAGAGATCTTTGTTGAGTTGAACTGGAGTAGAAGATGATGTTATTTTGTCTGTGTCATTCATGGCAAAGAGACCCACGAGGGGCTCTTCCAGTCAAGAAGGTATCTTTTTGGCGACCGTCCTTTGACTCTTAACTCCTGCCCTTTGAAGCTTAGAGTGATTTAAAGCCCTTTGCTTTAAGTGTTTCAGCACATTTACTGAAATGAGCACACGGCCTCGTCTAAGCCTGCGGCTCGGGGAGATTTACATTGTCTGCGCACATTTACAAACGTACTAGAAGGGTTTCTAAGCAGATATGATGTGGTTTCCTCTTATCTTCCTCGCACTGTTTGCATATTAAAAGAAGAACTTGCGGAACACAGTGACCAGAAAGAAATCAGCGAGATCGTGTGTGGGGCGGGGTGGACACCAGAGACGTGGGATTGGAGGGGTTTCTGTGAAACCACTCGGAGGACACCAGCCTGCAGCTTCCACTTCCCCTGCTCTGTAACCCCTGTGACTGCTCCCCCTACCCACCCCACTTCTGCAAGTTTTCCTTCTGGCAGCTGTGCCCAGCAAGCCACAAGAGGACAAGGGGAACTGAACGTGGCCAGTCACAAGGTCAAGGGACAGAAAGCTGCAGCCTCACGGGACCCACGTGTTAACATCTGGGGTTCGGGGGTGCCTCGCCGTGAGCAAGCACAAATGAATTCCCTGCACCACAAAACCCAAAGCAGCCTGTCTTTCCGCACAGTCTAATGGAGTGTTTTCTGGGAGTGGTTTGGAGAGAAGATGGAGTGAGAGAAACCCCCCTTCCCGCAGGAGGAGAAGCCAGTTGCTGCTTGGTCTATGTCTTTGCAGGGAAGCGTTGCCTTCTTAGACAGGACCAGAATTCAGGGCTTAGCCAAGTTGGGCCTGGAACCCATTTCTCCGGTTTGCGGGGAGGGGCAGCTGGACCCGAGAGACCCGACATTTTCCCCATCCGTGAGGCTCGTCTTCTCTCAGAGGCTCTCTGTGGTTCACTGCCAATGCCCCCTGTGCTGGGCTTTGGGGGACCTGTTTCCCCTCTACCACGTGGCTGACCCCTTCAGACAAGTACGTAGTAAAGACTGGGGTAAGCAAAAGAGAAACTTGAGGGAAAAACAAGAGTACCAAGACTCTGTCTTCCCAGACGTGATTTGGGCATCTTCAGCTGCCTCCCTCCTGAGCCCCGGGCATGTCTGAGTGCCATCCCAGCGTCGGTCACCCAGGTGACTCCAAATTGGAGCCAGGCTCCCAAGGGATTGGGAGTCCTTTCCGCCTGCCGGACGCACCTCATCGGACCGGTGTCCTGCGTGAAGAGCTGCTCTTCCCCCAAATCCGACACTGGAGTCAAGCTCTCCTTTGCAAACTGCCCCGCTCCGACCCCGGGGATTGTCCTGCCTGCTGCTGCTTAGAGGACGAGGTGGCTGTCCTTGGCCTCCTTTCCATGTGCCTCCTGAGGCAGGGAGGACAGAGAGTGGGGAGGGCTATGCCCTGGGGCTGCTCCACAGAGGCCCTGAAGCCAGCGTGGCTGGATGCTGTGTGGGAAGGTTCCTGGGATGCTTATCGGGAGCTACGACCTGGAGGGGCACTGTCCCAATCTGCGCAGGAGGAGGAAGTCAGGGGCTCGCTTACCCTCCTGTGCCCGCTGTTCCCACGTAGACCCACTCTGTGTGCTGTGATGGAACGCTTCACGCATCCTGAATTTCATGTTCCTGCTGTTCCTGGGTGTTTCCTGGTGTTCACATCCATGCTGACCGCCCCGGCTGTTTGGAAATGTCTGTCTGAGGGGACACGTGTCTGGCTGAAGACTGCATAGCCCTTGACTCTGGACTGTGCAGTGGGCAGGCTCTAACTTACAGAGTTCAGGCCGTGCAGCGGCATATCCCAGATCTGGAGGTGGGGAAGGCGGCCTGGGACTGGGAAGGTGGGCTTCATCGCACCCCAGGGCGCACAAAAGTCAGAGACGACCACGGTTCAAGTCCAAGGTGAGTCACCAGCTTCCAGGGGTTGGGAGTGCTGCTCAGGGATCTGGTCCCTAGAGGTCAGCAGCTCTCCCTCTGGCTGCCTCAAATGCTGGGCCAACCACAGAGACCTGAGATGTCCACCATGCTGTCCAAATGCCCACCCCCCATGGGACACACCTGTAGCCCGGGGGAGGAGGGGGATGCTGAGGCTGTGGAAGCACCCTGAACCAGCCCAGCCACTCAGTCCCAGAGACCCTGGGCCAGACCCTGCCCTCTGGGGACCAGGTGACCAACAAGACCCTCTGGCTCTGGTTCAGGCAGTGTGGGTCACAGCTGAGAGATGGGTCCTGGGGGACAAGGACAGGGTCTCCCATGGGGCACGGAGCTGTGGCCTGGGATGTGTCCCACCTTACACCCTGCCCCTGGGGACTCAGGATTCAGGAGTCCCCGCTGAGCCTGGGCCTGCTTCTCCCCAGAGCTGTTCCCACCTCCAGTGCTGAGTGTCGTCCCTTGTTCCGAGCTCCGTGAGGAGAGCCCGCCGACCCCGAGATGCCAGACAGAGCTGCACCCTCAGAGGTCGGCCTCGGGACTCCTCCTTCCGCAAAGATGGTCATACCTTGCAGAACCAGGGTCCCCACTCAGAGCTCTGCCTCCCAGAAACCTGGGAGGGAGCCTCTGGGCTTTACAGGTGCCAGGCCACCGCAGAGGGTAGCAGGTCCAGAAACAGAGCCCCCAGCTGGAGGTGAGGATGGGGGTGAGTGGCAAAGGCCACTCTGCAGAGAGGCCCAAGGAGAGGGCACTGCAGACTTGGGGTGGCGATGGGGGGTGTAGGGAATATAGCCGGGCAGCAGGGCTTCCTGGGGTCTCTGGGTCCCCAGAGCCCCCCACCCGCCGCACACAGGGCTCCAGTTCCCGCCTCTCCCTGCTCATGTCTTGTCCAGTATGCGCCTCCGTGGGGCTCTCCCTCCCCGCATTTCTGTGTCACAGACGCTGTCTTCCTCGTCTTCGGCTTAGCTGCCATCCCGAAACACCACCGACCGGGGGGCGGTTGTCCAACAATGAAAATCCGTCCTTTCATGGTTCTAGATGCCAGAAGTCTGCTATCCAGATGTCAGCACCCTCCGTCTCATTCAGGGCACTCTTCTTTTGGCCTGGGGGTGGGAGGGGGAATGGAGTGGAGGGAAGGAACGCTCTGGTACCTCTTCTTATCGGGATGCTAAGTCCACTGTGGGGTCCCCACCCCCATGATTTCCTCTAACCCCGATTACCTCCCAGAGGTCACATCTCCAAGTACTGTCTCATCGGGGGGATGGGGACGAGGCTTCAACAGACCAGTTTGGGGACACAAACTTTTAGGACCTAACACGCCCCATGGCCCGTGTGCAGGAGAGAAGTCGCCACTGGACACTGGTGAGAATGAGTCTGAGTGTCTGGACCCTGGGCTCCAGCTGTGACCTTGACTCACCGTACCTTCCCACCACTCTGCAAAGCCACCAGGGCTCCCCTCGCCTCTCGTACTGCTGTGTGCCCACAGCCCCGACTCCGCCTGGGAACCCCTCAGCTGGTACAGATGGGATGGGACGAGGCCTCGTCTGGCTCTGTGTGTGTCAGCATGGCTGTGCCTTCCTTGCTGTCTGAGGGCACCCAGAGATGTCCCCCTCCCCCATCCAGGGCCGAGCACAGCCAGCTCGAGGAGGGGCTCAGAGGCCATGGGCATGGTGTCCCTGCTGGGGATCCTGTCTCTGCATTGCTCCCCAGGACTCTTGTCAGGAGTCTAGTTGTGCCCAGATGGAGGCAGTGTGTGTTTGGCTCATCTCGTCTTTCCTTTACCCTTTTCCTTTACCTTGTCTGAAAAATGAACGTGACGCTTTGTGGAGTGAAGGATTAACTTTACCTGAAGAGAGGTTGGGCCTTTGCTGGTTGGGTTGATCTTTTGGAATGTCATGTCGGATGGGAGAGTCTCTGTTTGCGTGGGGACCTTGGCCACCAGACGGTCTACGACTGATGCAGGTTGAGGGCTCTGGGCCACGTGGTGTCATGTCTGGACACGAGCCCAGTGTTTGGAGGGGCCGGACTCTGACCGAGCTCCAACAGCAGTGGGAGCCAAGGCCGGCGTGAGCTCTTCCATGCGTGTTGTCACATGGACACCAGGTGTGTAACTCGGGGAGAGGATGCGCTCAGCTCTTTTCCTGGGCCGACGGACTCCCCCACTGGGCTGAGTTCAATCTGTCGCCTTTCCCTGTAATAAACCACAGCAGTGAATGTAAAAGCTTCCAGCGTGTTCTAGGAATCCTTCTAGTAGATCACTGAAGCCCCGGTGGTTCTGGGAACCCCTGGAACTTGCACTTGGTGGACCGTGTTCTCTAACTGCACCTGCGGCTAGCCTCGTGCGTGTGGTCTGCGAAAGGCACGCAGGACAAGCCGCCAGTCCGTCGGGGGAAACGAGCCAAAGCAGCAGGGTGGGAAGAGGAGCCAGAGCCAGGAACGAATCAGGATCCAAAGGGCACACGTCAGCGCTCTGTCCTGCAGTGGCCGGGCCGCCGGTGTGGCTGTCCCCTGATGGCAGGACTCTGGGATGGCAGCGAGGTCTATGGCATCACAGGACAGGTCTATGCCCATCTCAGGGCAATGGCAAACAGTGTCTTTAGCTGCGTCTTGTCCATGACCCCCCAACTGTTCCTGCTTCACGCCCCCCACACAGGCTCTGGGCCCCACGGCCAATTGCTTGGGAAGGGCCAGTGGGCAGGGTCCCTGTGGGATGTGGTTTGGCTTTCCGCCGTAACCAGGCTGGTGATTCTCCAGGGCCGGGGCAAACTCCCCGCACCCCAACTGTGACGACCTTGACGACCTTGGCCGGAGCCGACCATGCTCAGAGCAGGGTAAGGTATTCTCTTGCCATTTGAGAGCTACAAAGTTGGTAAAAAACAACAACAACAACAACAACAAAACAAAACACCAACACACTATTTTAAAGAATTTCTAGTATAGTGGGGGATGGTTTTTTAAAGGCAAGTTATCCCCTGCCCCCCCAAGAAATCTTTTCATAAGCCCAACATGTGGGTAGGAGGGAGGAGGCCTGGAAGCCCCTTTCCCTGCTGTCCTGTCCATAAGTCCCAAGCGGGCACCCCAGGGAACCCTGAGGGCCCCGGTCCCTGCCGTGGGGTTTATGACAAGAGGGGCTTCACCCTCCAGCTCCCACCAGAAAAGTCCACTTATGTTTCACAAACTGGGTTTCTCTTAATACTTCCTTTGAGGAAGCGGCTCATGTGGATATTTCTGAACATTGAGAACCCCCCGTTCTGAAGGTAGGACTGGACGGCACAGACTTCGGGTCACACGGCACCAGGCGAGCTTTTGCAAAGCGTTGAGTTCGGACTCGGCCCCTTGTCCCTGCTGCGCACCCTCCCAGCGTGCAGTCGGCCTGCCTGGCCGTCCCCGGCTCCAGGAGCTGTCCGTCCCGGGACCACTCTCCCCATCGCTTCTCCCCCCTCCCACAGAGCAGCCTGCTGGGAGCCTCTAATTCTCCACTTTTCCTTATGACCTTTCAGTTCCTCTTCTAGTAGATGGGGGTCCCCGAGGCCTTCCCCACTCCTTACGCATTTCCACAGATTGAGGGGAAATGGCTCATTGTTGGTATTCTGTTATCAGGCTGCTGCCCCCTCCGAGAAGAGTAACCTCTCAGTTCCAGGAGATGGCCTAGCCCCCAGGCCGCCTTCGGTGCTCTGGCTCAGGGCCCCAGAGAGCCCCTCTCTTGTCTAGGAGGAAAGATTTGACCCAGAGGGCAGACTGAACCCACTGGGTGCCATGAAACCTCTCTAGGGAATCTGCTCTTTGGGGAACTGGACGGGGAAGAGGGAACCGTTTTTCATCTGAGATGAGGACCCACAGCATTTCTCAAGGAAAGTATTTAGTGTGTGTTGGGGGGCGGTGAGGGGGGTGGAGGGAGGACCAGGTAGCCCTGGAGAAGGGGAAATTGAGGTCGCCTTCTGAGTCCCAAATCAGTACATTGACCAATTAGTGGATCCGGGATGAGATTTACAAATTATCCCCAAAGAAACAAATGATCCAACGGAAGTATCTGCCTTATTAGAACAACAAGACAGGGTGCTTGTGGACGCATCGCAAGGACAGTCACAGAGGTGACTCCTGACGGTGGCTTCTGGCTTCTGTCTAGGGCTCTGACAGTCGACCCGTGGCGGCCTGGTGGCCTGACAGAAGGAGCACCACCGAAATGGACACGGCAGGTTGTCACCAAATTGTTGAACCCCGACCATCTCTGTGCCCCGAGTCCCATGCTCCTGGCAGCCTTCTGTTGATAGTCCCTCAAACTGACTCTTCGTGTGGGACACGTAGGGGCAGGAGGGCTACTGCTGGTGTACGGGATCCCAGCGCCCTCAGCCACGTGGATTTCTGGCCCCTGTCCTGGGTCATAAGTTTGTCCGGCTCAGTTCTCACTTTATTACCTAATGTCATGTATTTGTTTGCTTCTTGTCTATTGCCGATCTCCCCCAGCCTCACTCCGTGATGGGGCCTCCATGTTTTCTTGCTCACGGCTGCTGTCTCCGTCCTGGGCGGCGTCTGGCACTCACCTGGAGCTCCGTCAATACTTGTAGGACGAGGGGATACTTGTATACATCAGTTCATGACAACTCCGATGGCATCAGGCAGCATCCCAGGTTCTGGTTGATTCTGGGACGTGGAAGAGCTGGAGTTCTGAGCCTGCGGTGCGAGAGCCGGGGTCTGACCCAGGGCAAGTTCCATGAGAAAAACAGCATCAGGTACAGACCTGCGTGGACTGCCCGCCATGGCTTTCTTTCTTTCTTTTTTTTTTTTTCCTTTTTAAAATTTATTTAAATTTAATTAGCCAACTCTCAGTACATCATTAGTTTCAGAGGTAACGTTGAATAATTTGCCAGTTTCCTATAACTCAGCCCAGGGCTCATCCCATGGCGTGCCCTCCTCCACGCCCCTCCTCCACGCCCAGTTACCCCAGCCCCACCCAGGCCCCAGCTTTTCTCTGCACCCTCCTCTTTGAGCCTCGAGTCTTGAGTACAACGAGCAGAAGGATACAAATGCAAACTAATAATTCCACTGACAGTGACAACATTTACTGAGGATTTTCTGTGCGCTGGGACATCACCGGACACAGGTCTGTTTCCTGCAGAATTACTCCAGTCCGGTCCGGCCAGCAAGACACCAGGTGACCTGGGACTGGGCTCAGCTCCGCCTTGTGCGACCTCAGACCTCTGATGCCAGGCCCTCTGGTTTTTGTTTTTGCCTTTTGTGGTTTTGATTCGTAAAATAAGGGGCTGGACAAGACCAGTAGATTCTAAACTCTTTTTCTTTTGGCAACAGCGCCCTCGTGTCCAACAAGTTCTGCTTCATCACCCCCCATGTCAACGGATAAAGCAGACGGGTCAGGTGCAAGTTCCCAGGCCTCACACCTGTTTCCCACTGCCTGGGAGATGGTGCTCCCAAATTCCCTGGGGGGCCCCCCAGGAGGACAGACCGAAAGCCCCAGAGCCCCTCTCATGTTCTAGGAAACCCAGCCCAAGAAGGTGGCAGTCTCACTGCCCTACTCATGGGGAGGGAAAGCTTTTGTGACAGAAGACAAAGGCTAACAATGGGGGGAGGCTGGGGAACTTCCTCTCGGTTTCAGTGAAACACAAGAACAGGCAGAGTGTGGTGTTCTCAAACTTTAGCGCATGCTGGAACCCCCAGGGGACCTTGAGCAGCAGGTGGATTTGTGGCCCCTCCCGCCACAGCCTCCCCCTGATTCCTTGGGGCTGGAGTGGAGCCAAAGGAGCCAGCGCTGTGACCAGCCCTCCCTGGCACTGCGTGTGGCTTTGCCTGCACGTGCTCCAAACCGCGTTCTGAGAACCAGAGCCCCTGAGAGAGAAGTGGAAGGACGGGGGCGTGTGGGAACCCAGTGTGGGATCCGGGATGCACGAGAGAGACAAGGAAGGAGTTCCCTGCCGGAGCATGCAAGGGGCCCCGCCTGGTCCTTGTCTCTGCCCACATGCCGGGCTGACCCAGCGGGGGCGGGGGGTCTGGGGGTGCACGGCAACCCCCAGCTGGGCTGAGCCTCCCCCAGCAATGCCCACTGTCTCCCAGACCGGGGCTGACTGGTCCTGCCAGCGAACGTTCTTGAATAACCCGTTCATGTCCTATATCGTAGACTTCCTGTGTGTTCTCCATAGTCGCAGACCCTGGCCAACGACACGGGGGCTCCGGGTCCTCCTGGCACCAAAGCCCTTGATCTCTCCACTTCACCAGCGGTCAGCGATAGGCACAGCTCGCAGGCACGGGCCCTCCCGGTGCACCAGGCTCATTTCATTCATCGTCTCATTTCGTTCCCCGCTGCCCCGAGGAGCAGGTGTGGTGAGCAGCTCGCTCCAGGCCGAGGATCTGCGGGTCGTTCTCTTACCCCCGGCCCCCCCTGCCGCCTGCCAGATCTGCGGGGCACTTCTTTGGCCAGATAAGCTAAGGGTGGCTCTGGACTCAAAGCTTAGCCAGCTCATGGAGTAAGACTTCGCTCCTGTTCTAGAGTAAACACATAATGTATCCTGCAAACAGGACCCTTTCTGAGAGTGAAAAGGGGCATCACAGGTAATTAGGCAGGGACAACAGGCTTAAACTGGGACAGCCCCCAGACACCTGGACGCAGAGTCACCTCATCTGTTTCAAAGCCTGCCCTTTCTCCTAAAACACCTGCCTTGGACGCACCTCCAACCTTGGTTTCAGCCAATAATGTGGCCTTCACTTTGCAGGGGAAATGGAAACCGCTAGACAGGGCTCCCCTTGAAATGCCGCAGACGCACCGTCCTTCATCTCCGGCCGGCTTACTCTACTAAAGACCACCTTGCAACCTAAGGTTGGGTATTCCTGCTGGGCTCTGAATCTGAGCTCCCTCCCTTCCTCTGGGGGCCAGTGGGGCCTCGCTTCATCCCCTGGCTCCTTTATGTCCTGCTTCCCCATCCCCACTCCGTGCTTGTTTCTCTTCTCAACATTTAAATATGTTCGGATCTCTCCCATCTTAAAAAAAACCAACAGCGATACAACCTTCCCTCTACCCCACACTCTGTTTTCTCCTCCCTGCTGTATTTCTTCTGCCTCTGAAAGGCGAATGCTGGCGAGAGGGGGGCCTTATAAACCCAAGCTGCCCATGAGGCTCAGGGAGCTGACTCCTGCCCCTCTCCCGGCAGCCCCCACCGCCCCCCTGCCTGCTTCTGCTCAGCCCCTGCAACCCAGTCTCTCGGCCCTACCAGGCAGATCCGTGAGCTTCCGTGGGTGTGCGCTGTTCTCTCCCACCTTGGGGACCCCGTGAGGGCCGGTCCCTCCTCCACAGGGAGGGCTGCTGTCACCTCTGTCTCCAGTGGCCCCTCTGGGTACACCTTCCTGGTGAGGCTGAGAAACCAGCCTTTTAACCCTGACACAGTAGAAGGCAGACCAGGCAGATGGAATAAAATAGAAGACATGCACATCTCCACTGGCTTTGCTTTGAGAGGGAGGTGACTTGTTGGGGACTTACCTGTTGATGGCTCCTCCAGGGTCATGGTTTGCTGTGTGGGTCCCCGTCTTTCCAGACCCAAAGAGAAGCCAAGGAGAGAGTCTGATGAAGGGTTTGACCTTTTGTCACCGCCCCAGCCCTCCATCAGAGCAGGACTTGCTTCTCCTGGTTCCTCTTTCCCAGGGTTGTTATGGCAGGAGAACTGGGGCGGGGGCTTATTCCTTCTCAGTGACGTATTTGCCCCTAAAAATCCAGGGCATCTAAATTTTACTGGCTCAACTACCTTATCATGTACTATTGTGCCATAATCTAGGTCCCTCCCTCCCAGAGCAGGGCCTTGGACATGGACTTGGGTGGAGGACGTCTTTGTGGGAGGTGAGCTCGGAAGCCAACTGGAAAGGATGAGGAACACACGCCTGGAACCGGGAACAGGAGGAAAACGAATGAAGGGTGTGTCGATGGCTGGGCGTGCTCTGGGGTATGCACTCTCCCCACATGGCCCGCGGCACCGCGCCTGGGCTGAGTGGCCTTCCGCTCCTTCCCTGAAAGCCCCAAAGCGGAGCAGCAGAGGTGCGCACATAGGGGGCAGAGGGGAGCCTTCACGCAGCTATCCACTGGGCCCCAGGCTGCAGGAAGGGAACCCCCGCAGGATGTTAGCTGGAAGCCTCCCTTCAGGGTCCCACCACGGGGCTATGGGACAGGGGTCAGCAGATCAGCAGGAACGAAGGGGAGCCTGTGTCACTGCTCTGGGTCCCTTCACCCTGGGTAGGGAGCTCAGAGCAGGAGACTAGGAAGAGATTTCTTTGGAAACAGCTGTTACTTCCTTGTGAGTCCTCACCACTTCCAGTGGTGGGGTAGAGGGACGTGGGCCAAGTGAGAGAGTGTGACGGACAGGACTGGGGAGGTTTGTCATGCGGGCCCTGCAGAGATGGGAGACCAGGGGACAGGGGTCGACACCAGGCCTGGCAGAGTGGAAACCATCGTGCACTGAGATCGGGGTCCTCGCAGGCAGACAGCGGATCTTGGTGTCAGGGGAGGAATATGGCAGGCCACCGAGCGTTGGCAGGGAGACACAGCCTGCTTGGTGTCTGGTGCCACTCAGTGGGGACAGCTGGCCAGATGTCCAGGGGCAGTGGGGGGACCTTCAAAGGACCACCCAGAATAGAGATGCAGCAACCCAGGGTCAAGGGTAGGAGAGATGGGACCAGTGGAAACTCTTAGGAACTGACAAAACTCTTCCTCTGAGGAAGAGACCATCGTATCCATCTGCCAGACCCCCAGACAGCAAAGCCACTCGGCCCGGTGAGAACGATTCCATCACTTCCCCTTCGTGCCGGCCCTGCTGGAGAGGCGGGAGACAGGTTGGGGGAAGGGAGTTCAGGGCAGCAGAAGTGCCAGGGTAAGTTGGGAGTGAGGAGAGAGGGTCTTTCCCATCCTCCAGTGTCAGCCTCCAACCTGAGACAGAGCCAAGCCAGGGGAAGGGGAGATTGCTTTGAATTTTAGTTTGAAATTTTGTATATTTCATGAGACAGGAAGTACTCATCTCTGAATTGAGACAGAAGCCAAGACCAGAGTTCTCATTTGGGGCAGGAGAAGACCACCCCACTGAATAAAAGTGACAGGGTGGGGGGCGCCTGGCTGGCTCAGTTGGTGGAGTATGTGGGACTCTTGATCTCAGGGTTTTGAGTTTGAGGCCCAAGTTGGGTGTAGAGATTAATGTAAGTTAATTAAATAATAAGTTAAATATTTATTATTTAATAATGATTAAATAATTAATATAAATTAAATTAATAAAATATCTGGGGCACCTGGGTGTTGGTGAAGCCTCTGACTTTCCCACAGGTCATGATCTCAGGATCCTGAGATCAAGGGTCCAGGCTATGCACTCAGTGGGGAGCCTGCTTCCCCTTCTCCCTCTGCACCTCTCCCGCTCGTGCTCTTGCTCTTTCTCTCTCAAATAAATAAATAATTAAAAAAAAATAGAATCTTAAAAAAAAAGTGAAGGGGCAGTGAAACACAGAAATGGAGTTAAGTTTGGATCCTAATCTATGAGCCAGAATGAATTAGATTTTCAGAACGGTTGAAAATCGTCTTCGGAGAAGCTCTTTCTCCACAGTGGACTGGGAGGGTGTATGGGTGTGTGTGTGTGTGTGTGTGTGTGTGTGTGTGTGTGTGTGAATTACCTCTCTCTACTCAATAAGCACACACACTGTTTGTTCTTGTTGGTGGAGACGGGTCTAACCCATCTGAACACAGCTCCTGTTGGTGGATCCCCGTGGAGCTGCCGTGGGGGGTCCCTGGGTCTCCTTTCCGGAGAGAGCTTGTCTTCAGCTGCAGGGTTGCAGCTGGATCCCCGCTCCTCCGGGGCAGGTTCAGCCAGAGAGCACAGCGGGGTCGGGGGTCGGATCTTGGCCCCAGAGCCCCCACCAACTTAGCAACTTGCCCTGGCAGAGACTGGGCGGATCTGCTTTGCATGACAGGGGCGTGGGCTCCCCCTGCCCCACTCTGCTTCCTTCCCTTTTATCTTTTATAGGGTGGGCGTTCCCCTCCACCCACAGGAAACCTCCTTCACACCCAAAGCCCACCGGCACCTACCCCAACGGATAGATTCACCTTTTAAACTCGGTATTACACACGTGAACTTGTTTCCTTATTTTTTAAAATTTGCTTTAAATTTTTTTAAATAGGAAGACTGCGTAAGAACGTTTTCATCTGCATTTTCAAAAAACCACAGTCTCTCAGGTTTGATGCTCCCAAATTGAACTTCCGGAACTGCCCACCCCCTTCCCTTCTGCACTTAGCAGATCCTAGTACCTTCAGGTCATTTCTCCTGGAGGGCTTTCTCTGACCTCCTGAATTCACATTTGTTAAACCCCTTGTCCTGAGCAACCCAGAAGAGTCCGAGTCCGTGGGTGAAACTCATCCAACTCGCTCTTAATTGTCCTTGGTCAGATCTCAGCCCCTGAGAAGTCGTGATCTGAAGCTCTTGGTCACGGCTAATTGCTCAGAACATAGGACCCGGGCCACGCAGCTGCTCAGAAAGTATCTGACAAGGGCTGAATCTGATACCGCGAACGCCTGGGGAGCTTCCAGCTGCCTCCGCCGTGGCCTCAGTCTTAGGCCATCACTCCTGCTTCCTGATCACCGCACAGACCTGTAAGACTGGGCACTCGAAAAACGTAAAAGTTCTCCTGTCCGAGTACCCAGCAAGAGAGTCTGTAGTCACCCACCGACCCAAGACTGTCCCCTGTGAGCTTGAACACCAGCGACGGAGACTCCCCCCGAGGCCACCTCGGCATCCTGAGCAGCTCCGCCTGTCCGACCTCCTCTAGCTTTGGTCCGCGTCACAGCCTCACAGGACAAGTTAGTCTTTCCATAATATTAACCTAGATGGGCTCTCAGGCCCAAAGTGTGCATTTTTTTTTTTAAGAGAGTTAAAATTTTTCTTCCTCTTGATAGTCTCTCAAGTGGGAACCTGGCAAGCTTGAAATATGGAACGCTTCGTTTGTTCGTCCACTCCAGAAATATCAGCTGGGTGTTGCATGTGTCTAGCATGGGACATAGAGGTGTCCCAGAAGACGGGGTCCATCTGGGGAGACAAAAACGCTTATAAGGTCAATGCATGACAGCAACATAGGAACCGCCAAGCAAGAGCTGACCCAGGGTACGCTCAGGGCCAAGAGCTCCGGACAGGTGGGGGAGGGGGGCTGCTTGGGAACACAGGGGCAGGGCGTCTAGGAAGGTTTCTCTTAGGAAGTGGGATCTGAGTGGGGTGTGATAGACAGGAAGCACGGGCCAGTGGGTGAACCAGCCGGGCAATCAGACTCCGAGAGAGAACTTCCCAAGATGGACAGGGAGGGGCTTAGTGGGGATGAAGGAAGTTGGAGGCTGCTGGGGGGGGCGGCGGTGAGAAGCATTTCCCTTCCAAGACACTGTCAGTCAGTCACTCCGTCTCCAGCAGCCTCCTGACCTAGCAGCTGGTCTTCTTCATCAGCTCGGGGGCCAGGAGGCCAGCCTGCTGGTGGGCGGGGCTGCTGTCATGGGGGCCCTTCCGCGGCTTCTCCTATTCTTGCTGGTCCAGACAGGTGAGAGAGGAGAGACTGCGGTCCTGGGATGGGAGCATCTCCCTCCCTCTGCTCTCCTGTCCCGCTGGGGTTCGGGCTGGCAAGGCTCGGGGCTGGATGCTTCAGCTCTCCGGGAGTAAAGAGGAAGAGGGTGTGGCTGCGGTTGAGGACCAAGAGGTGGGGAAGCCTGCAACGCAGAAGGGGGCCAGCGCACCACAGCAAACGGCCAAGGTGAAATTTGGAGGAGGAAGGCCCAGACAGAAGCCAAGGCCTGGGAGGTGCTCAGGTCAGGTGCAGCAGGAGCTAGAGCCAGAGAGGGTTGGGACGGAGCCGGGGGCCACGGAAGCCACACGTGGGAGACAGGTGCACGCCCATCACTGCCCAGGCCTCGGGCACAGCAGCCCAGACACACCAGTTGGGCTGCTCCCGTCTTTTCTTCCTTTTTCTGCAGCGGAAGGGTATTCTGGAGATGATGGGGATACAGAGGACATCGTTGCGGTCCTTCGGGAGTCTGTCAGACTCCCCCTGGAAGTTCCAGCCGATGAAGAGCTTGAGAATATCGTCTGGTCCTCTCATGTAAGGCTTGCCACCATGGTCCCTGGGAAAGAGGGGCAGCCGGCCACCATCGAGGTGACCAACCCTCGATACAAGGGCCGAGTGAGCTTTCCCGACCCCGGCTACTCCCTGCACATCAGCAATCTCAGCTGGGAGGACTCAGGGCCGTACCAGGCTCAGGTCAACCTGAGGACGTCGCAGATCTCCATCGTGCAGCGCTACCGTCTACGTGTGTACCGTGAGTGTCAGCTGGGGGCTCCGATGCTGCCTGTCCGGGGCTCTCCCCAGCTTTGCGCGCGAAGGAGCAGTGGTCCCGGGACTCAGAGTTACGGTTGGAGGGGCGGGGATGGGAGGTGGGCTGTCTCCTGTGCGCCCAAGCCCGGTGTCTGAGCTGCGGAGTGACCGGAGCGGCGAGGCCCTGGGCACGTGGGCTGTTCCCCTGGACCTTCCACGCGCAGTGAGAGGGGTCTGGAGCTTTGTGTGCGGACGTCCGGGGGCCCTTCTCTCCCACTGAGATCCTGCATCCTGGGAATGGATGCGGCCTCTAGGCCTGAGTGCTCGATCCCCCTGTGCCCTGTGAGGGCTGCTAATCAATGTCTCCTCTCCACCCGAACCAAGTTTCTCAGTGCCCGTGACACACTGACTGATCTCCACCTGGAATCTTGCAGAGACACTGATTAAACTATCAATGCCCCCAGGAGGTGTGACAGTATTTTCTGGGATCAACGAGGTAGAATGGGTTTGGAAGAAGGTAGGGTGTGCAGGGGACGGAGAGAAGGTGAGGCCATGTTGGGGGGCACGTAGAAAATGCCAAAGGCAGCCCTATCTACCTTAGTAGTTGCCTGGGGGACCCTGGAACCAGATTTTACAGCAGCTGTATTAGTTTCTGGACAGGCACCCCTGTCCCCTCAGGATTGAGGACCTTAAGAGAACAGCCCCAACCCCTGATTACTTAAGAGGGTCTTTGTGTCCCTCCTTCATCTAGGCCGGCTGTCGGAGCCTCGTGTCACCGTGAACTTTGAGATCTCTCAGGAAGATGGCTGTAATATATCTCTGACCTGCTCTGTGGAGAAGGCAGGCCTGGACATGACCTACACCTGGCTATCCAGGGAGGATGGTGTGGACACAGTGCACGAGAGCTCTGCCCTCAGCACATCCTGGCGGCCTGGGGATAATGCCCCCTCTTACACCTGCAGGGCCAGCAACCCCGTCAGCAGCATCACTTCCCGCCCCATCCCTGCCGGGTCCTTCTGTTCAGGTACCAGGCCCCTGGGGACAGCCCCGAGCTACTGCAGGGCTCTC
The DNA here is from genome assembly GCF_002288905.1 of Enhydra lutris kenyoni. Taxonomy (NCBI): domain Eukaryota; kingdom Metazoa; phylum Chordata; class Mammalia; order Carnivora; family Mustelidae; genus Enhydra; species Enhydra lutris. Next base: position 4,661,367 of record NW_019154178.1, on the reverse strand, counting down.
AGCTACCACCGCCCTCCCTCCGTTCTTCCCAGGAGAGTACCTGGTACCCAGAACTGCACTCCTCCCCATGGGACCTGGTCCCCTGGGCTGGGGACGGGGCCGGCGCTCCCAACTCCCAAAGGTTCTCGAGTCTCTCGCTCAGCTTGAGATCATTCCCTGCATCTCAGCTCCTGACTTCTGTGATCAGAACACACATGTCCAGGGACCCTTGCCAAGGAACAGCAATTGGCTGTGAACTTGAGACCCCTCTGTGGGATCTGGGCTGGGTGTCCGCCTCTGAATCTGGACCTCCCCCCTCCCCCGCCCTGGTGAGCCCCTCTCTCCTTGCCTCCTTCTGCCCCAGATCCCGGCTGTCCTTCGGAGAAGTCCACTCACCCCTGCGTCTTGACCAAGGGGCTGCTGCTCCTCGCGCTCCTTGTGGTCCTGGCTGCGGGGCTGTGGCTCACTGGAGCCCCAACACGGGGCCGAACACCAAGGAAGAGGAAGCTCGAGAGAAACAGACTCAGACTGAAAAAGAAGGAGAAGCCCCACCCCAGCCTGGCCTGAGCGACCCTGGGACCACAGTCCTGAGCGCTGTTTCTCCCCCAGCCCCCGGGGGCCTCTCCTCCCAGGGGGCCGAGGGCTGGGTGCTGTAAGGGCCATACTCCACAGGGGGTGGGGGAGAGGATGATTATCCCGCAATAAAGTCGAATTAGGTGACCACCGCTCTGGGGGGTGACGTTGGGTCCTCGGCCGCACCACTCCCCAGACCTGCTTCCCGGGCTTTCCTTGCGATCTGGGCGTCTTCCCCCGCAGCCGCTGTGCTTTCCCACGCCTGCCTCTGCTAAGGAGAGTGAGTCCAAAGCCCCCTTCACAGCAGTCTTTATTCTTCAGCCCCTACCCCACCCCCGCCCAGGGTACACTTTCCTGTGACCCTACCTGAGTCTGGGAGTCCTACGCCGGGGAGAGGTGCCAGAGAGATGCCAGAGAGAGGTGGGAGCACTGAGCAGCCCCAGGGGGGCTAAACTTCCCGCTCAGATTCTGCTCTCAGAGCCTGCCGCCTGCCCAGTCCCTGGGCTCAGGGCAGAAGCTGTGTGGCCCATTGAGATGTCCTGCGTCCCGGGGCTGAGCCAAGCCAGGTGACCCTCAGTCAGTCGCCTTCCCGTCCACTTGACACTCGCTAGCTGCTCCTGGCCTCTGCGGCCCGGCCTTTGAGGCCGGCCCCAAGACGGACGACAACTGGGCTGGACTGGTAGCTGGAGTCTAGACCGCTGATGCTGTCTGTGGTTGGTACTGCTGTCTGGTCCTCTTCTCCAGATTTCCAGTCTCAGACCTACTCTCTGGACCCTTGTCCTGGGGGCACGCCCACCCGCTCCACGTGCACCCATCCCTGGCCAAGCCCTTACGCTGACCCCAGCAGCCTGAACCCCTCACCCAAGCCTGCTGAGCCCTTTGTCCAGCAGACACCCATTCAGGCTCCGACCCTTTCCTGGGGCTGAGGCGGCACGGGAAGGCTGGCTGGTACCCCTGGGGGGGGGGATCTCTGAAGTATAGTGAGGGACCAGGGCTGGGCCGTGTGGCAGAAACTATCTTACATTCCTCCTGCTTGCCTTCCCCTCTCTCAGTGAGAAGGATGCTGGTCTCCAAAATGACTTCCAAGGGGCAGTGGGATGCGTAGGGGAATCGTGGGGACCAAGGACACTGCTTTTGGGAAGATAGGGCAGGTGGGCTAGGCACTAGGACACCCAGGAGGAGGGTTCTTTCCCAGGTCCCAGCCTGGAAAGGAAGCAAGGCCATGAGGCAAGTGGTGGGGGGGAGTGTCCTAAGTTTCTAGGCAGGAGATGGAGCCCCTTGGGGCCTGGAATGGAGTTGGTGACATTGGGAAACCAAGCTCCAAAGAGCTCCTCAGGTGGGCAACAGATCAGCTCTACTCCCTGGGGGCCTGAGCCCTTGTCCCCCTGGAAGGCAGTCCTGGCCCGAGGCTGATTTTCTGCCCCTCTGCCCCGTCCCCCAGGAGGTCCCACCTTCCAAGAGGCCTGCGGTTCAGGGCCAAGGCTGCAGCCCCTGTTCCTCCAGCTCCTGCATTCCGTTTCTGGAGACTGACTGGGAAGGCACACGGGGCTGCTGGGTTTTCCTGGATCTCAGAGTTAGGCCCACGGAAAGCGAGTAAAGAGATGGATGGTCCCTGTCCATCTGGTCCAGGGCTCTCCCCGGAGCTGGCCAAGTCTTTCTTCCATCATCTCCGAACAGAGAAGGGCTGAAACCCCAAAGCATCAGGGGGAATCTGAAAGAGGAAGGCAGAGCCCCTCAGACGGAGGAATTGCGGCTCAGGGAGGTCCGGGCCACTCTGTCTGCAGGAAGCCAGGGAAATGATCAGCTGGTAGCACTTCGCCCTTGGCAGAGTTTGCCTGCCCTTTGACACAGATGGAAGCAAACGGGGGCAGGAGTGGTGTGGGGCGGAGGAGGGAGGGCAGTATTTAGGGATCCACTAAGAGTCAGGCACTGGGCTAGCACTGGGGAGGCAGGAAAGACCTGGCCTACCCTCACGGAAGTCTTCCTGCAGTCTGTGAAGACCATAATTACGAGGTGTGACAAGGGCCATGGGTGAAGGTGAGGGCACAGTGGGAGGATGGGTCCCTGCCCCCAAGGGAAGAGGAGAGCACAGTTTCTGACCCCAGATTAGCCGGGAGTCCAAGGAAGGGACATTCTCGCCTCAAAGAAGACGAATGGGAAGACACTGGTTTGTGGCAGAGCACAGTGACTTCTAGGGACTGAGACCATACCACGCAGGGGACAAAGGGAGAGGTAAGAAGAGGGTCAGAAGAGGAGGCCAGGCCCCTCTGAGAGACTCAGCGTTGTGGGACATTCAAGCAGGAACACCCTCCTGGACCTACGGCCTCACGGGGACAGAAGGTAGGGATGCCCATGGCGAGGGGACAGTCTGTGAGAGACCACACCGGGTGATAGAGCTAGTGCTCCCAGGGGTCAGTGGCGCCCGTGGAACTGACCACAATGACTGATCTTCTTCTCAGCAAGTTGAAAATATGTGGGCCGGCTGATACTTGGGTTACATAAAATCCTAGTGGGTTGAACACCCTTTCCCAGAGAGTAACAATCACAGAACGAGGGGGACCCAGAAGAAAATCTTAATTTTGAGACTCAGGGACTATTTTTAATTAACTTTCACTTCTGGCACAGTGAGGCAACAAGTTTCGGGGCTAGGTTCCTGTTCTTGCCCAAAAGCCCACAAGATACTTCAGAATCAGAGCAAAATGACAATAATAATACAATTCACAAAATAAGGATTCGGGGGGAAAATAACCAGACCATCAACTTTTTAAAAATGGAAAGTTATTTTAAATCCCAAGATCACAAAAAGTTATTTTACAACCAAATGAAATTAGCTCTTCCTCAAGAAAACCCTGGAAACAGGGGCGCCTGGGTGGTTCAGTCAGTTGTCTGTCTGTCTTTGGCTCAGGTCGTGATCCCAGGGTCCTGGGATCAAGTCCCGCACTGGGCTCTCTGCTCGGCAGGGAACCTGCTTCTCCTTCTTCCTCTGCTTGTTCCCCCTTTGTGCGCTCTCTCTGTCAAATAAATAAACAAAATTAAGAAAAATAGGAAGAAAACATTGGAAACAGCAGATACGAACTTTTGGATCAGAGGGGGAGGGAGATCTTCTCTGCTGGCTAGTGAGGGACCACGGGGTAGAGAAGGCTGGGTGCGGACATCTGTTTGAAGCCCTCTCCTGGCTTTCACACAGCGTCCGCTAACCTGTGCTCTGAGTGGCCTCATGAAGTCTGGTACCTTGTAAAGGAATGTGGAAAGCTGCCACCTGGAGAGACTCCGCCGGAAGGGTGGTGGGAAATAACACACCACCTCTCCTGCCTCCCCTCCTCCTCCCCCTCCTCTCGCCACATTTTCCTCTCTCGGTCGCAAGGAGCCCACCGAAGTTTACACCTGGAAGAACTTTCCAGCAGTCTGTCCCTAAGGATGGAACGGATTACTGGGGGAATGTCGAGCTTCCTGGCCCAGGATGTGGGCCCGTCGGGCCAGAGACCACCTGGAAGGAGAATGTGGCTGGGGTCCTGGTGGGAGTGGTTCAGTGTGTCCTGCAGGGTCTCTTCTGGTAGACCTGGAGGCCATGAATCCACGAATGGGATGCGTGGAAGGCTCCATGGGAGTCACGGAGTTCAGACTGGGGGTAAAGCAGTGAACGCGAAGGACCTGCACAGGTATGGCTGCTTAAGCCTGCTGGAGAAGGCATGTTGACCCTAGATCCCTAAGGGGCCCCCCAGGTCACCAAGGAGAAAGCTCTGAGGGGCAGCAGTGCCAGACATCTTTTGGCCTGAAGTCTCTAACGAGGTGGGTTTCACGAAGTCCAGGCTGGGAGTGCGCTCAGCCCTGCGCTGATCAGGATGGGAAGTCTGGGGCAAGTCCTAGTTTTCTCATGAGTCAAAGCAGAGCCATGCCTCCTCCCCAGGTTCTTGGCCCAGGGGACCTAAGGGCTGCAAAGCCCGTAGTCCAGGGTCTAGCCCCCTGCAGAGTTCAGGAGGCGATCTTTCCATGCGCCTGTCCGGATGCCTCCCGTCCTGCCCGCCCCCCCGCTCCCCCGGACTGTTTCGCGGGGTCGCGGGCGCTGCGAGCTGCCGCGGGGGCGACCTGGCAGCCTCGGCCCGGGCGCACGGTCCCCTGAGCACCCTGTGGGAGGCGCCGGGGCAGGAGCTGGGAGCTCGCCAGCGCAGACAGGTATTTCCAGTCGGGCCGGAGCAGAAGCGGGTGGGTGGCGGTGGGGGTGGGGCGGGGGAGGCGAGCCCGGGCCCCACCCCACCCCCACCCCCAGCCCCCACCGCGCGGGTCCCCCGGGGGTCCTGTTCCCGGCCGAGCGCAGACCGCGGGGCTCGCGGGCGGCTGGCCCGGGACGGGGGCGGGCCGGCTCCGGTCGGCCGGGGCCTGGGTCCTGGCGGCGGCTGCCCCGGGTGGCGCCCGGCGCGCGGAGCTCCGCCAGGGGGCGGCCCGAGTCCGCGGCCACGCGTCCCGCGCCACCGAAACTACAACTCCCAGGCCGCTCGGGGGTCGCGGCCGCCCCGCCCCGCGGGTCGGCCCCCTCGGCAGCGGGCGGGGCGCGGCGGTCTCCAGGGCGACGCGGGCGCTGGGGCGCCGGGCAGGAGGCGGGCCCGCCCCCTATTGTGTGGCTGCGGGAGCCTGGCCGCGCGGCGCCGGGCAGGTGAGGGCGGGGGCGCGCCGGGGGCAGGGACGGCCGCCCGCGGGGCTCGGGAGTCCGGGGGGCGCGGAGCACGCGGGAGCGCTGGGGCGCCGTGGGATTCTTTGGGGAGCAGAACTAGAGTTCTGGGGAGTGAAGTGGGCTTTTTGGTGGGCGGGTGGGGGGGTTCCCCGAGACCCGGAGGCGTCTGGAGGTAACGCGCGCGCGCGCGCGTGTGTGGGTGTGTGGGTGTGCGCGCGCGTCTGTGCAGGGGGTGGGTCTGGGGGTTCCGAAAGGGAGACTTCTGGGGTCCGGAGGGGGCGAAGGAGCGGGGAACTGGGGGTGGGGCATCAGAAGAGTATTGTGGGCTGAGGCTGGAGAATATGGGGAGGGAGATTACAGGGCAGAGGATAGGAGAAGTGGGTGGTGGGGTGGATCCTGGAGGAGACAGGAGGGGAGTTCCTTGAAGCGCGGAGAACCTGGTGCAGTTGGAGATCAGGGGTGGAAGATGGGTACTGGGGGCGGGGGGGTGGGTACGGTGAGAAGTAGGGATAGCTGGAATCGGAACACTTGGTGGGGAGACCCGACAGGTGAGGACGTGGTTGGGGGGTGGGTGGGCAGAGGAGTAGGAAGATGCAGGAAAAACAGAGGAATTCGGGGGAAACCCGGGAGGGAACTGGGGTTCCTATCCACTTGGAAAATGATCTGTCAGGGAAGAATGGGAGAGCTGGCTGGGTGCAGGGGAAGCAAGAGGAATGTTTGCTGGTGAGTTGTCCGGGCCGCTGGCCGCTAAGTAGAAGCCGGGGTCAGGCTGCGGGGCGTGGAAAACATTTTACAACCAGTCCAGAAGTGGGAGGCCAAGAGTGGGGTGGAGGCCACAGTGCAGAGCCTGGTTGGCTTTCTGGGGCCCACGGCAGCCGTGCCCCTGACCCCAGCCCGCTGTGATTACCCTAGATGCTCTGGGGCTGGGGCCGTTCTACCCAGGGCTCACTCTGTACACCCTAAGGACTCGCAGGCTCTCTGGCTTCTCCTGGGTCTGGCCTCTAGGGTTGGGGAAGGGAAAGCCTGGCAAACCCTGGGCCCCAAGGACAGTGAATGGGGAGCCCTGGGGTGAGGCACCTGGGTCAGGGCCGAGGGCTGCCTGGCAGCATCACGGAGGGAAAGGTGCCAGCCGGAGGGAAAGTTGCCAGCGGCCTGCCAGGGGACCTGCCCAGACCTGGAGGATGCAGGGGGCGGGAGCCTTCCACCAGGTTGGAGAGGCCGCCCCTCCTCTCCCAGTGCCTGACTCACTTGCTGCCCGGAGCCGTGTTGGGAGGCCGAGTGGAGAGAAAGGTGTAAGGTCTCCAGTTTCCAGGGTTCACAGAGGCTGGGGAAATGGGCAAGGAATCGTGCGTGGGGGTTCCCTGGGAGCCGCTTTGTGTGATTCTGATACAGGTTTTGCCCTTCACTGGCTCCGTGCCCCTGAGCAAGCCTGTCTGGGATCCCTGCTTGTCACTGTGGGGTGTAAGCCTTGCGATCTTGTTACTAGCCTCAGGGCTAAGGAAGGAGAACAGAGGAGGCTGAGCCGTGGGGCCTCTTCCTCTCCCATTTTCCTGACATCTTTTTCCAAGTGGATAGGAGCCCCAGTTCCCTCCCAGCTCAGCCTTCTGAGCACTTACGGAACCCCTGGTTTCCCTGGAATTCCTCCGTCTTCCTTAAGATCTTCCCACTGCTCTGCCCCACCCTCCCTGTGCCCTCACCTGTCGGGTCTCCCCACCCAGTGCTCCCCAGGGCTCCCACCCTGGCCCTGGAGGGCCCTGATTCCCCAGGGCTACAGGATCTCTGGTCTCTGGGCCCCTCCCCTACTTATCTTCTCTCCTCTCTCTTCCTTTGCTCTCGTCCTGGCCTTTCTCTAACTGTGGGGTTTCTTCCGGTCCCAAGGATTGGCCGGCTCTGTGTGTTGCTGTGCATTTTGCGTTGAAGTCTGGTGCTCCGGGAGCGACTTCAGCAGGTGTTATGTGAGCCAAACCCAGATCGTCCAGAAGAGTGAGCGCTGAAAGCTGCCACCTACTCAGAAGGCGCTGTGGGGCCTGCTGGGCTGTGGACACCCCCAGGCCCCTCCGCCTGGGCCCCCGTGGATAGGAGGGGCCGGGCACGCAGGCCGTGGGCTATGGTTTGGTGCCTTGGTGTGACCATCCTCAGCCTGATCATCAGCCAGGGGGCTGACGGTGAGCCGGACTCCCAGGGCTCAGGTGCTCCCCGCTGGCCTTGGTGTGGGGGGCAGTCCCCGGGGAGGGGAGCGGGGGCCAGGGGGTGGTGGTGGTAGGGCGGGTCCTGGAGACGTTGCGGAGTCTCTCAGTCACTTCGCCAAGCCCGGGGGAGCCCTCAGAGCTACCGAGGAGTGCCCTCTCCCAGCCCTGACCAGGGTCCCTGCTGTGGGCCTGCCCCACCTCACAGGTCAAGGGAAGCCTGAGGTGGTGTCCGTGGTGGGCCGAGCGGGCGAGACTGCAGTGCTGGGCTGTGACCTGCTGCCCCCCGCCGGCCGCCCACCCCTGCATGTCATTGAGTGGCTGCGTTTTGGATTCCTGCTTCCCATCTTCATCCAGTTCGGCCTCTACTCTCCCCGCATCGACCCTGATTACGTGGGTAAGACTGGTCCTCATGTGGGAAGTTGGGAGGTGCTACCAACACACCAAGGACGGTGGGTGGGGGGCGGTGGAGGGCAGGACTTCTCTACTGCTCTGCCTCCCCCTCCCCCACTGTCTCAAATGCCGCTTAGGAGGTTCAAGGCCTCTGGGGGGTGGGCGGATGGGCAGCAGGGTGGGTGGGTCTGTGACCCGCCTGCTGCTCCAGTGGGGGCCTAGTCTGGTCTGAGTACAGAAGACGTGTGCGTGAGTCTGGTGGGGGGCTGGCCAGGGCCAGGTTCTCTAAAGATTAGGGAATGAATGGGGCCAGGCCGAGTTCCTGCTTCTGGTGGCTCCTGTCAGGATTTCCACTAGTACATTGGCCTCCCAGGGGCCGCCTTCTCCGCCTTCTGCACCCCTGCCCCCTCGCTGGCTCCCTCAGAGGGCTTGGCTTCCTTCTAATCCCAGATGGATCCTTAATCTGAGCGGTTTCCTGAAGGCCTCAGAGAGCAGTGTGTGGGAGGGCCCAAGGTGGAGGCTGGGGCTCCCCGGTTAGACCGTCTTCCTGCCTTTCTCTGCCTGGGGGGATCCAGGAAAGGCCACCTGGGCAGACGTTGGTGGGGGAAGAGACCCCCACCTTTTCCCTCTTGAGTTTGAATCCCGAGATCGGCCCTGGGATTGGCTGAGGTCTTCCTGAGGGGCAGGCTGAGCTCCGGCAGGTGCTGCTGAAGGAAGAGTTTATTTTCAAACTGGGGACAGTTGTTGGCAAACAGCCTGGTTGGGAGCGTGTGTGTCTCCACAGGCCCTGTGAGGGCTGAGGACAGCAGGCCCCAGTGAGGACAGTGGGGGGAAATGGCCGTACCCACCAGCCCTCCCTCCCTGCCTCTGTGGGGTCTGGCAGGCAGGAGGGGCTTGGGCCCCGGGGCTGAGGCTGGGCTGTTAGAGAGAGTTCCCCGGGGGAGGATGGGGCAGGTGCGGGTGGGGCTGTGGAGGGAGAGGGCTTTTCCTGGGGGCTGTGCAACTGTCCTTCCCGCCCTCCGCCCTGATTTGGGATCCCTTGGGCCGACAAGCCACTGTGTGGCTGGCAACTTTGTGACCCGTGGGTTTCCGTTTTGTTGCTCCTTGGAGCTGCAAGGACCGGGAGAAGTCCCCACCGGGGCTCTTCCTACTCTGCCCTTTCTGTCCACCCCTGCCCCTCGTCTGGAGCTCCTGGTCTGGCCTGCGCTGGTCTGGGGAGTCAGGGCCCTGGGGGAGGCCCCCGTGCCCATTAACTCTCTTACTGCCTCCCAGTGTGGAAGGGGCCTCTCTTCCTTTGTGTAGGGGACTCGGGACTGTGGTTGCTAGGCAACAGGAGGTGGAGGTTGCTAAGGACAATGGTGTCCTGTCATAAGCTCTCTGGGCAAGTGAAGGAGAGATGGTCCGGGACTGTGTGTGAGGCCGGTGGCCTAGAGTGTGGGAGGGACTGTGCCCGAGACCAAAGCAGCCCCTCTTGGAGTACTCCAGAACCCATCTGGCGGAGTCGCCGGGCTTTACAGACTAGCACAGAGTAGGGGAGAGCAGTACGGACCAGGCTGGGGCTGCATCCAGGAGGAAGGCAGTGACTGTCCATCCAGCGCCCAGCACGGAGCCTGTGCAGGGCGCCTTTGTGGTCCCGGTGTCCAGAGGGATGGCAGCCTCGGATTACTCACGCTACGCCCCCTCGCCGGGGGCGGGGTTGTCTCAGACCTGCCCTTCTAATCCACGAAACAGTTCTGGTCTTTGACTTTCATGGCATCTTTCTTGGGGGTTTGAAGGTAGCCCGTGTGGCAGGGAGGCACGGGTTTTCTCTCTGCCCTGAGCTGTGGGGTTCAAAGCAGTTCTCTCCTCCTGTTCAGAACCCCCGCTCTCTCCTGTCATCTCCCCTTGCTACCCTCCGGTGGTCTCTGAAAGTGCTCGGTAGTCCTCTCACTTGGCGGTCCTTGGACTGTCTGGACACACCAAACACCATTTCTTGAACTGTGTGTATGTGAACTTGTACATGTACGTGAGTGTGGGTTCTCTGCCTTCCAAGAGCCGGAGAGCAGAGTCTGTGTCTCCTGCTCCCTTTACACGCCCCTGCGCGCGGGAGGTCTAGAGCCCACCAGGCTCCGGCCCTTCCGGTCCTTTCCTCTGAGTGAAATCTTGGGAGGATTAAATGTGGTGCTGGTGGTCCAGGTTCAGGGCTCAGTCTCCCTTTTCTCTTCTTCCTCCCTTGTAGAACTCGAGGGTCACCATCGTGAAAAGTTGCTATCCTACGGCACTTAGGAGAGGCTGCACACTGGCGTCTGCGGGGCTCCGTGGCCAGGCCAGTTAGGGTGCCGGAGGAATCCCAGAGCAGGGTGGAGGGTGTGATTATGTTAAATATTTACCTGCAAAGTGTAGGCTTATCTCCTGGGTGGGGAATTCAACTCCCAGCCTGTGAAGCAGGTCCCCACCCGGAGAGTCCACACCTCTGGACCTCATCCTCGGAATAAAAAAGCCCTGGCCTTACTAAGATCACCACCCCAGCCTGAAGGCGATCATACTCCTCTTCCCTGACAACACTAGGGGCACTGCAGGCTTCATTTATATTTTGGAAATATCACCCTGGAGGTAGAAGGGAAGCAGACTCGCAGCGTCAGAATTTCTGGTATTAGAATGGACGATTAGGGGCGATGTCTGGTCCGTGGGTACAGGCAGGTGTGAAAGGACTTGTCTTAAAAGTGGCAGTGGTTTTGTGTAACCCCAAAGATTGAGAAAGTCTCATCCATCCCTATCAAAGGCCAAAGTGTGGTGGGCTGATGCATGTGACGGAAGGTGGGCTCGAGGCAGGGAGACGAGCTGGTGGGCCGTGGAGGAATGCAGGGGAGAGGTGCTACGGGACCACACCACGGCGAGGTTCCTGGAGAAGAAACAGATACCGAGGAGGCAGAATTTCGAAGATGTACTGAAAACGCAGGTGTGGGAGGTAACGGACAGGAGTTAAGGTGGTCCCAGGTTTCTGGTAGGGTAGCTTGGTGCGTGCTGGGGCTGGCCATTGCTCGGGCTGGAGGAGAGGATGTGTTACCAGGCAAGAGGCAGGATCAAGTTCAAGTCCAGCTTCTGATTTCAAATCTTGTGCTTGTTTGTTTGTTCAACAGTGTGTGAGCCCAGTGTTCCCCACACCCCACCCGGCCAGGTTTGCCTTCCCTCTCTTACACGTGACGCTGAAGTCAGCTGACTTGTCCAAGGGAGTCTCTCTGGCTCCCGAGTGCAGGCCTCTGTCACTAGGCCGCCCCGCCAGGGACACCTGAGGCTGTGTGGGGAGGGTGCTGAGGGATCTGCGGGGGCGGCATCCGTCTGAACCTGCTGGTGTGCCAGATGCCAACTGAGGGTGCACCGGGGTGTCTGCCTGGGCTGTGGCTCTGTGGCTTTGTGGAGCTCCACATGGCCAGCCGGCGGGGGTGGGGGGCCTGGGGGCATAGGGGGATGGGGTGAAGAGGCTGCTGACCTTGCTGCCTGGCTGGGCTGGACTCTGGCCACCCTAAGGCGCTTAGGCCGTTGATAATAGTCCTGGGGGATTAGGGGCTTTGGGAGGCGAGACCTGGGTCCCTGCTCAGGCCCCAAACACTGCTGAGGTTTCCAGGGACTGTCCTCTGGCAGGAGGAGTACTCGGGGAGCCAGACCTTGCCCCTATAAAGAGCTGTGGGGTGGGATAGGTCCTGTAAGAGTCACAGGGAGACTAAGTGTGGCTCTTAACCCCCCACCCCCATCCCCCAACGGCCTTTGCAGCCCCTGCGGTTCAGGAGAGTGTGTTGTCCACCTGCTGCCGCTCGGGGTTCTCTTGGTCTAGACAGGGTCGCAGCTGCTGAAAGGCAGGGGTAATCCAGGGCTGAGTGGAGGGACCTGCCCTCAGTGACCCAGCCCCACCTGTGTCTCTCTGGGCCGGGCCCCACTTGATCAGGGTAACTGGAGGAGACTGGGCCCATTCTTGAGCTCTGAGAACCACCAGTGTGACCAGGGCTTTGGGGCTCCTCTCCCAGGGCGAGTCCGGCTGCAGAAAGGGGCATCTCTCCAGATTGAGGGGCTCCGAGCGGAAGACCAGGGCTGGTATGAGTGCCGCGTGCTCTTCCTGGACCAGCACAGCCCTGAGGACGACTCTGCTAACGGCTCCTGGGTGCACCTCACGGTCAATTGTATGAAGCCGGGAGCAGGTGGTGGCGAAGGGAGGAGAGCAGCATGATGGGGGCCTGTGGCTGGGGGGGGGGGAAGGGGTTCCCGTGCCCCACCCTTGTTGACACCACTTGTTTGCTGGCTCACTGTCTGCATCTCCCCCGCCCCACGCTGGTGCTTCCTCTTCTTCAGCCGGGGTCCCAGCTGCCTGCGAGGCTCTGTTGGAACTTGAGTCTTACCTGTTCCTGCTGCTCTGGCGGGGAGAGGGGGACGCGACGGAGGCTGTGGGGTCCCGAGTGACACATAGCTCACGACATACTCAGCGAGTTTTTTTTTTCCCCCAAACATCTTTTAACGCAGCACCTCATGAACTCTCTCAGCCCCTAGAAGGGAGGGAAGTCCTAACTGTTCCCATTTCTCTGTGGAGACTGGATGATGCCACTGATGAGGGGCAAAGCGGGTCTCCTGGAGCAGCGTCAGAGGCCACTGGCTCTCCCGCAGCCCCCAGCCGTGTGCAGCCCCGTGGCCAGCTCTACAGGCCAGTGTGGGGATAGGCTGACACATTCCTCACTGGGCCCGGAGGGCGGCAGACAGGGTGGCCCTGGCCTGGTGGGCTGAGGGCTGCAGCCCTGACCTGCCTTCCTGGCCCTCGGACACTGCTCTGTGGACTGATATCTGGCACCCCCATGCCTCTCTGCAGCGTCCCCTCAGTTCCTGGAGACGCCTCCCCAGGTGCTGGAAGTTCGGGAACTCGAGTCTGTGACCCTGCGTTGTGTGGCCCGGGGCAGCCCGCAGCCTCATGTGACCTGGAAGCTCCGAGGACAGGACCTTGGCCAGGGCCAGGGTCAGGTGCAAGTGAGTACTGGGGCTGGGCAAGGAGGGTAGATAGAGCAGGGGAGGCAGGTGGAGGCCTGGGAGGGGGCTGGAGGACCGGGCAAAGGCCATGCTCCCACAGGAGGGGCTGTGTGTTGGCTTCCTGAGCCCGGTGTGCTGCCTCCCTCTGCCGGCCAGCCTCGGGAGTGCAGGGTCAGAGGCCGGTGGGAGGGCAGGGGGAGGCACAGGGGACCCTCCTCATCCCCTCCTACCCTAGGTGCAGAATGGGACACTGTGGATCCGACGGGTGGAGCGAGGCAGCTCCGGAGTCTACACCTGCCAAGCCTCCAGCACCGAGGGCAGCACCTCCCACGCCACCCAGCTGCTGGTGCTAGGTGCTCTCAGGGGGGAGGGCCGTGACCTGCGGCTGGGGTGCACACAGCAGGAGTGGGGAGGGGTGTGTGGAGAGAGAGGGAGCTCCCAGTTCAGTCTGGTCCTCCAAAACCAGCATCTTAATTTTTAAAGGATCAGTGAATGGACAAGTAGACATTTAGTGCCCAGCAGTGTAGTGTGTGACCCCCCGATGCCCAGTTTCCTCGTCTACATATAAGGAGGTTCATATTTGCATCTTAGCACTATTACAAGAACTTAACCGAGCACAGTGATCAGCACTTAGTAATTCCTGTCCAAGCCCCCTTGAGGAAAGTGAGCAACGGGGCCTGGACTCTGCCTGCCCTGCCTCCTCCGCAGGGAAGTCAGAGGAACCAGCGTCCCGTCGCTCTCCTTGGTCCTGAGGGCGGGCGTGCATGGAACTGCTAGGGGCCAAGTCCACCGGTGGCGGGAAGGCCCGGATGAGGCTTGCTTGCCCTGTTAACCTGGGGCAGCTCTCCTCACTCTTCTGCCTCTGAGCCTCCATTTCCTCATCTGTGGAGGGGAGACAGTAACTCCTCCCACAGAAGGCACTTGTGAGGACTTGTGAAGAGTCGTGCGGTGACGTGCTTATGGGAGCGGCCGGCGTGCCGGTGGTGTTCTCTATGCTAGCTTGGATCATTACCTCTTAGGACTGACCCCTGGCGCAGCAGAGCCCAGGGAGGGGCGAGGGCGGTGGAGCAGCCCACCAGACTGCGTGGCCTGGCCTGACTCCGTGGGAAGAGCGTTCCAGATGGGGTTCGGAGCAAAGGCAGGGCAGTGGGAATGAGGCGCAGAGCCGGCTGCCCCTAGTGACCTGAGTCTGTAACGTTGGCCAGGCTGGGAGCCGTTGGATCATGAGGGCCCATGAGGCTAGATCAAGAAATTTGAGCTTAACGTGGTAGGAGCCAGGAGCTGTTGTGAGTTCTGGGGCAGAAGTGTCCTGGGGCCAAAGGGAGGCATTTCTACGTGAATGGCTTCCGGAGGGGCAGAGAGGGGGAGCCGGGGTCAGAGGTTGCCGCAGTATCCTGGGGTAAGGTACTGGGTATCCGCAGTAGGGTAAGACACACAGAGGTGACTTCAGGTGGGACAGATGAGGGATGTAAAGGGTAAATAGGCAAATAATAAAACCGATTTCCCAACCCCACACACACGCACACGCACACACACAGCTTCTAGGCCGGGGAATCTGGGTGAATGGTGGTGTTCCTGGAGGGAAGGGGAGCTGGTCTGGGGGAGAGAAGGAACTTTTTTCACGTACAGGGTCAGAGCCCGTTTCGGCTCCCCGAGGCCCTGTAGCAGCCCCTTCTGTATTCCAGAAGGCAGATCCGGAAGAACTGCTGAAGGGACCTCAGGGTTCTGGGCAGACTGTGGGCTGATGCCCCTCCCTCCCCTTGTGCTCCCCCAACAGGTCCCCCAGTCATCGTGGTACCCCCCAGGAACAGCACGGTCAATGCCTCCCAGGATGTTTCCCTGGCCTGCCGGGCTGAGGCGTACCCCACTAACCTCACCTACAGCTGGTTCCAGGACAGCACCAACGTGTTCCACATCAGGTGGGGCTTGGGGGTGGGTGAGGGGCCGGTAGGCAGCCTTCGAGGAACAAGCCTGGAACCCGGCCCACACATGCCATCTTGTAGACGGCTGCAGCCCCGCGTGCGGATCCTGGTGGACGGGAGTCTGCGACTGCAGGCCGCCCAGCCTGATGATGCGGGCCGCTACACCTGCGTGGCCAGCAACGGCCTCCCGCGCACACCCTCGGCCTCTGCCTACCTCACGGTGCTCTGTAAGCCTGACCCCGTTCCCTCCCCAGTCTGCTCCCCTCCCCTGGGCCAGGCTGAGCTCCTGCCCTCCAACCTGCCACTGCTCCCCTCCACCAGACCCAGCCCAGGTGACAGCGATGCCTCCGGAGACACCCCTGCCTGTGGGCATGCGGGGGGTGATCCAGTGCCCGGTCCGGGCTAACCCCCCACTGCTCTTTGTCAGCTGGACCAAGGATGGGCAGGCCCTGCAGCTGGATAAGGTAGGGGCCTTGGCCCCAGGGGAAAGAAGGGCTCAGCTTGGTGTTCTCCTAGTCAGGGTAGCTGGGCTGGAGGGAGCTCCACTGAATTCAGGTCGGTGGCTGGGGTACACTTCTTCCCCGGGGCTGTGTGGGGTATTTGGGGAACAGGAATGCCACAACTGTCCTTAAGAGCACAGCCAGAGGGGCTAGGGCAGCACACACGCTGGAAGGCTGGGGCTGGTTGAGGAGAGCTCAGCAGCGGCTTCTGGGACTTTGGTGATGGGCCTTGGGGATGCACAGACATTCCAAGAGGAAGCCAGGGCCCTGGGGCAGGGAACCGTGCAGCGTGTGTAGGGTATGGTGAACCCCAGGGTCGGGGCGGGGGGCTGGTGGGAGTCCCACTGCCTGTGGGGACGTGATGCTACCGAAAAAGCTCAAGGGATAGGTTGGGGCCAGAAGGAAGCTCTGTGGATACCGAGTGACTGTTCCATTGTTCCCCGGCAATCTTCGCAAAGGGAATACAACCCAAGGGGGGCTGTCCCCGGGGCTTCTGCAATTAGGACTCAGTACATTTTTGTTGAATGTTACCAAAAAAGCCTGCAGGCAGTTGGAGCCTGTGAAGTTGTCTGAGCCAGAGGTGTGACAGCTTCGGAGCTCTGAGCAGGAGCTGAGTCCATGAGTGAGTGGAGGACAGAGTGGACGCAGGGACAGGGGTTCAGAGGCTGTTGAGACGGTCCAGGGGACAGGTGAGGAGGTCATGGCAGTGGACGGGCTTGACGCCTAGACAAAGGCCTTCCCAGAGGACAGAGCTGGTGAGCATTCGGATGGGGGAGTGAGGAGTCTGGGGTTAGTAGGGACAGTGGGGCCCTTAACAAAGAAATAGGGAAGCCAGGGAAAGGAAGGGATTTGGGATGGAAAATGCTGACTTTCATCATGGAGTGGTGGGAAGACAGGTGGGGGACACCCCGGCAGGCAGGGAGCCCCCTACCAGGGCTCAGCTCCAGGGGGCGCCCCTGGGGAAGATAAGTGAAGGACCAGTTCACCTGAGAGATCAGGCCTGGAGGAGGAGTCCTCTGCAGGGAGGCGGCTTTCTCCTCCCTCTCCCACCCCTGCCCTGCTGCTGGGACTGGTGGCCATCTCCTCTCTCCTCTCCCCTCCAGCTCCCTGGCTGGTCCCAGGGCCCGGAGGGCTCACTGATCATTGCCCTGGGGAACGAGGACGCTCTGGGAGAGTACTCCTGCACACCCTACAACAGTCTTGGTACCGCTGGGCCCTCCCCGGTGACCCACGTGCTGCTCAAGGTGAGCCTGTGGATGGGCAGCCGCACCGGGCCAGGTGGCTGAGGATGCACCCTGGCCTTGATGCTGGAGGACCAGGGGGTGGGGCAGTCATGCGTGGGGAGGGGCTTCCTGTCTTTCCCATGGTGGGCACAGCCGTAGCTGTCAGGCACCACCCCAGAGGTTTCTGCAGAGATGGTGCTGGGGAGGTCGGATGGAAGGCCCGCACACCCCCAAAGTAAGGTACCCCGCCGGGCCAACTTACTAACCTTGGCCTCTCTGGAGAAGGAGTGGGCAGCAGAAGGGAGGGTGAAAGGGCGTTCTGTGGAGGTGTATACATCCCCGGAGAGGCTTCCCAGCCCCCCAGTCCTTGTGCAGTCCCCCAATTCCCTGCAGCCCCTCCAGGGAGCAGAGACTACAGGGAGGGAGATGGGGCCTGAGAATGGAGTATGACTGGAGACCCAGAGAGGGGAGTGGCCCTTAGCTAGCAGGGTGAGAGGCCCCTCCCGATGCCAGATCTGGCTTGCAGGCTCCCCCAGCTTTTCTAGAACGGCCCAAGGAAGAATATTTTCAAGAAGTAGGGCGGGAGCTACTCATCCCCTGCTCTGCTCAAGGAGACCCCCCTCCTGCTATCTCTTGGGCCAAGGTAAGGCTCCTGAGTCTGCTCTGCCTGGGCTCCCGCCCACTACACCCCTGCCTCTCCTTGCCCTGCTCATCCAGTGGGAAGGAGGGGGCCCTTCAGGGCCCGGGTGGGGAGGACACTGGAGCTGCCCTCAGTGAGGGGTGGCTGCGTGTGTCCTCAGGGCTGACCAGTGGTTCTGTAGGTGGGCCGGGGGCTGCAGGCCCAGGCCCAGGTGGACAACAGCAGCAGCCTCATCCTGCGGCCACTGACCAAGGAGGCCCATGGGCGCTGGGAGTGCACCGCCAGCAATGCTGTGGCCCGAGTGGCCACCTCCACACATGTCTACGTGCTGGGTTAGTGGCTGGAGGGCCGGCCAGGAGCTGGAGGAAACTGTGTGGGACAGGAGACGGGGGCGGGAGAGGGGCATTATTTTTGGAAGTCTACATGGGTTGGGGAGGGGAGGGGATGCCTGGGATGATACACAGAGGTGAGAGGCCCTGGGACTCCCCTTAGTTCTTCACCTTCCCCAGAGCCCTGACCATCGTCCCTCCCTCAATTCCCCCTCCCCAGGCACCAGCCCTCACGTTGTCACCAATGTGTCCGTGGTGCCTTTGCCCAAGGGTGCCAATGTCTCCTGGGAGCCTGGCTTTGATGGCGGCTATCTGCAGAGGTTCAGTGTCTGGTATACCCCGCTGTAAGTGACCTACCCCTGCCATTCCTGTCTGTCCCCCTAACCCCCATTCCATCTGCCCTTTCCCCCACCCCTCCAGTCCAGCCCTGCCCGAAATCTGCCCTATTTCCAGGGGATCTTAGGTGTTCAGGCCCCGTGTCTTGAGACCCTGGATGGCTGAGAAGGGACAGGTTGGATCTGTATACTCCAAAAGCTTCCTGGGCCTCCTAGTTCACGAGGTTTCCTCATTTCCTCATGTCCTCCAGGGCCAAGCGTCCTGACCGAACCCACCATGACTGGGTGTCCCTGGCAGTGCCTGTGGGGGCTGCTTACCTCCTCGTGCCGGGGCTGCAGCCCCAAACCCAGTACCAGTTCAGCGTCCTAGCACAGAACAAGCTGGGGAGTGGGCCCTTCAGCGAGATCGTCTTGTCTGCCCCGGAAGGTGAGAAGCCTCTGCCCTGGAGAGCAGCCGACGGGGTGGGAAAGGACTGGTAGGGAGAACCCGGACATGTGACCGCCTGGGTGGGAGGGGACAGAGGTGCTGGGCAGCTGCTTGGGGTCCGCAGGGGTTTGTGGAACATGATTCAGGCTTGTCTTGGGGCTCTGGGAGAATGGGCACGGAGGTGGGGGCAGGGGTGGTGGTGAGAGGTGGGTTGGAGGGGCGTGTGGTGGAAGGGGCAGGGGATAGGGGAAGGGCACTGGGAGCCTAACCCTATCTCCGTCATGCCTCTCTGTCCTATTCAGGGCTTCCCACCACACCGGCGGCCCCCAGGCTTCCGCCTACTGAGATGCCTCAGCTCCTCTCACCTCCCCGAGGCCTGGTGGCAGTGAGGACACCCCGGGGGGTGCTCCTGCATTGGGATCCCCCAGAACTGGTCCCTGAGACGCTGGACGGCTATGTCCTGGAGGGACGACGGCAAGGCTCCCAGGGCTGGGAGGTGCTGGACCGCGTCGCGGCAGGCACGGGAACGCAGCTGCTGGTGCCAGGGCTCATCAAGGTGTGTGGGAGGCAGGCACGGGGACGGTCCTCCCCTCGGCTGTCCCGGGCCCAGCTCCAGCCCAGGCCTCAGCCTCCCACCCTAACCTCCCAACTGCAGTCTTTCTGAATGGGGCTGCAGTGGGGGGCAGCTGGGCCCTGACTCCTTCCTGGACCCCCACCCCCAGGACGTACTGTACGAGTTCCGGCTCGTGGCCCTGGCCGGTAGCTATGTCAGCGATCCCAGCAACACGGCCAACGTCTCCACTTCCGGTGAGAAGCCGGCGGGAGGGCAGGGCGCTGGGCCTGGGGGCTCCGAGCCTACGGTCGCGGGCACCGACATTCCCCTCGTGGCCCCGCCCAGGCCTGGAAGTCTACCCCTCGCGCACACAGCTGCCTGGCCTCCTGCCCCAGCCGGTCCTGGCCGGCGTGGTGGGCGGGGTCTGCTTCCTGGGCGTGGCTGTCCTCGTGAGCATCCTGGCCGCCTGCCTGACCAACCGGCGCAGGGCAGCCCGTCGCCGCCGCAAGCGCCTCCGCCAAGGTAGGCCCCGCCCTCTCTAAGCCCCGCCCACGGGGGAATGGAAGCCCCTCCCCGCCGCCGCCACGCCCCGCCGCTCGGGGGGCCAGGTGCGTCCTGTC
Organism: Enhydra lutris kenyoni; assembly: GCF_002288905.1. Lineage (NCBI taxonomy): Eukaryota > Metazoa > Chordata > Mammalia > Carnivora > Mustelidae > Enhydra > Enhydra lutris. Next base: position 4,642,032 of record NW_019154178.1, on the reverse strand, counting down.
CGCCAGCACAGTCCCGGGGCGGGAGGGGTTGCGGGCGGGCGATGGTTGAGGCTCAGCGCCTGGGGCCCTGGAGGCCCTGAGTTTTGCCGGTGTCCCCTCTGGTTCTCCTGCCCGAACAGATGCGCCTCTTATCTTCTCTCCTCCCGGGAAGTCAGCTCCACAGTAAGTCCCTCCACCTCTGCAGCCTCCTCCTGCCTGCCCTCTGCTCCCACTATCTCGGTTTCTGGGGTGGTGCTGTGGGGTGGGGTGGGAGGGGCGGAACGGAAGTGGGAAGGGGGTGAGGGTGGGAGTGCGGAGGCCCCGGCTTGGGGCCTGTCCACTGCCGCCTGTGCCTTCCCGCCGCCGCTCCACCACGGGGGGTCCTCGTCTCCCTTACTCTCCCCAGCTCCGCTCTGTGGTACACCAAACCTCTCAAGGCCCGAGGCTGGTTCCTGGGGGGAGGAGGGGGTTGGCCGGGGATAGGACGCCTGCCACAGAGCCTTGATCTCCTGTTCTTCCCCAGCTCTGCCCCGGGCTCAGGCAGCCCTGATAGCGTGGCGAAGCTGAAGCTCCAGGGTTCCCCAGTCCCCAGCCTGCGCCAGAGTCTACTCTGGGGGGAGCCTGCTGGCCCCCCCAGCCCCCCTCCGGATCCTCCGCCTAGTCGGGGGCCCTTACCCCTGGAGCCCATCTCTCGGGGACCAGATGGCCGCTTTGTGATGGGATCCAATGTGGGAACCCCTGAAGAAAGGTCAGGCTCTGAACGAGCTGAACCTCGGACCCTGGCCCAGTGCCAGGCCAGGTCCTATGACTGCAGCAGCAGCAGCCCCAGTGGGCAGCCCCAGCCGCTCTGCATTGCAGACATCAGCCCCGTGGGGCCCCCTCCCGCAGCACCACCTAGTCCTCGGCCTGCTCCGGGACCCTTGCTCCAGTACCTGAGCCTGCCCTTCTTCCGGGAGATGAACGTGGACGGGGACTGGCCCCCTTTTGAGGAGCCCGCGCCTGCTCCACCCCCGGATTACATGGATACCCGGCCCTGCCCCACCTCCTCTCTCCTTCATCCCGTGGACCCCGACACTGTGTCCCCCGGGGCAGTGTTTCCCGGGGCTGCGATGGGGGCCGGGGCCGCCCCAGAGCCCCTGTACACAGCACTGGCTGACTGGACGCTGAGGGACCGGCTGCTGCCAGGCCTCCTCCCTGCCGCCCCTCGGGGCAGCCTCACCAGCCAGAGCAGCGGGCGGGGCAGTGCCTCGTTCCTTCGGCCCCCGTCTACAGCCCCCTCTGCAGGAGGCAGCTACCTCAGCCCTGCTCCCGGAGACACCAGCAGCTGGGCCAGTGGCCCTGAGAGGTGGCCCCGGAGGGAGCATGTGGTGACAGTCAGCAAGAGGTGAGGAGTCTCTGTCCATCCCTGTCCTGGCTCCCGTTCCTGCCCAGACTTCCCCTAATGCTCTGTGCCTTCAGGCTCCACTCCCACCCTGGGACCAGGAAAACTTGTCCCCTGTTAGAAGCTTTGGCTGAGGTCCCAAGGATCTGCAGGGAATGCATGGCCCCACCTCAGCTTGGGGACTCTGGGTTGGGCTTTTGTGGTCACCCTCAAAACTCCACCCAGTGCTGGACATTTGTCCCTTTTAACAGGAGGAACACATCTGTGGATGAGAACTACGAGTGGGACTCAGAATTCCCTGGGGACATGGAACTGCTGGAGACTCTGCACCTGGGCTTGGCTGGCCCTCGGCCCCGACCTGAAGCTGAGCCAGAGCTAGGTGTGTGAGCCCTCAGAGGGGTAGCGTGGCCCCACTGTTCCCCATCTCCCCACTCTGTTCCCCATCTGGTCCCCATCGCCCCCATGCCCCCATGCCCCCATGCCCCAGGCTTGCTGTTCCTGTTCCCGTGGCTCATCTGCACTGGCAGGACCTGGGGGCTTCATGGGGCCAGTGACCCTCAGACCTCTCCCTCCCCTTGTTCTGCTCTCCCCTTGCAGATGTGAAGACTCCGGTGGAGGGCAGCCTCCCTAGCATGGCCCGTGCTCCAGGCCCCGAGGCTCGGTGCGCTGCCCTCCGGGAGGAGTTCCTGGCTTTCCGGCGCCGCAGAGATGCCACTAGGGCCCGGTTACCAGTGTACAGACAGCCAGTCCCCCATCCTGAACAGGCCACCCTGCTGTGAAAGCTGGGTGAAGATGCACAGACTGGGCAGAGGAGGGCCCACGGAGACCCAGCTCCAGCCCGGAGCACAGCCCGGCCTGCCCCTTTGGTGCTCAGACATAGCCCTGATGGTGGGTTGGGAGGGCTTGGCAGGAGATGTCTGTGCTGGGCCCCTAGAGCCTGGGGACTGGAACAGGGATCTTAGGTCTGCCCATGTGTGTGTGAGAGTGTGTGTGTGTGTGTGTGTGTGTGTGTGTGTGTGACCGCGCGGTGATGGTGATGGTATTTGTGGTGTGGGTGAGGTTTTTTACATGTGAATAAAGAAATTCTGAAAAATGTTTGTGTATCTTCTGCCTTTGAATCTGAGAGAGAGGTAGAAAAATCCCTGAACCCTGAAAAAGGAGGAGACTCTTCCTGAATGAACAGAAGTGTATTCAACATATCTTTGCAGAAAGCATTTATTGGGTGCCTACTGAGGCCAGCTACTAAAGACAGCCATTGAGTTAGACGCTAAGAAAACAAAGCTCGTTAGGTTAAGCCTTTGCCCTTGGCGAGTTCTTTCCAGTCCGAGAAGCTGGCAGAGAAACAGTTACAGTGTGATGTGATAAGTTCTGTGATAAAGCTATGTGTTGCGTATTGTGGCTGCACAAAGGAAGGGGTCAACAATGAGTGTTTATACCATGTGCTGGGACAGTGCTACCTCTGGCTGGGAGATCCTCCTGGAGTGGGAGTGATAGCAGTAGTGAGGGGCTGAGCCCCCACTGTGTGCCAGGCACGGCTCTAAGCTCCTTACACACATCAGTTTCCACCACTCAGAGGGAGGAACCATTCTTGGCTCCATTTTCTAGAATGGGGAACGGAAGCGTGGAGGCTGTAGGAATTTGTCCAAAGGTCACAGCGGGTATGGAGTAGGGCAGGTCAGAAGTTGGTCAAGGGAGGGAAAGCATCCCAGGCAGAAGGCACAGAGGAGTGAAAAACACCTGGTTTCCCAAGGGCTCACTTGACAGTGGGTTATAACATTGAGGCGGGGATGGAGCAGTGGAGGGAGGACACTGATGGTTGATGTCCTTGGAAACCAGGCGAAACAGTAGCTTCTACCAAACAGGAAGGTCCCCACTGTTGGATGTAGGCAGGGACTCTACCGGAGGGGAAGAGAAGCCTCCGTAGAAGCCTGAAGAGGGGCGCTCCTTCAACCCTTAAACTATGCTCCCCTCCACCCTCAGACACAGAAGAACTGCCAGGCTCCTCCCCTGAGGCCTCCTCTTCTGATCCCTGGGGTCCCTCCAGGATTAAGACATGCCAGGTCAGAGAGGAGGAACCAGAGGGGAGAGAAATCAGATCCCAACCCTGGGTCCCAAGGCAAAGAATGACCTCACTGTGGGTTCCTGCCCAGGCCTGAAGAAGGCGGAGAGCAGGAGTACTGTCCTGGCCTGCAGCCCCAGTACTGTCATACCCTAGTCACCTGGGGGGTGGGGGTGGGGGTGGGGGTCTTCCTGTGCCTCCATTTACCTAACCACCCTTTTTAAGTCAAGAGGCTTCTTCCCACCTAAACAAGCCCATAGTCTTGAGCTGACCTTCCAGGCAAAAAGCTTCCCACCAAGGCATACATTTAAGAGCTCCGGGGTGGAGGTCGAGGTTTTCACGGATGGCAACCGCTGCCATGGCCCGCGTAGGCTCGGACTCCTCAGATCCTCCGGCCCAGCTTCCCGCCCACCGCCCCTCCCGCAGAAGCTCTGCCCTCCGCGCCCGCCATGCGGCGCCTTTAAAGCCAGGGGCGCTCGCCCCGCCCCGGGTCCGCCCCGTCCGAGGCGGGACCCCGCTGAAAACCCCCGGCCCCGGCCCCGCGCGCCACTCGGCCCGCAGCCCCTGCCAGAAGTGTACCGCGGCAACCGGCCAACGGTGAGCAGGGGGCGGGGGGCGCGCCCCGGGAAGCGGGAGGCCGGTGCTTGCTCCCGGGACTGCGACGAGGGTCCGACGACCGCTCTGCCCGCCCCGTGCTGTCGGGTCCTGTCCCCAAGCCCCGACCCCGCATTGCTGGGCGATGAGGTCAGCCCCGGTTGCGGGTGCACGGACAGGGCGTCCGTCGGGAGCGGGGGGACCCGGCCCTCGGGGGAGAGGAGCGGCGGGCGCCGGGGCTTGACCCGCGTGCCCTGGGGGCGGGCGCGCCGGAGCTTCCCCGCGACCCTCAGTGCCGGGTTCCAGGAGCACGTGTGGGAGCTGCCCGCGCTCCGCGGCCCGGAGGCCGCCCTTTCCGTTCCTCTTCCCGCCCGCCGTCCTGCTGGCGAGTCGGGGTCTCGGGCTGGCGCGGACAGCCCCCCGACCTCGGGCTCCGGGGGCTGCAGCCCTCGCGGGCGGGCGGTGTGGGGAGGGGGTTGGTTGCGGGCGCTCCTGCCCCCGCGCCCGCCGGGCACCCCCCCGCGCCCCCTGCTGCTGGGAAAGCCGGCGGGGGCTGCGGGCGGGCACGCGGGCGGGCTGCCCAGACCACTGCGTCACCCCGGCGGTGGGCGGTGGGTGACTCATCCGGCCTTAACGGCCCAGGGCGTGGCGTGGCGAGGCGGCGGGGCTGGACCTGCAGGACCGGAAGTGGACGGCCGCCTTCCCGCTCCTGCGGGCCCCCCGGAGCCTGCTGGAGCCCGGGCCCGCGGAGTTCTGGGGCAGCCTGGCGTCTGGGAGCAGAAGGGAGCGTGGCGGGAGTGAGGGTGGGTGGGTGGGGGAGGTCCCGGGTACGGCTAGGCTGGGCTCTCCCGAGTGCTGACTCCAGAGCACCAGACGCAGGGACAGCTCCCCTCCCCAGCGCCCCTCCCTATGTCTCCTTCCTTGTTCCCCCGGGAGACCTGCAGCTGCAGGGGGGCCAAGGTAGCGTGGGGCGGCGGGGCCCTGCCCTGCGGGGGGCAACCGGTGGTCTTTGTCCGGCTGCAGCCCCCCTCCAGCGCCCCAGCCCTCTGCTGCTCCTGGATTGGCCTGGGATCCTTCCTCTGCCCCAGCCCTTCTCTCTCCGGGATTTCCAGGGAGCGGACTTGCCTTCGGTGCCCAGAGCATTGCTTCTGAACTATTCCTTGAGTCCGCTTCTCTGTCCCCCGACGTGTAACTTCCCACGCCTCCAGCCCCCCACCCCCGCCTCTGCCGCTGACCTACGCCCCCCCCCCACAAGGGATCCCTCGCACCTGCCTGCACCTGGGAACTGTCGGGGGGTGGGGGGGCTTTTCCACGGAGGCCGCGTCTGGCCCCCGTGCGCGGAGCCTTCTCCCCACTGCATGGGTGTTGCGTGCGTGTTTCTGCCTGGCGCCCCCACCCTGCGGGGTTCCTGTGTTTGGTACACAGAAGCCATGGCAACGGCCCCACCTCACCCCTCCGCCCGCTAGCCTTGCGGCTTCCTGTTTGTGCGGCTTCGGCTTTCTCTTCTGCTCTTCTGCTCTGCTCGCTGACTTGATGGGGAGGGGCTGTCCCCCCGGGGTTGGGGGGGCGGCTCCTCGGTCCCAGGTGTCCACCACCCTTGCCTCTGCCTGCTTCCTCTGCGCTTCCCTCTGGGGCCGGGCCCCCCCCATCTGGTCCTTTCGGAATAGCCCTAAGCCCCATTCTGACTTGGGAAGTTCCCCTGCGACCTGTGTGCACAATGAGAGGAGAGTCTCTTTGTCTTCCCCCGTGAGACACCCCAGCCACCGACCTTTGGCATCTGCGTGGGGTGGGGTGAGGTGAGAGGCCTGCCCCTTCCCCTTCTGGGAACACTGCAGTCTTGGGGGTGGGGGTGAGGGCTGTTCCCCCTGCTGTAGGCAGCTGTAGGCCCCTCTGGCTTATGTTACTCACCAGGGGGCCGACCCCCAAGTGGCTCAGATCTTGTCTCCTCTTTGGCTCCCCAGCCCTGGGGCTACACCGCTCCCCACCCCAGCAGGCACCTGGCTGTCTTCTGTTCTGTTGAGCCAGGACTGCAGAAGGTCCCCTGGGTGTCACTAGGCTGGGCACACCAGCTGGGGCCCATCATCGTGAGCCTGCCCAGTGGGGCGGGGACGAGCAACAGCTGGGGGCAGGCTGGCTGGGCCACCCCTTCCTGGAGCTCTGCCCCAGGGCTCCTCACCTACCAGGCTCCAGGACAGTGGCCCCTGTGGGGACCCAAGACACTGTGGCTGGAGGCTGTGACAGGCCCAGCTGTGTCCAGGCTCCAGAGTGGGGAAGGGGCCCTCAGCATCCTCTCGGAGCCCCGGGGCAGGGAGGAGGGGTGGGCGGCTGGGAGGCCAAGTCTGTTTTGCCCTTGTGGGGGGACACTGGAAGGGTAGGGCGTCAGGACTGCTCTCCCCTCTTAACTCGGTGCCTGGGTTAATGATTCTTCTGCCCTTTTCCTCCCTGGGCCACTGTGATCTCTTGGCCTCAGGCTACTTGGCTGCAAGGAGACAACCCTTAGGCCCAGGGGACCCTGGTGAAGCTGCTCCAGAAGAGAGATCCGGACATTGAAAAGGGGCTTACTGGTGGCTGCAGCCCCGTTCACCCCTTCCCCCCAGGTCTCCTAGCCATGCCCCTGTGTGTCACGGACCCCAGGCTGAGCTGCTGGGGCTGGGCTGGGAGGAGACAGTCTTGTCCCCTTGCTTCCGAGCTTCTCTCGGCTTGCCCTCCCCCAGCCGAGAGTATGTGTGCCTGGTGGTGTGGGTCAAGGCCCAGACCGGCATTTATCTGGGCCAGCCTTCAGGCTGGGGGAAGTGAGGGTGGGTTGCTCTTAATGAGATATAAAAATAACTGATTTATGGGGAGGATCGGGGCGGAAATGTGCTGCTGGATAAGCTGGAGTAGAGGGGAGCCGCCAGGCTGGAGTGTGGGGGAGGGGACCGGCCTGAGACCCAGGGGCTGAGAGCAGGAGGGGTTTGGGGCTGCTCTGCCCCTGGGCCTGGCTCCACCACTGAGCCCTGAGGCCCCTGGAGGGGGTGGCAGGATAGTTGAACCTGGGGTGTGTGGGAGGGAGGGAGACAGTGACTTCATCCCTTCAGTCTGACCTGGCCTGGAGCCAAATGTGGGGAGTAGGAGTGGCTTCTTTTCCTGTCCTTGGGCACAGGTGCCTGTGCCTGGGGGTCCCCCCCTCCCCCGCCATGTGGGCCACAGCTGGATCTCACAGTGGAAGGGGAAGAAAGGGAAGCTCATTCACAGAGGGATGGCGACAGGGAGTGAGGTCCTGTCCCCACTTTGGTCCTGCCCCCCCCACCCCCGTGGGTAGCATTCCTGGGACTTGCTCCCCAGGGTCCTGGGGCTGGGACCTAGGCAGTGAGGTAGGAGGAGGGGACAGACTGCCCCTGGGCCTGCGGTCTGGAAACCACCCAGTTCTTCCCAATACAGGTTCTCAACCGAAGTTCAAGTGTGTTTCCCCAAGTCTCCCTTCCCTCCAGAGTTTCCCTAAAAATACCACCCACCTCCTGGGTTAGTTCCCTATTCCTGCTGTAACAGATGAGTGCAAATTCAGTGACTTAAAGCCACACCCGTTTCACGTGGGGCAGTTCAGAGACCTCAGCAGAGGTTCAAATAAAAGTGTCAGCAGGGCTGCCTTCCTTCTTGGGGAGTTCAGGGGAGAACCCCTTCCTTGCCTTTTCCAGCCTCTGGAAGCCCCTGTCTGCCCAACTCCAGCTTCTTCTCCCGCTCTGACTTGTCTGCCTCCCTCCCTCGCTTGTAAGGCCCCTGCTGTGTGTATAAAGCCCCTTGCTGTGAGGACACTGGGTCATCTTGGATGATCCAACACACCGTTCCCATGTCAGGACCCTTCATTCAGTCCCACCTGCAAAGGCCCTTTCGCAGGCTCTGGACGTTATGATGTAGACACCTTTGGGCGGCACCGTAATTCTGCCTACCATAGCTTGTCAAGGGGAGGTGGGATTGGTTTTGATTGCCTGGTTTCTCATGGGAAGTTCCTTTTGCCTGCTGAAATATTTTTTTTTTTTTTTAAGATTTTATTTATTTATTTGACAGAGATCACAAGTAGGCAGAGAAGCAGGCAGAGAGAGCGGGGGAGGCAGGGGATGTGGGTTAGGACCTGAGCTGAAGGCAGAGGCTTAACCCACTGAACCACTCCGGCACCCCCTGCTGAAATATTTTTTAAGGGACTACTCAGACCTACTCTTCCAGGAAGGTTTCTGGACTGCTTCTGCCCACAATCTTCTCGACGACGTTTCTGTCACGTAGGGTCTGATTTGTACAGTCTCATCCCGCACAAGCCTTCTGCTTTCCTGGGTGCTCTCTTTGTCTCTCTGTTGGCTTTCCAGGACCAAGAACTTCCACCGCTTCCACAGTCGCGGGCACGGATTGGGAGGTGCTCCGTTAAGCCCAGAGGCTGGTGGTGAGGGTGGGTGTGTCCGGTTCTCTGGCTCCTGGAAGAAGTTCCCTAGCCATGTCTTCCTCTCCCCAAATCCTCCTCTTCCCCATGGCTGCTGTTCTAATGACCGGTTTGCCTTTGCCAAAGCAGACCACTCCGAACGAGGGGCCTTGTTTACCCCGTATTCTACTCCAATGGGTTTTCTGTTTCATTCTAGTGGTGGGGCCGTTCGAATGAAGTCTAATGGCAGCACTCAGCGAAGTCTGCCTGCCGTGGGGGTGGGGAGCCCAGACATGGCCTGCACAGGCCCTTACCCCAGAGCGCTGAGCAGTGTTGTTTTGGCCCCTATGCCAGAGTTGGGGTGAGTCCCCCGTTTGACCGTGGTTCTCACCTCTGGGACCCACCCTGGGGATACAGGGTGTGTCCCTGCAGGCTCAGAGTACTGACTGCGGGCCCCACTGTGTCCTCTCTCCAGCACCCCACAGCCACCACTGCCCTAGGGAATGGCCAACAGGGGACCTGCCTACGGCCTGAGCCGGGAGGTGCAGCAGAAGATTGAGAAACAGTACGATGCGGACCTGGAACAGATCCTGGTCCAGTGGATCACCACCCAGTGCCGCAAGGATGTGGGCCGGCCCCAGCCTGGGCGTGAGAACTTCCAGAACTGGCTTAAGGACGGCACGGTGAGAGCTGAGCCCTTCTGACTGGAAGTGCCAGGAGCGCTGGGGGGGCCTGGGGGATCTGGGTTTGTTCCACTTCCTCCTGAGCCTGGGTCTCTACCTCGCAGAGGACCCACGGAGTGCAAGGGGATGCCCTGGGGGACTGAGGGAAGAAGTGCTCCAGGGAGAGGACAACGGGAGGGTGTGTTCTGGTGGGACAGGAACCCTGGGGGCACGCCAGGCACGCCGTCTGTCTCCCGGCCAGCGGGCTCTCACCTCCGCACACCTTCTGTCCTCACCCAGGTGCTGTGTGAGCTCATCAATGGGCTATACCCCGAGGGACAGGCCCCGGTGAAGAAGATCCAGGCCTCCACCATGGCCTTCAAGCAGATGGAGCAGATCTCCCAGTTCCTGCAGGCAGCCGAGCGCTACGGCATCAACACCACTGACATCTTCCAGACCGTGGACCTCTGGGAAGGTGGGTCGGGGCCAGGGGACTGTCTCCCAGAAGAAAACCAGACACCTGGCGGGGCCAGATAGCCCCGGGAGACGGGGTAGGTTTCTGGCACCCTGAAGACAAAGGGGGTGTGTGTGTGTGTGTGTGTGTTTCATGGTGGAATGGGCCATGTGGGAGGCTGGGGTGGAGGAGGGTGTGGGGACAAAGGGAATCAGTAAGCCATTAGGTACATTAGGGAATTAGGTGCTGGCCTAAGTGGTCGGGGTGGAAGGCTGGCCCCCAGGACCCCAGCGCCGCTGAGGCCAACACAGCCCCTCCCCCTTCCCAGGAAAGAATATGGCCTGTGTGCAGCGGACGCTGATGAACCTGGGCGGGCTGGCCGTAGCCCGGGACGATGGGCTGTTCTCTGGGGATCCCAACTGGTTTCCCAAGTGAGTATGGCAAGGTGGCCCAGGCCTGTCCCTGTCCCTAGCGAAGGGTCTGGCACAAAGCCCTTTCCTGTCCCTCGCAACTCTCTAGGGATGGCAAGGGACTGTCCCCTTTGAGACACGAGGCGGGGGCTTGAGAGAGCTCGGGCCTCTCAGACGGGGTGGACGCTGGCTCCAGAGCTCCCCGCGAAGCCTCAGCCTGTCCAAGGGCAGACGTGCGCTGGGGCAGCCTGCGGGCTCGACCTCACCGGCCTTCCTCTCCACCCAGGAAGTCCAAGGAGAACCCTCGGAACTTCTCGGACAACCAGCTGCAAGAGGGCAAGAACGTCATCGGGCTGCAGATGGGCACCAACCGCGGGGCGTCCCAGGCCGGCATGACTGGCTACGGGATGCCGCGCCAGATCCTCTGACCCCACCCCAGCCCCGTGCCCACCTTCCCATGGATGGTTAATATATATATATATTTTTTAGCAGTGACATTCCCTGAGAGCCCCTGGGACTCTCATACTCCCTTGGTCAGGGTGGGGGCCCGGCCTGCCTCCTCTGGGGCGCCTGGTGGCAGGCCCCCCCACCCCATGCTTACTAATACATTCCCTTCTTCAAACCCACCAAAACTGGACCAACTGGCCTCCTTCCTCCTGGGACCAAAAGTGGGGGGCCTTGCCACCCTACAGCCCCATACCTCTTCTCTTTCCCTTTGGCTTCTTTCCACCCTGAGCTCTGCCCTCAATCTGTTCCTTGGCTGGGGGTCTGAGACCCTGCCTTCTGGCCTTCCTTCCACAAGTACGCCTCGCCCCTTAGCTGGGGCTGCAGGGGCTTAATTTATAGGGAGAGGCCTGTGGCGGTGGCCACTGGCTGGGCTGCTGTCACCACACATGGAGGCGGTCTGCCCCTGGCCGCTGCCTTCTCTCTCAGCTTCCCCTTTTCCATTCCCTGTGCTGTGGCTACGGGGTGGGGGTGAGGGGACAGGGTCAGGACTGCAACCATGGGCTAGGGCTCGAAAAATCTGAATTTGCTGATTTCAATAAATATCTCTTGTCTTTTTTGGGTGGTCTCTGGCTGTGTCTGGGGCTCTGAGCCCTCCACGGGGAAGGGAGGAATGTGGGGGCAGTACCATGACTTTGATAGGGGAGAGGGCTTCGAGATGAAAGGCTACAGTCCTCACCCCAATCTTCTGATTTCCTTCCCTGGCACCCTCGTCCCCAGGTTTAAGGGAGGGGATGTTGGGTTGAGGACTGTGGCCCTTGGGCCCGGAGCCGAAATGCAGGAGATGTGGGCGGTGTCCACATGCCAGCCTAGGAATCGGGCATCCACCCTGGTGCTCCGGTTGGGCCCCTTGCCCAGCCCAAGTGGCTTCTTCGCTGCCGCAGGAGGGTGGGGCTGGCTGCTGGCCCTGCCCGGAGTCCTGGCAAGTCTGGGGGCGGGAGGCCCCTCAGGCAGGCCTGGGGTAAGGTGGCCTCTGTGGGAGTTGGCCAGACCAGCTTGGGGGCCTGGGGCAAGGGTGGCCGTGCTGGGGAGGAAGGGCCCGGCTGTGAGTGAGCTGGAGGGAAGAGGCTCTGCAGACGGCTCCCATGCACTTTGGAGCTATGTGCTTGGGAGAGCTGAGAACGTTCCTTCCGGGCACTGGCCTGGTACCAGGTTGTCTGGAGCTTGCCCTGATGGAGGCATGAATGTCCCCCCCTCCCACCGCCCCCGTTTCCAACTCCTCAGTGTCACCATGATCCCATGGCCTCCCCATCAGACCTTGGGACTTTCTAGGGAGGACTGGACAGAGCCTGGGCCAGCCCCCCACACCAAGGTCCCCCTACCCTCTTTCTACTTCGGCGCGTGTTTCCTTAGGAGGCAGAGCCCCAGCACCGTGCCAGGGCGTGCCAGATGAGGAGGAGGTTGCTAACCGGAGGGCTTTACGTCTCTTCTCCCTCTGCCTCACTGGCTCCCTCTGCCAAGGAGCACCTGCCGCGTGCTAGGCTCAGGCTCAGCCCCCATCTGGAGGGTCCCGATGTGACCCCGGGATGTGACCCCACGTGAGGGATGGAATTTGCTGCACTTGCAGGGGCTGAGGCACAGATAAGATAGACTGCCACCTGTGTGCAAATTCCCAGGGATTAGCTGTCATTCTGTCCCTTTACGTCTGGCTCTGGAAGGCTTTCTCCCAGGACTACAGGGAGGGAGAGTGACATCATTGCAGAGAAAACCTTGAATTCACTAATTGTTACACTGAAACACTGACCTACTCGCACCCTTCCCTGATTTAACCGTTTACAGCTTCCCATCCTTGGCTGGGTGCTTCCCAACATTCTGAGACACTCCGTTTGATCCAGGGCTGAGACAAGACCCCCGCCTTCCCCCAGTGGCTTCCCACAGTGGCCTGCGAGGTGCACATCACTGTGTTCCTTCCCCCGTTTTGGCCCCACATGAGCCCACTGGGTCCCAGAGCATCCATGGCCACGTAAAGACTAAAGGGGGGATGTGGGTTCAATGCCAGGTCAACCTGGCTGTGATCTTGTGCCCTTGGAGGCTCAGTAAGAAGGGGGGCCATGGAGGAACAGGGGGACAAAGGGGATGTGGGGGCGGTGGGTGCCCCTCCTCTGAAAACTGGAGGTACTGGCTCCCTCCTCCTGTTGCTGTAGGGGTTTTGCCAGCCTGGGCAGCAAGTGCGGTCCTTGGGCCAGCAAAGGCTCCAGAGACAGACGTACAGGTGCTGCAGCGTCCGTATGGATGCCTCGCGGGGGCAGAGGTGCTGCCCGGCTGGGCTCTGAGATGCTTCAGGCAACAGCCAGGCCCCCCACCCCAGAGCAACTGACTTCCAGTCAGACACGGAGGGGATGGGGGAAGTGCTTGGTTAAAGGGCGCGCCCCCCTTCTGGCTGTGACCGCCACCCCCACAGGCCCTGTGAGCCATCTCCACCGCCGCTGCCCGCAATCCACCTGGCCACAGCTCCAGCAAATGCCTTCTGGAAATGGCCTGCACTGATGCCACAAAATCTGGTGCGTGTTTTGTCGCATGGGAGGCTACAGTTTTGTGCCGAATCTGGCCTGTTCCACCTCTCCTGACCTCTACCCCTTTGGGGTCCCAGACCTAGGGGAGGGAGGCAGCATCTCCTCTGTGTGGCACTTCCTTCTCCAGTGCTCCCTACCCTGATGTCTCCTGACGCCCCACCTGCGGGACTGTCCCCACTGCTGCTAGGACCCCTGTCCCCTCCAGGTCTCACCAGGGCTTGTCCTTCAAGTCTTTGTTCAAAGCTTACCTTCCAAGTGCAGCCTTCCCTGGCCGGCCTACTTTGTGCATTCCTCCCTCGGCCTCCCCCCAGCTTTCTCCTATCACCACCTCCGGGTGTATTTTACTTTCTGTCTCCACCCACAGAATGTACACTCTTTAAGGGCAGGTTTGTGTTGGTTTTGTGGATGTGGAGAGGTGCCTGGCCCGTTGTACTGGATAAATATTTGTTGAACAAATGAATGAATATCACCCCACTCTCCTGTTCCTCAAACCCCTGGCCCAGTGACGCGGAGCCAGGCCAGGGGTTCAGCAAGCCAGCCTGCCCTTGGGTCTGAGACGGAAACAGCGCCTCTGTCCGCTTCCTTCCAACGCTCCCCCATGGTTCATTTCCAGCAGGTGGAAAACCCGAGACTGTGGGGCTCCAGAAGGCTGGAAGTGGAGCTGGGAGGGAGGGGAGAGCCCTGTGTGGTCTGTGCAAATGGAAGGCTCACTGAGGATTTGTGGGAAGACAGGGCGTGTGCGAGCAGGGCAGGAAAGGCAGGAGCTGACTTAGGTTCCGGTTCATTGACTCCTTGCCTTCAGATCTGAAGTGCAGAATCCCTGAGGAGGTGGGGAGAAGGCAGGGAGAGGCGGGGGAGGCAGAGTGGGGAGGAGGAAGAGGGCTCCCAGGGCTCAGCCTAGCTTGGCTCACCCTTGGGGAAAAAGCACAGGTCTCTGTGGTCCCTTCCCGTGCGTGTGTGTCCAGGTGGGTAAGAATTTGCAGGGCTGGGGCTCAGGGGCGCAGGTGGGAGCAGAGGAGTCTGTTACAGCGCGTGGAGGCCGCCTACAAGTGTATCTGCCAAGGAGCAGAGGGAATGGGTGCAGAGAGGTGTGTGTCCTGCGTGCGTGTAGGCAGAAGGTAAGCATCTGTGAGTTTGCGCATGGGTCCTCGGAGAACAGTACGTCCCATTCCTGCCTTTCAGCTGGGGGAGGCCTTGGAGAGCTTGGCAAAAAGCCCAAGGAGTGGCAGAACAGGGAAAAGGCTGGGCAATAGGGCCCTGGGGAGGGAACTATAAAGGGTCTGGGATTAAATTTGTTGAAGAGAAGCCCAGAGAGTAAGTTAGTAACTGTCTCCGTGCAAAGCAATGAGTTTTAGTCCCAGTGGCCATAGAGGTGGATTAGAAGAAAATGCACTGAAGTTGTTTCTAGAGAAGTTTAGGTTAGCCAAGGAAAAATGATGCCCTTCGCTCTGAAGGTTATTAGCCTCTGGCCTCTCTTACAGATCAAGAGGCATGTTTTCAGTAACAGGATGGATCCCGTCTGGGGTGGAAAATGGGCAGTCTGCTTGGGAATGCATATACGTACACCCATTTTTAAAATTCAGGCGTTCATTCAACGTTTATTGGGGTTCTCTATGTCAGGCCTTATGGGGGAGATGAAGATTATTAATACGTGATCTCTTTGCTCAAAGAGTGCAGAGTCCTGCAGGGGAGATAAAACACAGATATGAGCCGAGCCACGATCATTGGGGAAGCCAGCGTTCCGTGCCTTTGGAGAAAAGCAAACAGCAATGTTTGGGCGGGTCACTCGCCAACCTCCCGTAGCCCTGGGTCCCTTCTGCAGTGGAGTGGGGTGACATCACAGGGAACTGAGACTGCATATCTCAGGGATCAGCTCAGGGGGAGTGGAGCTGCAGGTTGGGGGCTGTGGGGGCTCCTCCAGGAAAAGGAGCAGTCCTGTTCTGTGGTCAGAGGTCAACTTTCAGCGCTGGTGGAGGGGGGCTGTTCCCTTCCATCCTGGAGTGGGGGGTGGGCAAAGAAGCCTGAGTTGGGGTGAGCACCAGGGACTGGGTAGGGAGAGAGCAGCATCACGGGTGGGCTGTGAGGAGAGCATGAAAGAACTCAGACACTTCACCCTGCGCCCAGCGGACCCTGAGTTCTTTTTTTTTTTTTAAGATTTTATTTATTTATTTGACAGGCAGATCACAAGCAGGCAGAGAAGCAGGCAGAGAGAGAGGGAGGAAGCAAGCTCCCTGCTGAGTGGGGAGCCTGATGTGGGGCTCGATCCCAGGACTCTGAGATCACGACCCCAGTGGGTCCGACACTTAACCGATGGAGCCACCCAGGCGCCCCTCAACAAATAGTTCTTGAGCACCCATTTAGGGTAAGGTATTTGCTGAGTGCTGGGGTTACAGCATCAGCAAGGCAAGTAGAGTTTTTGCCCTCCTGGGAGGAGCTAGGGAAAGCAAAGAGCAGGTTATAATGGGATATGGGGGGTGGAAAGGGGAGCGAGCGTAGCTGCCAAAGGACCCCGCAGCAGGGGACTCAACCCAGCCTTGCAGGGGTGGGGTGGGCAGGGGATCCGTGAGAATCTCTGGAAGATGCTGGAGTCTGAGCTGGGGATTTAAGGACGACAAGAAGAACGAAGGTGGGCCCGTGCTGGTGGGGAGAATGTTCCATGCAGGGGGGCAGCATGGGCATGGCCTGGAGGTGAGAATGTGCACAGCCGGACAGTAGAGGGCTGGTTCATGGGCTGAGAATACAGCTGAGAAGGGAAGAAAGGCCCAGCTCTTCCAAGGAGCGTCAAAGTCAAATGAAAGATTTTGGTTATTTCATTAAGGACTTGGGGGTACCCCTGAGAAATTTTAAGCAGGGGGCTGCAGAGACGAGAGTTGTGTCTTATTTAGAAAGCTTCCCTCCGTTGTAGGGCAGAGAAAGGCCTGGGGTTGGGAAAACTCTGGAGGCAGGCCAGCCTTAAGAGTCTACTGCACTGGTTCAGGCTGGAGAAGAGCCCGGGGCCTAGGGGGCTTGGCAGGCGTGAGAAGGGGAGAATGGATTTCCAGATTGGCTTGTGCTCTGTGGAGAGTGAAGAGGGTTTCAGCAACCAGGTGAGTGCTGCCGTGGTCTCTGGGATGTGAAATCCAGGAGCAGGGGCTCCACAACACGACGGATTCTTCTCCTCTTCTCTCCCATATTCCAGGTAAGGAAACTGAGGCTAAGAGCAAAAGTTACTTCAGAACCCAGCTGGTGGCTGAACTGGGATTTGAACTGATGAGCAAAGCAGTTCAAGCTTATGGCTTGCCCCATCGGAGTCTGCCAGCGGGCTGACCCGGGGAAGGGTTCGGCGGGCCGCCAGCGTGAACTGTGCTGTTTCTGTGGGTGGAGGCGAGGGCCGCAGTGAGGAAGCGGGAGGTCAGGCCTCAGAAGCGGGGCAGGAAGTTCAGCTCGGAGGCGGCTACCCCTCCAAGGCCGTTGCCGATCTGGCAGCTTCAGAAAGAGGCTAATGGAGAGACCCCGAGGCCCAGCCCCTGGATCTTGCAACTCGGGGTTCCTGTCCTCAAGGCTCTCTGACTTTCTGGAGCTTTCTGACTGCTCAGCTTACCGCGGCAACAAAGGCTATCGTGACCACGAGGACTTGGAAGGAACTCCTGTGTCTAGGAAAGGCTTTAGTATTCCTATATCCTTTGCAGAAAACAGGAAAACACACCTGAACACTGTTAAGTGGTGTGCTCTAGGTCCCAGCATCCTCGAACCCCTGGTGTATCTGCCTTGGCTTCTGGCTCTCAGCCCGGTAGCTCCTGGCCCACCAGCTGGCTCACAGGGAATTGGTGGTTTTGCACTGGCTCTGCATGTTCTAGAATCCAGATCTCTGGACTCCTGGTCATTCCCTGGACACTGAAGATACCTAAAGTGAAGCATCAACAGGCCTGGGGCCCGTGGCAGGCGCCAGCAGACACAGCAGGGTTGGGCTACTCTAGGTCCCTTCCCGTATCTCCCCCGGTCCCCCACAAGGAGCCTCAGCTTGCTCAGGTGTGTTCTGTTCTCCCAGTGACATCTGTCCTCACGGTGCCAATACTGAAGTCACCCTGGGCGCTGGTTTGAGATGTTTAGAAACACAGATTCCAGTTTGTCCTCTTAGAACCCTGCACCCCCCAAGTTCCCCGGGGGGTGGGGGGTGCTCTCTGGAATTTGGTTTTAAACGGGTTTCCCTCATAATTCTTAGGCAGCCCTGTCCTCGGAGATGCAGAGAGAAGTTTCTCTGAGCGGAAAACTGAGGTCTGGGAGGGCCCTGGCCGGAGGCCTTGCCTGGGAGTCGTCCCTCCCCCACACCCTGCACTGTTTGGCGACTGTGGCTGGGTTGCCAGGGGAAACAGGCTCTGTAACTTCCGGGCTTCGGCGGCTTTTCCCTCCTTGGCCTTATCTCAACATCCTCAGGCAGTCCCGGGTCTGTGCTGGTCACGTAGGAGGGGAAGCTGGTGCCAGGCGTGGGGGCACCAGGGATCTGGGGCAGGCTGGAGGGTGGAGATGTGGTTTGGAAGAGGGGCGGAGGCTGTGGTTTCCTCTAAGGTCTTTCTCCTTGGCCTGGGGGCTCTCTGCCCTGCGGGGCTGGGGCCAGGTAGGGGTGGGCCATGTGACCTGCAGGGCTCTGTCAGAGCTCTGGAGGTCCAGCACCCCACCCCCCACCATCCCACCCCACCCCCAGGCCTGAGGGGGGTACGGTGACAGTGCTTCCTTGGCCAGTTCCCCTCACCCCTTCCCTGCTTCCTCCCTCTGGACCCAGGGCCCTGGAGGCCTCCTGCCACACCCTCCTCTCTCTCCCCCGGCCCTCTGTCCCCTGCCCTTTCCTGGGTGCTTCCCAACTCTCCCCAAGGTCCTCCAGCTCTCTCCACACTCCCTGCCCATGCCCCGTCTCCCACAGTTTTTAAGGATGGGGAGGAGAGTTGTGAAGAAAGAGGGAAGGCAATGAATACTTTGAGGAGAACAATACATGCATTTGAGTGTTTGTTCATGTGTTCGGCTCTACTTTGCTTTGGGAAGAACCGAAGGCCGTTTTGAGAGTTCAAGTGCTCCAGGAAGAAGGGGGTGGTGAGAGAGGCTTTCAGGCATCTTTGCAACTGAGAGGACTGGCAGCCTGATTCCTGACCACATTTGTACCACACCGAGGACGAAGATGTCCCCCGCCTCCGTGGCCCGCACGCCCCCTGCTCTGGCGGGGAGGAAAAGGAATAGTAACCACGAGGCACGGTGCAAATTGTTTTTCCAGCCTGGTCGGCGCAGTGCCTTTTGGGGCGATTACCCTGTGTCAGATGAAGACGCAAGGCCCAGTGGCTGGGCAGGTGGCCCAAGGGCTCTCTCCTGTGAGCGGCTAGGTCAGGGCTCCAACCCTGCTTGTCTGGTTCAAAAATTAGTCACCGCTTTCCTTCTTCACGCGGCTGCCCCGCGAGCACAGATTCAGAGACCACATGAGCGGCCAAGGCCCAGTGGGAGAGCTTCTTCCCGGCTGGATGGGCTTCCTGGCCACGAGGCAGCCAAGGAGCAGCGTGTTTGCCTGAGAACCGAGTGCGCATCCGCAATTCCCTTCAGGGACAGCTGGTCACCGCGGCCTTGAGCAGAAGCTGGTAGGCCCAGGGAGGCAGGTCCAGAGGAAGGAGGTGGGGCCCCTATGTTGGAGAACTCCCAAGACCCGTGCATCAAAGGCGTCCAGAGACCACAGGAGCGAGGAGAGAACTCACCGCCACCAACACAAACTCTTCGAAGCCTCTGGCTGCCGGCCATTCTCTCCGTGTGGCCCAGCTACCCCCCAGCCGCTTACAGGACCCTCGGCCTCGCGGGTCCCTGGCCTGCAAGACGCAGGTTCCTAAATGCTTTTCAAGCACGAGAGAGAAAGAGAGAGAGAGATCGAAAGAGATAGAAGGGAATCAGCTTCTCTTCTTGCCTTAGGAGACGCGCTCCAGCGAGCGACCAGACTTGTTTTAACCATCGGCTCCTCCGGGTCTTTTCTCCCCGGCTCCTCCCATGTAAATGTGCTTATTCATCAGGGTCCAGATTCTTACCCCTCTGGCCTGAGCCAGTGTGGGGAGCGCGTCGGGACGCCTGCAGGGTGCGGCCGAGGCCCGGGAGGGCTCCAAGGCCCCGTGGGGCGAGAAGGAGCTGCGGGGGTGCCCAGTGCACCCCGAGGACCGCGGGGTGGCTTCTCTGGGAGTGGCGACGCGGTAGGGACGATCAGGGGAGCCGGGGGTGGGGTTCGGGCGGGGCCGGGAGTCGGGACCGCCCTCTTCCTCGGGCTCTCCAGCCTCTCCCGTCCGGGACTGCTCTTCCCCTGAGCTGGCGGGGCCGCGGGGACGCGGCGAAGGGGCGGAGCGGAGGACGCGAGGGAACCAGGAGCCTGGGGATGGGGCCGCGGGCAGCGGACGTCCTAGTCGCACCGCGAGAAGGAGGGGCGAGAGGGAGGGCAGCGCGCAGGGGAGGAGGTGGGAGAGGGCGGTGGAGAGGAGTGGACGCAGCGGGCGGAGGCTGGGAGCGGAGAGCGAGGGCAGCCCACCCCGGCCCCGCCGGATACGGCCGCACTTGGGAGCCAAGTTGTGCTAAGGGGAAGGTTGCCTCCCTGCTTATCCGGGTGGAACCAGGCTTGGTGAGGCCCGAAGCGCGTGCAGTCTGGGAAGCCCCATCGGAGGGAGACAAGGCCGCATTATGAATGCACTGTTAACGGCGAGACTGAACGTTTATTTAGTATAATACATCGTGACAGATTGGAAATGTTTCAAAATCTGGCAAATACTGTAAACATCATAACATCTGGAATTCACGGCCTGAGACAACCCCGAAATAGCTTTCACCCTTCCCTTTTTTGGGCTGTTTATTTTTTGTGTCCAAATGACAGTGATTTTATTGATATTATTTTATATAGAGAATAGAGTGATAATTCATTCCTTCTGATATGGATTGATTGACACTTTTATTATTATTAATTGATTAAGGGGGAGCCTGGGTGGCTCAGTGGGTTAAGCCTCTGCCTTCCGCTCAGGTCATGATCTCAGGGTCCTGGGATCGAGCCCTGCACTGGGCTCTCTGCTCTGCGGGGAGCCTGTTTTCTCCTCTCTCTCTCTGCCTGCCTCTCTGCCTGCTTGTGGTCTCTGTCTGTCAAATAAATAAATAAATAAATAAATAAAATCTTTAAAAAGAAATAGATTAGGATGTTTCTTTTATTTCAGTTTGCCGTTGGTAAAATCATATCAGTTTTTGTAATTGTCAGATTTGGGGAAATCTGTGCTAAATTCCTTACCTGGGCTGTAGAATTTCAGGACATTGTTCAGTGATTACCCGTTCTTTGAATTGACGGCACTCATGACCCAACTTGTCATCAGTTCTGATTCTAGCGTTTTATGCTGAGTTTTATGCAAGCTCTGTCAACGTCAGTATCTTATGTCAGATCAACAGGAAATCTGATACACTCCTGATGTGTTCATAGGATTTTCTTCTCCTTGTTAATTGGATTATTCAACAATCCAAGGGCCTATTTATTCAAAATTTGTCTATTTCTCTTATTGAATTATGCTGTTGATAGAGTCTGAACAGTTTTGCTACAATTTAGTTTTCAATTTCATAATAATTTGTACTGATTTCATGGTTCATTTTTATCACTTTGGTTTCATAAACCTACTGAGTTCTTTTATTGAGATATAATTGACACATAACACTATATTAGCTTCAGGTGTGCAACAGAACGATACAGTGTTTGTATAAACTGAGAAATGATCACCACGAGAAGTCGAGTTAGTGTCTGTCACCGCACATGTTGACACATTTTTTTTCTTATGATGGGAGATGTTAAGGTCTATCCCTTAGCGTCTTCCAAATATACAATACGGTATTATTAACCACAGTCGTCCTGTTGCACATTCATCCCCGTGACTTACTTATTTGATAACTGGGAGTTTGTGCCTTGGGTGGGAGCCAGACGAGTGGATCTTCCACTTGCCCCCGCAAAATCTTAAAAGTTTACAGAGAGTCCTTAGCTGGGTCCAGTCACATATACTGGCCAAATGGTCTCAGTGCCACATCGGTCTCTCAAGGCTTGTGTTCTTGGAGCAGCCTCTGGGAGTGGCAAAGCCAAGTGGAACCCATATTCCAAGGTCAGTGTGGGGCTCAGGAGCCTCTGATTGCCTGGGTCCAGCTCACGGGTCAACCAGTGGTGAGGTCTTTGATGACCTCCCCCAACAGCGGGATCATACCATTTGTCTTTTCCTGTCTGACTCATTTCACTTAGCAAAATGCCCTTGAGATGTATCCATGTTATCACAGATAGCAGGATTTCATTCTTTATGGCTGACTAGTGTTCCATTATATATAACATATATATCACATTTTCTGTATTCATTCATTCATCGGTGGACACTTGGGTTGTTTTCATGTCTTGGCTATTGTAAATAATGCTGCAAGGAACACAGAAGCATGTATATTTTTTTGATCTAAGTGTTTTTGTTTTGTTTGGATAAATACCCGTTAGTTGATTGCTGGATCATACGGCAGTTCCCTTTCTAGTTGTGTGCGGAACACTGTTTTCCACAGTGGCTGCACTAATTTACATTGCCATCAGCAATGCACAAGGGGTTCCTTTCCCCCACACCCTTGCCAACACTTGTCACTTCTTGTCTTTTTGAAACTAGCCATTCTGACAGGTGTGAGCTAATATCTCGTTGTGGTTTGGATTTGCATTGCCCCGATGATCAGTGATGTTGAGCCCCTTTTCATGTACCTGTTGGCCATTTGTATGCCTTTTTTTTTTTTTTAAAGATTTTATTTATTTATTTATTTGAGAGACGGAGACAGAGCATGGGCAGGGGCGAGGGGTAGAGGAAGAGGGAGAAACAGACTCCCTGCTGAGCAGGGACGGCCCCCCCAATCCCAGGCTCGATCCCAGGACCCTGAGATCATGACCCGAGCCAAAGGCAGACGCTTAAGGGACTGAGCCACCTAGGCGCCCCCACTTTTATATCTTCTTTGGAAAAAATGTCTACTCAGAACATCTGCCCATTTTTTCATCGGATTTTTTTCTTTTTTCTTTTCTTTCTTTTCTTTTTCTTTTCTTTTTTGCTGTGGAGTTGTAGGAGTTCTTTATATATTTTGGATATTAACCCCTTATCAGATACACGATTGGTAAATATTTTCTCTCATTCAATAGATTGCCTTTTCATTTTGTTGATCGTTTTCCTTTCTTGTGCAGAATAAACTCATTAATTTTAAAGTAACTTTTCTGTTCTTTAACACATACATTTGAAGTTGATGAAAGAAAGGAATGTGCTCTTTTTAAAAAATTAAAAAAAAATTTTTTTAAAGTAAACTCTGTGCCCAACATGGGGCTCAAACTCACGACCCGGAGATCAGGAGTGGCACGCTCTCCCGACTGAGTCAGCCAGGTGCCCCGAAGAGGATGTCCTCTTGACATAGGTCCACGTCTGTTCAATCTCACTTACATTATTTAAATCTTCAGAGAGACTTTCCAAGATCAGTTTAGAAAGGCATGTTCAAGTTTTATCAACTTTTTGAATAAATAGTTTTGCATTTCGTTTTTTGTATTTCTCTCCCCAACCTTTGAAAATATGTTACAGATCCTTAAAAGGTCCATGTTACTGAGCAATGTGTGGTAGGCAGAATAAGGCACCACCTCCCCTCCAAGTACCTACCTCTTAATCCCCAAGCCTCTAAATATTTACCTTACGTGGTAAAAGGACTTTGCAGGTATGAGTAAGTTAAGGATCCTGACATGGGGAGATTCTCTTGGATTATCGTGGTGGGCTCGACCTAATCAGGAGTCCCTAAAAGGAGAGCAATTTCCCCAGTAGAAGGAAGGATGACTTGTTAAG
The DNA here is from genome assembly GCF_002288905.1 of Enhydra lutris kenyoni. NCBI lineage: Eukaryota > Metazoa > Chordata > Mammalia > Carnivora > Mustelidae > Enhydra > Enhydra lutris. Next base: position 4,619,247 of record NW_019154178.1, on the reverse strand, counting down.
AGTTGCTCAGCTGCGTGATGTGACAGGCGTTAAATATGGGAGCAGGGGGCCATGAGCCCAGGAATATCATGGCCTTCAGAAACTGGGTAAAGGATTCACCTTAGAGCCTCCGTAAGGAACACAATCCTGCTGACACCTCAGTTTTTAGGCCAGTGGGAACTCCAGGACCATGAGAAAACACATTTGTGCTCTTTTAAGCAACTAATTTGGGGTAATTTGCTAGAGCAGCAGTAGAAAACTAATACACAAGGCTTGAACAGTTTTTAAACGGAAAGACTGTCTCACTATACTCAGAAGAGTTCAAGTGGGTGTGTGGGTTTGAAATTATCTATGAGAAGAATGCAAAAAGGAAAAACTGTGGCTATCATTGTTGGCAACAACACAAGTTGTCAACACGTTTAGGCCCTCTGGAGGCAGTTTCTTCTCTGGTGAGATGTGTAATGTGTTTATAATCATATATGTTGTATTACTAGGTCTCTTCCTAGCCAGCGAGAACTTCTGTTTTGGCCCGGCAGTGATAAGAACAGAATCTCCACTTACAATTTTACACAGTAGGAGGGTTAACATTGATTCACGGACTGGCTTCTGGCTTCTGAAAAAATGTCAAACTTTGTTTTTCTTCCACTTTGCAAATCTTTCTGGTGTCGGGCACCACAGCCCCTCTTTCCCACGGAGAATGTGGCCAGCACTTTCCTGTCCGGACCTCAGGTGAGGTGGCAGGGTAGAGGGGTGGGGGGAGTGTCGCAGTCAGCCTCACCTACAGCCCGCCCGGGAGGCAGTAACGCAACTATAGAGGTGATGGGGAACCAACACAAACGGGTTTCACCCGGCCAAAATACATGAATCCCTAACCCCACTTCCTTTTGCAAACTCCAAGCAAACACACAGTGAAGAGCCCTGAAGGCCCGGAAGCATTTTGGGCTTCCAGGTCAATGCAAACAAAGCTGGGCGTGGGGCTCCTGACCCTGTACGGTGTCCTGCTCTCCTTCCTGCCTCAGCCGTAACCTGGACTTCAGAGATCACCTGGGTTGAGAAAAGAACACCAAGGTTTGAGTTTGGACGGTCGTCCCTCTGGGCCTGTCTCCTCTCTGGGGATGGGGATGGTTACACAGAGATGTGGCTGTGAAGATTCAGTGGGACACTCAGGGGAAGCGTCCCATCCAGGGCAGGCTGCTCACGTCCTCGTCCCCGTCCCTTCTCTCCATGCTGCTGGGAAGAGGCTGGGAGGAGCCCAAAAGCCCTCCCCTCACTCCCAAGCCCAGAGGGTTGTGCTCCCCCTTCAGGCCTGCCCGGTGGGGTCGCTGCTCTCGCCTCCAGGTCCGATCCCACCTCCTACACTGTGGCCTCCCTCAGTCCCGCCCCCCGTGTTCTTTTGAGGATCCCAAAGGAGATAAGGCTAGGAAATCTGGAGAAGGAATGTGAGGTCTGCGGGAGTTAAGTCCTTTTAAGAAGAACTGGAGGTGACCCCGGCTGCCTTCCTCCATTCCCCTGGGGCTGTGGACAGCCCTCGGGCCCCTGGCTCTGCGGACCGTCCAGCCCGGAGTGTGTCCCGGATGCAGCGGGGGGCTTGGAAGCAAAAAGTCAAGCTGGAGGGAGCTTCAGAAAGGCGGGCTGTGAGGGCGTGGGGAGAGGTTCGCCAGTGGGAGGTGGTTCCCAGGATCACGGCGTCATTGCGGCCTTCTGGCGGGAGTTCAGCTCGTCCGGGCTGGAGGGGAAACGTGCCTGGTGCATGCAGAGGCTCCGTGGGGCTTGGGGTCAGCAGGCCGAGGCCTCAGCTCAGTTCCATCCCTGCAGGCTGGGAGGCGTGAGGGCAAGCCAAACTGGGAGAATCCCAGAGCTCCTAAAACCTCTTCCAGAACAGTCCACACAAACGTTAAAAGGCAGATTTCCTAAGGCCAGTTCCGTAGATTTCCATGCCGGTAGTCTTTGGGGCCTCCCCGGTGGCTGAGCTGGAGGGCCGAGGAACCGCTCCTGAAGCTACACGTGCGCACACGCACGCGCACACACGCATGCACACACACGCGCGCACACACCCACCCACCCACATGCACGCACGCGCACACACCCCCACACGCGCGCACGCGCACACACGCACGCACGCGCACACACGCACGCACGCGCACACACACGTACTCATGGCGGGAAGTTCGTCCTGCGGTCTCACTAGGCTCCCTCCTGGTGTGCAACTTGTCTCTTATCCAGGGTTGCCTGGCATCTCCCAGGCGGCCCTTGGGCAACAGTAACCATGGTAACCAGGGGGCGTCCGAGCCTGGCTCTTGCAGGAGTGCCTGCAGTTGGACGTCCTCGGCCCGTGCCAGGCCTTTGAGGTTTCGGGTTCTGACTCTACGGTCCAGCCAGAGTCAGTGAAGAATCCGGCGCCCTGGCGGGGCTCAGGCTTTCGCGAGCGCGGTTCCGGGTCGAGGCGGGGGTTCGGGTCCCGGAAATCTCTGGACGCCGCGAGCGTCCGCCGGAGCCGAGGGGCGGGGCCAGGGGCGGGCATGGGGGCGGGGCCGCGGCTCCCGCTCGCGCGCTCTCTTGTTGCTATGGTAACGCATCAACATCCAATGCAGGCTGCCGTGCCGGTGGCAGAGGTGGCCGAGGCGCTGAGCCCGGGCGTGCCGCTGAGATGGTGAGGTCCCGGGAGGACCAGGGAGGGGGCCCTCGTGTGTCCTTCACTGGGTTGGGGTTCTGAGCGGGGAGCGCGGGGAGCTGGGGAGGGCAGAAGATGAGTCAGGGTCTGGGGTCCGGAAGGGCCAGGGGCAAAGAGGACACGCCTAGAAGAAGTAAGGGAAGTCCCGACGAGGGTCCACTGGGGGAATTGGGGGTGGGGTCGACAGGGCTCGAAAACGTGGAGGGGTGCTAGCCCGAAAGTTGCCGAGAGAGAGGGATGCTCTCTTCCCTCTCCGTCAGCCTAGAGCCTCCACGGGCTGGGGACAGTGGGCGGTGATGTGGGACAACCGCCGCAAGGAGGCTACATGCGGGTTATAGGACCTGCTGGGCCACTGCTAGCAGAGTGACAATGCGTAAGTCACCTAATGTCCCTGAGCCTCAGGTTTCTCTTCTGTTGGTGGGACCTTTGTTCCCACACTAGGGCTCACCAAGTACTTGTGCATGAATGAACAGGTGGGGAGGTACCAGGTTTGAAAGGCCCTGGGGAGGGACCAGGTCTGCTCTAGCAGGCCTGGGCTTCCCTGGGGTGGGGAGGACCACGGAGTGGTGAGGGTTGACAAGGGCACCAGGCCCGGGAGGAGCTGTGAAGAGGTGTCCGGTTTCCAGTAAGGAATGTGTTGGTCCCTGAGGGATAAGGGAGTGAGACAGAAGGTAGGCACTGGAGCCTCGGTGTGTTGGAAGTGACGTAAGAACTTCTGGGGCACACCAGGGGGCAGAGATGGTGACCTGGGTATTCTGTGGACACATTTCATGCCCATAGGTCACGCTGCTTCTCTAGGACCAGTGGTTCCAATTCAGGGCCCCCAAGTAGGGATTTCCAAGAACTTTGTTAATTATACACAAACTAGTCTCCAACCAATGCATCTCTCAGTGTCTGAGGACTCCTTGCGGTGTGGCAGTGGGGGCCCTTCACGGATCTGTTTTATCACATAGTTATCCCGGGCTCTCCCCGGGGCTTCCTAGGTGCAGGGTGTAATCTGTTTATCTGGGACAGCCTAGCGTCACCTCAGGCATCCCGGCTGGCATCTAAGGGCACCCAGTAACGGTTACTTCCTTTCTTTCCAGTTTAAAACAATTCATATTTTCCAGTGCAAATGAATCAGTTGCACTTGGGCTGGACTTGTGGGAATTAGCAGATCGGGCTTCCCCGCCAAGGGCCACTCAGGGCAGGGGTCAGCCCACTGTCTGAGCACTTCTGAGATCCCTTGGACAGGACTGGGCCTGCGGGCACCTCTGAGAAGCAGTAGGTGGAGATAGCGGTCTCCGCCTCCTGGCAGGCTGTGTGTGCACGTGTGCGTGGGTGTGGCTGCTGCTGACCAGCTTTTGAGTGTGTTTGGAAGGATGGGGAGAGGTGCTGGCGGCCGTGGGGAAGGCGGGGGCCCAGGGAGGCAGAGTCCCAGGACTCTTACGGAAATGGTGAATAACACCATCCTCCAGAAGGAGGCTTGGGACCTCCGTACTGACTAGGATGCTACCTTGTCTCCCATTTGAGGAAAGAGGTGCCCTAAGTGGATCACTCAGTAAAAGGCAGGAGCCGCGTGCTGGGGCACCCTCACCTTCTGGGTAACCACAGCCCACGGAAAGGGAGATAGCGTCGGGCTGAGAGCTGGAAGCTTGCCTTTGCTGGCCCCTGATGAACCTATAGGCAAAAGGAGAATGGGGCAGCAGGGTGAAGAGGACGTCCGGGGAAGGACGCCAGAGGTCTTTGTTCAGTCGGCAGGTGTTACCATCACGTCAGGGAAACTCACCAGCTGTCCACACCACTTGTACCAACCCCTTCTCACCGGATTCGAGCTGAACGTACGGGATCGGGGACATCGAATGCTGCTGCTAAGGGCTACACCCTTCTGTTCAGAGTCAGGGACTAGCCCCAAGGCCAAGTCTGTTTTCAAATAAAAATACAGTGTGTTACCTACAAAAATAGTTACCGACTCAATGGCAGAAAATTATTCTCTATGGGAACCGACGGAAGATAGTAATGCTCACCCCAAATTTCTGTTCAATGTTGTTTGGTGAACATTCTTTTAATATGCCCTTGGGGTGCATACCCTTCAAACAGACATTTTCGCAGGAAGAACTTTCATGGGTCTTCTCATCTGCTTTCTTCAGATCTTAATATGTTCTGGAGATTGTCCTGTATCAATGACAGTGAAAATCATCTGACTGACCCGCTCATCTTTTGGCATTGGAGTCTGTCTCCCCACATTCCTAGCAGTGGCCAAATTCCTGCGGTCCTGGGATGGGAGGGTATTCGAAGGGAGGGAATTAGCTGGGTCAGCAAGATGAGAACATCAAAGCAGAGCTGGTGTCTTTATCTGTGCCCCGTCCTCATCTTTGCCAGTGGAACTAGGAACTAGACGGGCTTGTCTCTGGGTGCTGCTCACCCTCTTGGGGACATTTATTTGGTGATCCAAGAAGTCACACCAGCCCCTCATTTCCTGAAAGAACCTTTTGGCTACCCTCTCTGGCCTAGAGGGATCTAACTTTCCATTTCTGCTTGGCTCTTCATTTTTTTTGAGTGCTGTTCCACAGTGACCTCCCTAATTCTTCTTGTTGCTCTTGGCCAAAGTGACCATTCTAACCATGGTGCGTGGCTTGTGGCTTCAAAGTCAGCATTTCCTCAGTGAGGTTTCTCAGCCACCCAACCCAAGACAGCACAGTGCCTCCCTCCGCCCTGCCCACTGGCCACTTCTCTGTGGTCATCTCTTTTCCTTCCTCTGTTCTGACTTCTAGGCTCTGGCGGTGGACTGTCCCTTGAGTGGCTTCCTCTTGAGCTGGGTGCCAAGGGTATAGGAAAGAGGTAACTCGGTGTCAGTCCCAGAGGAGCCTGTCACCCGGTGGGCACCCGAGCAAAGGGCAAACCTGCAGGAGCCCTTGGAAAGAAACAGGAGAACACATGCAAAAACAGTAATAATACTTTCCATCTGCCTTTCAAAGCCCCGTCACTGCGTTATTTTCCACAGCGATTTGGAAGATGTAGGGTCGGGGAGGGGCCTGGAGTCAGGCGTGTTCTGGGGAAGCTCCCAGCTCAAGCTGGCCCGTGGCCCTCGAGGGGTCACCTTTCTTGGTTCCGTTCATTCGCTCTTCATCAAATGCGTGTCGAGCTCCTCTGACGTGCCAGGCACCCCGGCTTTTTCCATACTTAGAGACAGAACTCACCCCGTCCCTGCTGATCTGGTATCTTCCACCTCTCCTCCTCTCCCAGTGCTTCCCCTCAATCCCACCTACTGCTGGGTCTACTCGTTTCCTCTGGTTCTATTTTTGGTGGAAAGGGGAAGCAGTGGCTCACCACTAACCATGCAATAACCCTTCCGAGTCTGTTATTAGGCGTCCTCGGGGCTGTTATATTTACCTTTTAATAAACCCAAGCTTTCCTGCTCTGCTGTATTGGGGCTGCCTGGGGCTCTAAAGGGAGGCTCCCACCTTACTGGCCAAGAGCCAGTAAGCCTCTTGCTGGCTGGGGAGGCAGAGAGGGGCCAGGCACGCGCGGTGGTACTCAGCTGGAGAATAAACTGGTTTAGCGGTGGAGCAGGTGCTGGGGAGTCTGATTGGTTAGGGCGGACGGGAGAGAGCTTTGGAAACACACTGTCCAGGGCTTGTGACCTGGAACGACAGGGTCCGTCTCCCTGTCTACACTGTCCCCTTGACGGCTGCTGATTCCCAGGCTCGGGAGACCCCGAGTGGGTAGCTCATGCTGCAGGATATCTTAGCTTAGAGACTGGGGGACAGGATGTCTCCTGCAAAGGGAGATTGGGATCAGCTTGAGAGTAAGGTGGGAGATGCCCTCAGTCCTCGCTGAAGTCACCTGCCAGAGACAGACTCCTCTCAGGGCTGAGCTGGGCTGTGGGAGTGGAGGTTGCCTAGTGCTGTTAGGTGCAGACAACAGAGCCAGAACTCTGGTTCAAGTACAGGGGCACACAGGGAGGGGGCTTTGGAGAGTTTGCTGGCTGGGAAACTATGCTTGGAAAATGGGGACAAAGGGAGGCCCTGCAACTGGAACCGGGGCCAAAATCACAACCCAGACCCGGTCTGCTGAGGCCCCGGGATGCGCTGCGGCCCGCCCAGTGCTGGTGGCTTCGTGGGGGTGCTGCCGTGCGTCCCTATCAGCACGGTTCCCCCAGATCCCGGCTGCGGCTGCTGCGCTGCCTCCACCAGAGCTTCTTTGGGCTCTCCGGGTGCCGCCAGCTCCCCTCCATCTCCGGCTCTGGAGATCTGGTTGGTGAAGCCAAGGCCCTGTGCCCAGGCTCCTACATATCAGGGTTTACCCGGTGCTTCCCCTCCGTGGTGTCCCCACATGCCCACCCGCTTCTCCCCAGCACGGGCTGGCGAAGTGTCTACCTTGCCCAGAGTCCTGCCGGCCTCTCGGTACGGATGAGCCGACCTTTCTGCCTCTCCCTGCAGCCGCTGAGCACCGCTGGCGTCCTGAGCTCCGCCTCCACCGCTTCCAACAGGTCGAGGAATAGGACGCGCTATCGGACCAAAGCCGTGAGCTCCGAGGTGGATGAGAGCCTCTTTGGAGGGGTCAAGGTAACCGTCCCCCAGCCCCTCCCGGCAGCTGGCTCGGGGGGCAGTGGCGGACTGGCACTGCTCAGGATGAAGCCAGCCCTGGGTGAGCCGTCCCCTCCCCAGGTTGACTCTCAGAGGGAGACCGGAGCAGCGGGACCCTGGCACCTACTGGGGCCCTTGTGAACGGGGGCACCCGGCTCCCTCCACCCCTGCAGTCTTCACATCTGCCCTGGCTGTTGTGATGTCGGGGTTGGGGGGCTCTGCTGCAGAGAGCAGATGGCGGGCCAGTGAGTGCCCCGGGAGGAAGGTGTGCGAGGGCCACGGACTGAGCTCGCAGACCCGGAGCTACGCATGGCCCCCCAACCCGAGACAGCGTTAGAGACAACCACAGATCCTCCTCTCCCAGTGCTCCAGTAGCAGGGCTCATCAGCTCTGGGAAACCCCGAGCAGGTCTTCATGGGCCGGTGTGGTCCTCCTCCATGCGGAGGAGGAGAGCTGGCTAGAGCATGACTCGGACTGTTCTCGGTGCGCAGGACGTGTAGCAGGTGAGAAGGAGGAGAGGCAAGGACGGAGGAGAACGCGACACGGAGAGAGGGCAGTGAGAGACAGAGAGACGGACGGAGCAAAGGACGGGAAAGATGCCAGCAGCTGTGTGAGCGCCAGCACGGACGCCTCTGCATGGGCAGGTGGCGGGAGGCAAGCGGATGTCTGTGCCCCTCGCTGTCCTCAGAGCTGGGGGCATCTGGGGGGCTCAGCTGGCTGAGCATGTGACTCCTGGTGTCGGCTCTGGTCTGATTTCGGGGGTGTGAGATCGAGCCCCCACCCGCCTGTCAGCTCGGTGGTGTGACCTGTGATCACGGGAGTCGGCTTGGGGAGGCCTTCTCCCTCTGCCTCTGCCCCCCCCAACCCCTGGGTGCTCTCTTTCTCTCTCTCAAGTAAATTAATAAATCTTTAAACAAACAAACAAACAAACAAACAAAACTTTCCAGAGAGTTCAAGACGGGCACCTTTCTCCATTTATTTTTTTTTCTTATTTATGTGTTTATTTATTTATTTGGGAGAAAGAGAGAGAGAGAGAGATGAGCGAGCACACGGAGGGAGAAGCAGGCTCCCCAGTGAGCAGGGAGCCTGAAGCAGGGCTCGATTCCAGCACCGGGGCCAAAGGCAGATGCTTAACAGACTGAGCCCCCTAAGTGCCCCGCTGTTCTCCATTTAGAAGACCCCCATCTGTGACAGTTTTCTATCGACGGGGAAGGAATCGAAGGAACACACCCTCACTTACAGACAGGTTCTGATTTGGGCCCGTGAGGTGACGGAATGTTTTGGAAATGGCCAAGTTCTCCAGGTGTCCGCCGTCCAGCGGGCTCGCGGGAGGGGCCCTCGGAGACACACGGGTTCTGGCCCTTCGGCCTCCTTGCTGGGGGAGTCCGAGGTCTCTCAGCTGGCAGCAGGGGGCAGGAGCGGTCTGTGGCGCCCCCGAGGCGCGCCCTCTTGGAAACACAGGGACAGCAGGTGGCAGCAGCGCTCTGGGGAACGGTCTGTGCAAAGGGCGCTCAGGACCTGAAGGCCCTCCCCGCCCCCCCCAGGCCAGCCGCTGGCCTCCACGCAGGATCACGGTCATTGCATTCTTTAGACAAAATTCTCTCCTGTGTCCAGAATTTTCCTGAAATAAGTGGTTTCATTTTCTTATTATCTGACTCCTTCATGGCCGGAATGTTTTGAAAAAAAAACAAAAAAACAAAAAAACAAAGCAAAACATGCATTTAATATGTATTCCCGCTAATTCTGACTCCCTGACATGCTCACCGCATTCCATTTGGCCATTTCTAACGTCCTCCATATGATTTTTTTTGGGGGAACCAAAGTAAATTAATCATAAGGAAAGATTAAAAATTTCGAATATCATAGATCGGATGAATCTGTAACAAATTGTATTATCTCAAGCCACAATGTGGTCCGAGAGAGATCATTATTTCTTCTTTCCTATGGAGCAACGAGAGAGGGGGAGGGGGAGCAACGAGAGACCCCAGATTTTCATCCCTGATGGTTTTAGGTTAGGAATGGACACAAGCTAGCCACTCCCCTCCCCATCCATCCAGGACTATCTGCATGAGACACAGGAAGGCCCTGCTCTCAGATGGGCTGGTCAGGAGGAACGCACACAGCCATAGTCAAGGGCAAAGCCGTGTGCTGCTTCCTCAGCGCCCTGGAGACTCTCGGTGGTCCTGAGGTCTGGGCCCCAGCCAGCCTTCTCTGCCACCGGATGGGCTGGAAGAAAGCAGGGAAGGCTGCCCTTGAGGAAGTTGGGATGGACCCGTAGGATGTGGGCTGACCAGCTTCTAAGCTGTCCTTCCTGACCCCACAGCCTCTGGCCCAGAGCAACAGCCCCATCGTTCTCCTCCGAGATAAGCATGCCATTAGGAAGACCCTCACGGCCCTGGGCTTGGAGAACAAGCCGGAGACCATCCAGCTCATCACCCGGGACATGGTCCGGGAGCTCATGTGAGTACCCAGGGCACAGTGCCTGCCTCCGCATCCCGGCCTGCGTTTCTGCTGAGAACCTGAGCAGGGAGAGTAGCCATCTGGTCTCTTCCAGAGAGCCCAGCCCCACTCCTTTCCTATTCATCTCCCCCGTTCGCTTCCTGGCTGTCCTTCCTCGGCATCTGGCCTCTCTCGTTTCTCTGCCTCTTGTATCGATTCTTGCCTTTGCCTTCGATCCCCAGCTCCTTCCTCTTTCCTGTCTCCTGGCTGTGGAGGGACCCGTGGGACTGCGAGAGGCACCGTGCTTGGTGGGTCCTCGCTGAGCCCTCCTTAGTGCTCTTGGTAAAGGGAAACGGTCCAGATGAGTCAACCCCTTCTGGCTGCACCAAGGATCTGAAGTAAAGGGAAACTGACCAGATGCTAATCGGCCCCCTGGCTTCTTCCCAGGCTCTGAGGCCAGAAGAGAAAGTTCCCCGGGTCTCTTGGGTTCCTTTGGGATTGGCTTAGCCTGGCTTCCTGACTGGACCTGCCTCCTTGCTTGGCACCCCTGTGGGTTATCAGCAGTGGGAACTGAGCTGTCGCTGGGCGCGGGTTGGTGGGGGGAGGTGAGCTGCTATCTTGGAAACCGTCCTCCCAACTCTGGGTTCGCCCTCGGGGAATCTGAGCTCCCAGGAAGTGCCGTCTGTGTCACGAGCCCAGGGACACGGAGCGTGGTCTAGTCAGTCATGGTGGCAAATGGCCATTCATGGTCCGCGCCGTCCTGCAGCCCCCTGTGGGGTGAAGGAAGGGTTCCTTCTTGGAATGGTCTAGTCCGGCAAGCGTGAGATCCGTCCTGGTCATTCCAGGTCCCATGCCAAGCCCCGGATCCACTCACTCACTCATTCAGTCTTCCTCCTGGACTGCCCCCCAACACACACACACACACACACACACACACACACACACACACACACGTTTTGCGAGATGAGGTTTCACTTCCTGCCTCAGACCGGCTGCGTCTCATTGCTGTGTCCCTGTTAAAGAGCCTCACCCAGAAGCAGCTTCGTCCCTGGCCCTGGTGCTGCCGTAGTCTCCACCTCCAGTGCCTGTCGTTTGTTTGTAATCATTATAATTAGCTATTGGTTTGTTGAGTGTGCTGGGCGGCTCGGAGGAGAGGTACCCAGACATGCCTCTGACTGTTGTTGATCAGAGATTTTAATTAATATTTAGGGTTCAAAGCTTCTCTCTGGGCCGGATGGACAAGCATGCTTGGGTTTCTCATAGCATCCATTTCAAACTGGGCTGGCGTCCTGTCATCCTTGAGAAATAAGCTATTTTTAAAGTCTAGTTCACCAGTGCGGTTTTGAGGTCTCCCCCTGGGCTTGGCGCGGCGCCGGGGGGCTGTGCGGCCACTGTGGCCAGTAGAGGCTGCGTCCTGGGGGAGCACACAGGCCATGCCTGGGGGTGGGGGACACAGCCCAGTCCATGAGGGCAGAGCGTGGTGGCCTCCGAGGAGGCTGGCTCTCGGCCTGGCTGGGGAGACTGGCCTATGTGCACTTGGGGGGGAGGTTCTCTGATGGGTGCACAGAGAAAGTGACACACATACTAGGCCTTTTAGTGAAAGCCCTTAAAATGTCTCTGTTTAGCTCATCCCTCACCTGGGACCCTTTCTCCCCGGTGGGCCAGGGGTGCAGCGGGCGGTCTCTCCTGCCATTGGTGTGGCACTGTGGGACATGGGCCGTGATGGGGGAGGGGTGATGGGGGCCTGAGCACCAGCAACACTGTGCTGAGAGCTTCCCTGCGCCTCCCCACTGACTGCCATCCCCTGGGGCAGCGTTCCCGCCAAGGATCCCTCTGGGGAGTCCCTCATCATGAGCCCTGAGGAATTTGAGCGCATCAAGTCGGCATCCCACGTCCTGACCAGAGAAGAGCTCGAGGCCAGGGAGCAGGCCTTCAAGAAGGAGAAGGAGGCCATCGTGGTAGCTGCCCTCCCCCAGCCCTGATCTCTGCAGATGGGAGGGGGGAGCTGTGGTCTGGGGGCCCTGGAAGGAGGTGTGAGTGTGTGCCTCGTGGAGACCAGAGACGTGGTAGAGTGGACACCAGGTGTGGGAAGAGCTGGGGGCCAGGGGTGGGGTGAGGAGGAAGCCAGGCTGGGAAACTTCTGGGTTCTGCTAGCAGGACAGGCGAAGCCACATGGGGGGGGGGTCCCACTGGTAGCTGGGCCAGCGCCCCTGGCAATCCCCCGCTGATCCAGACCGTCTCCTGTAGGACGCGGTGACCAAGCGCAAGAAGGTCATGAAGCAGAAGGAGATGGCACGGAGAAACACCGAGAAGCTCAGTGACCTGGAGGAGGTGGCCCAGGAGAGGGCCCAGAGCCTGCTGCAGAGAGCCAGTGTGCTGCGCATGGAGCAGGAGGAGGAGCTCAAGGACATGAGCAAGGTGGGGACATCCGTCCTTCCCTCCTCCAAGGACTTGCGGCCACTCCCCCTCCCTCCTCTTGGGCTCTGACAGCCTGGCTCCGGATGGACTTGGGGCAAGGAGGGGGTGACGGGTGGGGAGGCTGGCGGAGGGGGACTATTGCCGCCGTGAGAGGGAGGACTGGCCCTGCTGCGTGCTAGCTGTGTGACCTTCAGCAGGTCACTCACCCGCCCTGGGCCCCATTTTCTTCATGGGTCAGACCACTTAGCAGAGCGATTGGTGGGGAGAACTGAGCTTTGCCAAGTGGGGACCTGCCTTCTGTTTCTCTCCCGTGGGCTCAGTCGTGGCTGCATGTGGGGGGCCTGGGAAACGGGCTTCTCCTCAGGAAGAGGAGAAACCAAACTAAGTGAAGTCCTTCCTTTAGCGGAGAGCGAGAAGACCAGAGGCTGGGGTGGATATTTTGGTACTCATTTGTATGTGGTTCACTTCCCAAGCAAATGAACCCCGCTGACTCCCAACCCCGTCATCTACACCTTCTCTCCCAGGCCAATCTGTCCTCATGCCTCCTCTTGTTCTCTCGTTCTCGTGGATGGCTGTCCCCTGACGTGTCATGTCAGGCTCTTCCAGCTTAAAAATCTAGTGGCTTGGCCTCTGCATGAGGATTTTAGTTTCCCTGAGAAGTAGAGCAGATGTTGGGGTTCATGGGTCCCTAAGGGGGACCTTGAATCTCTGTAGTTTTATGGAAATTTTATGTGTATGTATAAAGTGAATCTTAAGGAGGACAGAGCCCATTGCTTCCCTCATACTCTCAAAAAGTGGTCCATGGCCCCCCAAATACGAAGGCCTGACGCCCCAAAAGGTACTCTCGTGGCTTCTCCTTGCACGGACTAGCACTTTGCAGGAGCCCAGTAAGTGCCAGCACAGAGCTATAGTCAGGGCACGGGAGCAGAAGAACGCTCTTGCTCTCACGGGCTTGGGCATGGCTGCGCATGTGTCTAGCGCACTCCGTAGCACCTTGCTCCCGTTTCCCCCCTCCAGCTCCCTCACCCCGCGATGCGTCCCTCCTTATCTTCGTGCCTAGACCCGGTGCCACCGTGTCATTCCACCCCCCCCCCCAGATCATCCTTAATGCCAAGTGCCACGCCATCCGGGATGCCCAGATCCTGGAGAAGCAGCTGATTCAAAGAGAGCTGGATGCAGAGGAAAGGCGACTGGACCAGATGATGGAGGTGGAAAGGCAGAAATCCATTCAAAGGCAGGAGGAGCTGGACCGGAAGAGGAGGGAGGAGAGAATCCGGTAAAGGGGTGGTTTTGGCATCTCCCTCCCTGTCATTTTCATGCTTCTTTAGGTCCAGGTAGCCTTGTCAAGGGGGAAGAGAAGAGAAATAGTCATTGCCACCATCTATTATGATCTCAAAACCTTATGAAGAGATTCATAGAACCACAGACTTTCTTAAAGCTGGTTCCTAAGATCACAACAGGTGCATGACAACCTGGCCCCAGTGCAGCCTCACTCCCCGCCTTTCCCTGCCGTCCCCTTTGCACTCTGCTGTCCCCCAGCACACCTGGACTGCTCACGGTTTATGCTGTGGTCGTTCCTTCCGCTTTTAGTACACTTGTCTTTCCTTTTCCTCTGGAAAATGCTTTCTCTTCTTTTAGTATGTGGCTTTGCTGTTGCCTCCCCTGGAAAGCGCTCTCCCCCTAGCAGGCAGGCTTGGGGGCTCCCTTCCCTGTGCCCCGCCACACCGTATTTATACCCCAGCACATGGCTCCTTGCCCTGGGACTCTCTGGCCCTCACCGGAGGCCTGCGTACTCACGGAGGACAACATTCCTGGCTTGGTTCATTTCCGTAGCTCCTGGAACTAGCGCACTGTTTGGCCTGTGGCAGGTGCTTAACACACATTAGAGGGATACATTCAGTCCCCTTCCTTTTGCAGAAAAGGACAAGTAAATTTACCCGAGCAGGTAAGTTATTTACCAAAACGACAAGTAGATTTACCAGAACAGGTAAATTACAGAACCACAGGGTCCCGGGTCTAGAACGTCAACCATAGAACTCGAGCGTGACCTTGAACCACCCTGACCGGCTCTGCTCGCTCTGATTCTGTGCTCTTGAACCATTCATCTCTGTACCTCCAGTAGGTACCTGCTCGACTGTGGCAGGCTCCCTATAAATGTGGATTTAATGGCTAAGTGGCTCTTCATCTTCTGCATAAACATCTCCAATTAAAGAAAAATCTCTGCCTCATTAGGCCACTCTAATGATCTGAGCTGGTCCTTACACTGAGCCCCAGCCTGCTGCCATGTAACTCTTTTACTCATTCCTCCTGCATATTTCATCTGGAGTCATGAAGCCATTCAAGTGCTCCACCTGAACAGGCACCCCATTGTCCTTCCTCTTGATTCTTACCCTACCCTGTGTCTTCTCTCATTCTCCCAGCCTTTACTCATACATCATGGGGTCTGGGTGCTTCCAAGTTTATTGTCATCCAGCAACACCTAGGGAGTCACTGGCCGCAGCACTGATTGTAGACTCTGGGCTCTCTGCCTTTTACTGTTGAGCACGGGCCTCGCTGAGTGGGGAGGCTTGTTCAGACCCAGCCCTGTCCACCCGCAGTGGGAGAACCGTGGCACGTGATAGTGAACGAAGTGGGTGTGGGAGGCGGGTGGGAGACAGGACACACTAGGTGCTAGCAGAAGCCCCGGAGGAAGGAGAGGTCCTGGGCTTTCTAAGTCTGTGACGTTGGCAGAGGAAGCTAGCTCCCCACAGTTGCTCTGGGAGGGTTTGGGAGGTGGTAGGATTTCAGAAGCTCTTGACACACTGAAAGGCAGAAGGTATGTTGCTGATGTGGGGTGCCCTCTTGGGCAAACAAACAAAGGCGGGGAGTCTCAAGATGGGCAGCTTGCGAGAGGAGAGGACAGCCCCTCACGACACTCAACACTTGAGGACTTTGGTCTGGGCTCATGTGTAGGAGGCGCTTGTCCAATTGTCCCTGCGACACCTCCCATCTTGGTTATTTGGGTGGAGGTTGGAGCAGAGAAATGTGGGTGTGGGTTTCTAAGCCCCTGCGGTACTATTCACCCCTAGAGGAAGACGGCACATCGTGGAGCAGATGGAAAAGAACCAGGAGGAGCGGTCGCTGCTCGCGGAGCAGCGGGAGCAGGAGAAGGAGCAGATGCTGGGATACATGGAACAGCTCCAGGAGGAGGATCTACGGGTAACGGGCTGGACAGATAATGCCAGATTCTACCAGCAAAAGTGACAAAGCTCTCCAGGATTTGGGGGTGTCAGGGGGTGGACGGATTTGTTGTCAGGCCCATACTCACTTTGCAAAACCATTAATGTCAGCTTTTATGGCCATGTTGAACGTTCATCTGGCTGTGGCACCATACTGGGGGTCGAGCTGGGATTTGGACAGCTACTGTCTGCCTCCCGGGGAATTGAGGTCTGAGACCAATGCGTCCATGGGCATGGACACAGAAAGGAAATACACAGCTCTATGCATTGCACCAGGAAACATAGGGATGTTTCCTGGTCTTTCCGCAGCTGGTTAGAGATGTGATACATTTTGTAGATGTCTTAGCCCTCCCTGTCTTGGGCTCAGGCTCCCTGCTGTTCCCTCATATCAAGTACACAGTATCTGAGTGTGGTTAATTGTGTGAAGGAGCCAACCCCTCCACCCCCACTAGTCTAGATAAGATTAGCAGGCATATCCATTGCAAAAGAAATGATGAC
The DNA here is from genome assembly GCF_002288905.1 of Enhydra lutris kenyoni. NCBI lineage: Eukaryota > Metazoa > Chordata > Mammalia > Carnivora > Mustelidae > Enhydra > Enhydra lutris. Next base: position 4,603,456 of record NW_019154178.1, on the reverse strand, counting down.
AGGCCTGCTCAGACCAAGTAGACTTGAAGAAATCCTCTTCTGTTTGCCTGCTCCTGTCTGTTTCAATACAGGGACCCCTCGCACGTGGGGGGCCGGGCGAGGCTTGGGGTGTTCATTCTTTCTGTCCCCCTCAGTTCTTTTTTTTTTTTTTTTTTTTTAAAGATTTTATTTATTTATTTGACAGAGAGAGATCACAAGCAGACGGAGAGGCAGGCAGAGAGAGAGATAGAGGGGGGGGGGAGCAGGTTCCCTGCTGAGCAGAGAGCCCGATGCGGGACTCGATCCCAGGACCCCGAGATCATGACCCGAGCCGAAGGCAGCGGCCTAACCCACTGAGCCACCCAGGCGCCCCTGTCCCCCTCAGTTCTTTACCTTTGAAAATTTTTATACACACAGACACATTGAAAGAATTGTATCAGACCCGTCCACGCTTCACCTAGATTTCATGATGAAATGAAGGTGAATCTGCCTTCGTTGTTTGTCCCTTTTCGGGGCATTTATGTATTCTGTTACTGTTAAAGTCTTTGACAGTGAGTTGCGGACATCTTGAGACTTTGCCACTAAATGCTTCAGCCCTCATCTCTGAAGAACAGAGATGTTCTCTTACCAGTTCTCTTACCATTACTGCTGTCTCATTCCCTCCTCCAAAAATGGAATCCAATGGAATCCAGTATCATTTAATGCTTAATTCACATTCAGATCTCCCCAATTGTTCTAAAAATGTACTTTTAGTTTTCTTTTTTTCCAGCCAGGATCCATTCAGGTTCCCTGCCTTGCATTCACCTCTACCTCTTTCATCTGATTTGACCTAGAATAATTCTCTCGTTCCTTCCTTCCTTCATTTTTGGGCACCCAGGCCAATTGGCTTGAAGAGTTTCCTCCATTCTGATCTGTCAGATTATTTCCTCATGGTGTCATTTGATTAGTGGGACATGTATTCTTCAATTTTTCTCCTCTTCCCCCACGTTAATGGACAATGGGGTTGTCATCTCCCAGTGATTTGATGATGGTGTGGAACCAACAGAAACAACAACATGGAAAGTAAATAAATAGGCAAAGAAGTAAGTCAATACATGATGGAATATTTGTCCTAGATCAGCATTTGGCAGGTTTCCCAGTTGTGCTGGTCAGTGGGATCAAATAATTCGTGGGTACCAACGGCAGGACTGACTCTGATGGGAAGCTGGGAGAAAGGAAAGGAAGAAAGGGAGAAGAGGGAAAAGGAGTGGAGAGTCACTGGGCCAGGTGGGGAAAGGTGGGGTGAGTGAGAAGTAGGCACGGGGAGAGTGAGGGATTGCTGGCTGCCATGAGTCACGCACCAACAGCCGGGTGGGAGGCAGGCAGCACCGTGCAGATATGGTGCAGAAGGCTCTCCAGGACGTGGCTGTGAGTCAAGCTTGGGGAGAGCCAGCCGAGTTGTCTCCCGATGAGTCAGGGTAGAAGCTGGCCTGAGGAGGAGCTGGAAGCAGAGGGTGGGGCATAGCCTTTGAGGAATGGAGGGAGCTGGGAACAGTGTGTGTGGGGAGTTGCTGGGTGGAAGAATTTGAAGGAGAGTTGGAGATTGGTGGGAGGTTATCGGTAGGCCAGCTGCCAAAAATTCTACATTGGGGCCTGAGAATGTGCTCTTCCGATCATCTGGGGGCTTTGAAAGGCTCAGGATCCTTCCTTAGAAGGGATCTTGTCACTCAAGGTCACGCTGGTACACTGACCTCCATCATTCATTGTCTTTCTCTGTGTCTGCTGTTTTTTTCCCCTTTTTCTCACATGCCACTCATTTTGGTTAACCATTTCCTTGTTTTAGTTTATTATTTATTGTTTTCCTCTCATTGGGCTATGCATGTTGCCAGGGAAGACAGGGAGTGTGACATGGTCCCCATCCTCTGGCTGGGACAGGATAAACACACAGGAAGGAATGGGGACCGACAAGGCAGTGCCTAACCAAATCCCAGGAAGTATGGCACCGTCTTAAGTGCAGAGGGGATTCAGAAATGAAGAGAGAACTGGAAGCTGGGGCAACGTTCCCGAGAAGATTGGAACTTTAATTTAGAAAGACCAGGTTTCAAAATTCTGGCTCTGGATTTTGCTAGCTGGATGGCCCTGGACAAGTAAATTTGGGGCCTCATTGTCTTCATCAGCACGAGAAAAATAACAGGTTCTTCCTTTCAGGGCTTGGGGCTGTATCTGGGTTTCAGAGATAGGCTATGTAAAGTGCCCAGTGAATAGAAAATACTCATTTAGGGCAATACTTCATTATTTCACTCATCACTATTGAACAGAGACCAGAAGCCAGGGTTTGACGACGAGAGGGAAACTGAAGGCAGGAGAAAAGACCAGGAACAATGGGTAGAACTTCGCATGACATGTGGGAGACACTGGGGAGAATTTTAAGAGCCTCCACTTCCCTGCGAGTGTGTAGAAATCATCTGAGCCCGTTGCCACCAAGCCAGGTGGGTACAGACCGAGAAGAGGCCATTTGGCTGCGAGGGTCATTGATGACGCTTGAGAGAGCTGCTTTACCAGAGGCTAGTGGCAGCAGCTGGCTTGCAGATGTGCCCCTGCCCTTGAGTTTCTGTCCTCATGGGCCAGGGTCTCTGGGTCTTGTCCCCTTCTACTTGGAGGCTCTCTTCCTTCTGATGCCAGGACATGGAACGGAGGCACCAGCAAAAACTAAAGATGCAAGCTGAGATTAAGCGCATTAATGATGAAAACCAGAAACAGAAGGCAGAGCTACTGGCTCAGGAGAAGCTGGCGGACCAGATGGTGATGGAGTTCACCAAGAAGAAGATGGTAGGTTTCTGATGCCTGGGACTTCTGGCCATGGGGAGTGGCCGGCTGAGATCTAGGGAACTCACGACAGAAAGCCATGTGTCTGTTCCAGAATTCGTGTCCTTCGTTCAAGGGCCTGGCTCCTTCTTCTCTTCCTTTTGGCCAGTGGTTCATTAGGCTAGAAGGGACACCCAAATTAGGGCATTATATCCTCGTTAACACCTTTGATTAGAAATTGAATGAGGGTCAGTTACAGGCCGGGGAGAAGATGAAAACTATTAGGGAAAGTAAAGTTTTGTGGATTCCTCATGGAAAGCATAATTACATCCCTAGTAATCAGAGGTCACCCGCCCTATACATTTCTTGTGAAAATTCTGCTATTGGGCATCCTGTACTGGGGGCTAGACTTTGAGAGGAGAGCTTCTCCCACCGCGGCTGTGGGAGTTCTAAGCACAAATGCACTGCGGGACAGAGAGCGACGCCGCTCACAGGGACCCGGAGATGCTGCTCTGACTCAGGGGCCAGGCTGAGTAACGGAGTGACTGGGGGCAGTGAGGAGTGGAGGGCGAGAAAAGCTTCTAAGCCCGGTTTAGATGGAGTGAGTATGGGGTTACATAGAAAGAGAAGGACTGAACGTGGCAGGAATGTTATTCAGTTCTTCATGTGTTGGTCCTGCCTCCCCTGCTAGTTTTGAGGCTCCATGGTGACAGAGAGCACATCATACTTTTCTCCGGTAGGGGTGACAGGCAGGGAGACGGGTGCGCTCCAAAAAGGCGTGTTTGATATGGCCATATGCTCCGAACGCAAACCTCAGAAAATGAAGCTCAACAAAGTGTATGTTTGGGCTTTGGCTTCGTATCGGATGCTGGGATGTGCAGGCAGCAGAGCAAGAACACAAGACAACACAAGACGGGACAAGGGTGGCTGGTGCCTAAGAATGATCACCCAACTGCCATTCAGTGAAGGTGAAGGCTGTGCATGGGCTCTGTGCTAAGTGCTTTCCCTGTGGGTCTCGCTGAGCCATTACAACCCCTTGTAAATCCTGTCACTGAGTGATTCAAAATATCCTATATGCTTCCCTGTGTGTCCAGTATGAGCCTGGGCTGGATAATGGTGAGGACTTTGGGCAGAGCTCAGCCACCGTTTCCTGAATGGGTGAAGGTGGTGTGATGAGCCAGTCAAGTGCAGGAGCTGGTGAACAGGTTGGCTGGCTGCAGCAGACTTGATGATGGTCATGGTCAGAGATGAGGTGGTGAGGAGGCAGGTTGCTGAGAGCAATTGTTGGGGGATACCTTGAACCTTGAGCAGAGCTGGAAGCATGGAATGAGGAGGAATCACCATAGATTTCTGAGAATAGGGCCTGTCTTCATATGTGGAAAGGACATCGGTGGGAGGAGCCACTGCACAGGCCAACCACTGCCAAAGGGTTGGGCACTTGGGCATGCCCACAGCCCGCCATAAGTACCAAGTATATCACAAGTCCATCCCTGACCTCACAGTGGTCTCTGTTCTTGTAGCCGGGGCTGCCCCTTTAAAGCTAGGGGCAGAGATTGGTTGTGGAAACCTCCAGAGTTCCGTGCCCTGCCGTCTTCGGGGTAGGTGGAACAGAGACCAGCTTTGACACACAGCTCACAATCAGGCAACTCGCTGGGCTGCCTGGAGTCTGGGCAGGTAGAATGATGGTTATGGAACATTGTTTAGGGGAGGATCACATTTCCACTCAGCTCAAGCCATTCGTCTTATGACTACCAAAGGATGGTGGTTGGAAGGCTGGGTTTGGGAAGATTTTAGGGGTATGTCTGTTCTTTCAGAGAAGCGGCAAAGGGAGCTAACTTTGATGGTTCACTCCTTTCATATCTGCTAACCGCAGTGGGACTGCCCAAAGCATGGTTGGCCATTCGCCCAGGGACTAATGAAATAACTTCCACCTGCTGCACTTTATAAGACAGGCAGGCTGCCACAGTTGTTACTTGTAGAAACGTGACCCAGTGGCCTTGAAACTTAGACATTGTCTGCAATGCAGTGGAAGGGACATGAAGGCTGGGCTCAGGATACCTGTGTTCAAATCCTTTTTGGTAGTTGACTAGTTACGGGATCTTGGGCAGGACCCTTGATCTATATGAATGTCAGTTTCCTCATCTATCAAACCTGTCCCACAAAATGTTGTAGGGGCCCTCTGGGATCATATAGGGGGAAGCATTTTGTAAACAATGAAGCATTTTGCAATGCTAATTGACCTTGTTCATGCATTGCTAGTTATTTTGCCCTACCTTAAAAAGAGTCAGGGAGTGATATGGGAGACACTGGACAGACTGTGGCAGGAACTATGTTTCTCTGCAAGGCTGGGGCAAGGGGAGCCGATCTACAAGACCTTTTCTTCCTGGCAGGCTCGAGAAGCAGAGTTTGAGGCTGAGCAGGAGAGAATACGGAGGGAGAAAGAGAAGGAGATCACCCGTCTGAGGGCCATGCAGGAGAAGGCCCAGGATTACCAGGCAGAGCAGGTACCTTCTTAGTCTCAGCTTCCTTGGGCCTCTGCAACCCCTTAACTATTCCCTTGACAGCCTGCAAAACCGACCTGAAGGACAGAGATGTGGACGAGGGGGTGCAGGTTACCTAGACTTGAGTCATCTGAGGGCAAAGGGGTGGGCTACCCCAGTGCCTGGCGCAGCGAGAACAGGGCAGGCAGGGTGTTATGTGCTGAAGGTTCAAGAGAAAGCTTTTGGCTGCTATGTAAAGAACTTTCGACCTTAACTCTCACTGGAAAGTGTCACCAGAGGAACTGTGGTGTCTCCATCATTAGCAGTTTTTAAAATGAGAGGTGACTGCAGGATTGCCTGGAAGTGTTGGAGATATAGGAAAAGAACTGGGATCAGTGGTGGGAGAGGACAAGCCAAGACACCTCAGGGTATCTATCAACCAGAAAGTTCTACAAGAGTCCATGTGCTCTACCTTGCACTCCACCTTGCTCTGTACTCTCCCTTGTACTCTCCCTTGCTCTGTGCTCTCCCCTTGCTCTGTACTCTACCTTGTACTCCACCTTGCTCTGTACTCTACCTTGTACTCCACCTTGCTCTGTACTCTACCTTGTACCCCACCTTGCTCTGCACTCTACCTTGTACCCCACCTTGCTCTGTACTCTATCTTGTACTCCACCTTGCTCTGTACTCTATCTTGTACTCCCTTGCTCTGTACTCTACCTTGTACTCCACCTTGCTCTGTACTCTACCTTGTACTCCACCTTGCTCTGTACTCTACCTTGTACCCCACCTTGCTCTGTACTCTACCTTGTACCCCACCTTGCTCTGCACTCTACCTTGTACCCCACCTTGCTCTGCACTCTACCTTGTACTCCACCTTGCTCTGTACTCTATCTTGTACTCCACCTTGCTCTGTACTCTACCTTGTACTCCACCTTGCTCTGCACTCTACCTTGTACTCTTACCTTGCTCTGTACTGTACCTTGTTGCCAGGGAAATTCACAGCCCTCCTCAAAGGAGGCTGTGTCAGATCCTGCAGTTGGCGTCTTCCTAAGGTGCCCCGTTGGTACCGAGGTCAGTTTGCACCCTCGCAGGTCTCCCCACCTTCCCCTTTCCCAGGACGCCCTGCGGGCCAAGCGCAACCAGGAGGTTGCAGACAGGGAGTGGCGCAGAAAGGAAAAGGAAAATGCACAGAAAAAGATGGAGACAGAGGCCAAACTACGTAGCAGCCGGCTGGAGCAGGTGGCTTTCAAGGAGCACAGTCTGGCCGTTCAGGTGCAACGGGACCGGGATGAGTTCGAGAGGATTCTTCGGTAGGTGGGGCTGGGCACCTTGGCTTCCTTTCCTTGTATTGTGGCAGGGATGGCCTCTACCGGGCGGAGAGGACCTTCCTGGCATGTCCGCAGATGGATGTGTGTCCATCTCGCCTGGGGTGGTGGAGTCATGCCAACGAGATGACCAGCTGAAATGTGCAAAGACGAAAATTGAAAGCCCAGAATTTTCTGATCAGAGATTTGGAAAACAGCACCTGGACATGTCTAAGGAACTGGGTATTACTGGTGTGAGTAAAAGTATGTACCTTGTCCCTCTGCCCTACCCTGCTTCCACGTCCCCCTGCAAGTTAGGGATGAAGCTGCAGCAGGGAGGTTGAGGAGAGACAGAGAGACGTTCCAACACCAAGGGTCTGGGTCACTGGAGAAGAGCCTGGTGTGGGGGCTGGGGTCTTTGCCATTCATTTGATAAATATGTATTAAGCACATAAATTCAAGACTCCGTGCTGGATTGTCTGGGAGGTATTGGAGGTGAGCAAAAGGCTGTCCTTGCCCAGTCATGTGGGAAGAGGCAGAAGACTCCTATTTGGAGAGACCTCACCTATATTTATCCATCTGGCCCAGCTTGCCTACTCCTCATCCTTTTATTTTTGTTCTCTTTTGGCTCAGCGATAACCCCCACCCTTACATAAGTGGAGGTGAAGTGCTCACACCGGTCGCTCTCCCCGCCCCGCGTCCACCCCCAGAGCTGCCAGCAGCCACAGCTGCTCTAGCGTCCATCCGTCAGATCTGCCACCACCAGACCCGGCCCCTGGGTGCTCCCCTGGCTCTGTTCTGGCCTTACTGGGAATGACTCCTTTCTTGCTCTGGCTCAAAATCTGTAAGATCAGAAACTTTCAAAGGAAACAAACAAAATCGGAAGGGGGAGTGTGTAGATACAAACTTAAAGAAATTCTGTTCAGGTGAGCAGAGACGCGATGGTGCAGCTTGGCTTTCTGGCCTACCCGCTCTCAGGCCTTGGCCTTGTCCCAGGTACTTGCATGCCAGGCCGGCTCTGGGCCCCCTCAGCCCCCCCCCCGCCCCGTCCTGGGCCCCCAGCTAGAGGCAGAGCCAACCTGTAGGAATCTCCATCCTTGCCAGAGCCAAGTTCCTGGTCTTTTACTAGGGCCCCTAGCCTGCGCCCACTAGCTGCGGCGCCCTTTGACTCTGTAGCTTCCCTGGTTGGTACCAGGCCCTCAAGGGTCATGCCATGGTCTCTGGAAGCCTGCTGAAGGAGGCAGCTTCCTTGATGGCCCCACAGATTCCGCCCCTGGGCTCCAGACTGCCTTTCAGATGTCCGCCATCACTGACCTCTATGCTCTTGGACACCCGTGTTGCCTTTAGCAGGGAGTAACAAGTATTAATGAAAAGGAATTAAAGGTCCTACTTTTGTCACTGACCCATTTGTCCCTTCTTCACTTTGTTTGCTCAAAGCATATGCACTAGCCAGTTAGTAAAGTGAGACCAGCCTTTGGAGACATTCCGCTTCACCTGATCTTCTAGGTGAGCGTCTAGACCTGGTGTCTCTGGGGCCATGTGACCGCCAGCGCAACTGTCTTCAAGCACTCCGAGCATCTCTGCCATAGCCAGCAATCCAGGTTTTCCTATGTCAAAAACATGACCTTGTAGATGGCCTCTCTAGGGGCTTCCTGCTTCTGGGGAGAGGGATGCCTTTGCCAGGCAGCCCACTGACTAAGCAGCGATAGCTGACCCACCCTACCCGGTGGCTCTTAGAGATGTCCAGGAGCTCCCATAGAGCCCTGAGTCCTGGGCTCCAACCCTACAGATTCTGATGTAACTGGTTTGGGGTGAGTCCCAGACAGCTGCAGGTTTTGGAAGCTCCCGGGTCCCTGTAAGGCAGCAGGCTCCAAGGTCATGGCCCTAATCCCATGAAGTGACCAGACTTTTCCCCATTCAGATTTCTAACTGCCTGCCAGCCCAGGGGCTCCCTAGTGTGACATATGGGCTTCCATTTCCAGCCTGTTTTGCTGTCGTGAAATAACACTATTCTCTATATAGGAAAATACAAGGGCAAGGCCAAGAGGTGGGGCTTCCTGTTATCACGGGGGTGTCTGAGTGGTTGTGGTTTGGAGTCTAAACAGAGAGGAGTGAGGAAGTCGGCAGGTGTCTCCTGGCGGACTGGGGGGTCTCTGTGGCAGGTGCAGCACTGGGAGGTGGTCCTGGGCAGCTGAGCTCAGCGTTTCCCCTGAGATATGAATACATTTCATTCGAGGTTTTTTGGAACCTGTCTGGCCCACATCGGCTGCTTTCTCCAGGGTATCGGGGCACGTGAAAACCCCCTTGTGGGGAGCTTCCTCTAAAGAATCTGGAGAGCTGGAGGAGCAGGAGCACTGAGAGGTCCTGGGGCAGCTCCTTCCTCCTTCCAGCACTTCTGAGCATCCCCTTTGCAGTTTTGTTAATGTCATTGCTATTATTCGTGGGAAGGGAGGAAGGGAGACTGAGAAAGAACCTACCAGCTAGAGAGGAGCTGTGCATTGTTGCAAAAGAGAAGAGCTGGAAACATAGTTTCTGATGGGTGAGCCCCTGAGTACAGGCCAGATACGTAATTTGCAGGGCCTGGGGGGTCCCTTGTTCAATAAGTATTATGAATTTCAAAACAGTGATGGAAGAGCAGTAAAGCAATGTGAGGCCCTTCTAAGCATGGACATAGAGTCCTGTGCCCACAGCGCCAGGCCTGGCAGAGTAGAGGGGCCGCATGCCCAGAGGCAGCTTGGAGGCTGATGTCTGAGCCACAGAAGAGGGTGGGAGTGGGCAGGGCTCTGAAGCACGTCCCCTGTAGAAGCCCTTCCGGAAGGCTTCCTCAGTGCCTCTCCTCACTGGGCCAGCTCAGCCTAGTCCATTCGGCAACCCTTGTCCCTCCTCCAGGGCTCAGAGAGAGCAGATCGAGAAGGAGCGTCTAGAGGAGGAGAAAAAGGCCACGGGGCGCTTGCGGCATGCCAACGAGCTCAGGCGCCAGGTGCGCGAGAACCAGCAGAAGCAGGTGCAGGACCGCATTGCCACTTTCGAGGAGGGCCGGCGCCTCAAAGAGGAGGCCCAGAAGCGGCGTGAGCGCATCGATGACATCAAGAAGAAGAAGATCGAGGAGCTGAGGTGCGCTGCAGTTCGCGCTGCCCACTGCCTCTCCCTGTCTCCCCCTCCACCCCAGGGCAGGGCATGTGGGAGTCAGGGGACCGAGGGGGTGACAGGTGCTCTGGGAGGGCCCTTTCTCCTGAAAGGGGCTGCGACTGAACGCTCTGGGACGGGGGCTGCCTGGCTTTCTGGGAACTCCGAGGCGGGGGGCTGGAGCCTTGGGGGGAATGTGTTTGGGGGGTGGATTGTGGGAACAGGGGTGGGGGCAGTCCCCCAGGTTCTGTAAACCCCCACAGGGCCTGCTTCCTGTGGCCCTGTCACACCTGCCCTGTGTCCCCCTGCAGAGCCACTGGTCTCCCTGAGAAGTATTGCATCGAAGCGGAGCGCAAAGCAAACATCCTGCCAGCCACCTCTGTGAACTAGGGGAGCCTCGGAGTCCCCGGGGATGCCCACGGGAACAGGCTTTGCCCAGCCTCTGGGCGTCCATAACTGCCACTAACCTAGACATTTTATAGTTACAGATTAAACTTATTCTACTTGATTAAGCCACAGCCCAGCTTTCTTGGGGGGCTGTGGCTGCCGGGGGTGGGGGGTCCTGCACTGAGAGCCCAGTGGGCCGTGGGAGTGTGGGGGTCGTGGGTGGTGTGATGCTCTGGGGTGGGGGACCGAAGTGTGCTCTCTGCTGGTGGTCCCTCCTAGCCTCACAGGCCCTTTGCCCTGTGTCCTCTGACTTTTTGGGACCCTGGGGACATTGCCTTTATGTCCATCTTCAGCACAGCCTTGCTCTGGCTCTGTTCCATGCCCGGTTCAGAGGTATTTTGGGGCGGGGGGCTGGGACTGCTCTCTCAGGGAGGGGCAGGGTCAGGAGGGAGCAGGGCTTCAGATGCAGAGCTCTATGGGGCACCTGTAACTCAGACCACACCTGTGGGGGGGTGCGCGTGCACTTGGGGCTTACCCTCTGGCTCTACCCTCCCCGCCAGAGTCCCACAGACACCTGCTGTCCCCTCAGGCACACCCAGGGCCCCACTCCTCACCCAGACCGTGCTGCCCCCTCACTCGAGGGGCCGGCCGGGGTCTTCTCGCTCCGCCTTACTCTGATGGGTGGGGCTCCCCACGGCCGTTGTTGCCCTTGTTAGCCTGCCCCCTGTTTCCCCCAAACCCTCTCAGTCATTCGGTCCCTCACTCAAATGCTGCCTGGGTGTCTCCTTCGTGGGGTGCACGCTGGGCCCCCAGTGCAGCAGACCTGGGTCCACCATATGTCATGTGCCTTTAGAATAGTCTCGGCTCCTTTGGAAGCAGCCTGATTCCTAGGCCCCTTGGAGGCTGCAGAGCTGTGGTCCGGATATAGAGCCATTTTTCTGTTTTGTGTGCCTGGGGCGTGGGGAAGGGCTTGCCTCCCAGCTCCCAGCCCTCAGGGCCACCCTGCCCCCTCAGTGCTCTGTTCCTCCAATCCAGAGCCCAGTCTTGCCTCCCTCGATGGGGCCCGCACAGAGGAGGCAGAGAGCAGCAGCTGGGCGCGTCCTGAGTGTTTACAACGCCAGGTTATAAGGGCCTCGAGCAAGAGTCCTCTTTTCATAGGACCCAGGGAGAGTGGGCGGGCAAGCTGCTCCCTGGACTTCCTCCTCCTCAGAGAAGCCTCTCCAGGCCCTGTCCACCTGCCCCGCCCCGACCAGGCTAGCTGCTGGGGAAGGCGGTGCTTACCCTCCTGCTCAGCGTCCCCAAGGACGCCCGTCCTACCTGGGGAAGCTGCTCCCTTCCTCCCAGAGGCTTTGGAAGGATGTGGTACTCCCCCAGGATGGGAGGGAGCCCCTGATCTCAAACAGCACCGCTGAGGGTCCTGGCATCTCCTGTGGCTGGCTGGCTGGCTCAGCCTCCGTGGGTAAAGCCTCTCGCGGTTCATACCTGCAGGGACCGAGCCATGACCCCTACCCTGTTCCAGGGGACCCTCCTGCCAGGACAGCCAGAAAAGGCCTTGGGTTCCTGGAGTTTGCCCAGATCCCTCCCTGAGTCACCCGTCTCAGGGCCGGGAGGAATGGGCGTCCCCAGAGTGAGGGTCAAGAACAAAGGCGTTCCAGGCCCATCACTAACTTGTGAGGCCATGTGGAGAGAAACTGGCGACGTTCACAGGCTTAAAGCCAGGCTTGCATTTTGGCAGAACGGGTCCCCGTGAAGCCGCAGGTGTATGGGGCCTGGCGGAACCCACAGCCTAAAACTGAGACCATCCTGACATGGCCTGGATAGGGGAGGGGCTCGCGGCTGTAGTTCTGAGTAAAAGCCTGGCTTCAGAGGCTGAGGGGCCGGGGGTGGGGGCGGGACACAGCTGCCTCGGAGCAGGGGAGGACAGTTTGGGGGAGAATCTCCCAGTTCTGCCCTCAGAGTCACCCCCTCTGGGAATTCTTGGAGTCGGCCTGTGATGCGGAAGGGAGGTTTGGTAGCTCCCCTTGGGATTCCTCAACAGCCCTGTGCTGGCTCCCGCAGGCTTCAGGACAGGCTTGAGTCATCCACAGGAACCCAATTCCTGGAAATGGGACATTCCTGAGTGCCAGGCAGGCTGCTGGCATCTGAGGCAAGCAGGCGGCTTCAGGGCTGCATCTTTTATAAACACCCTCCCGCCCCCTTGCTGGGACCGCAGCGGGGATAATGACAGGAAAGAGGTCCGTGTTAGTGGGGCCAGTGGGGTCAGGCTGCAGGAGGGCGGTGGCAGAGCCCCGTTGACAGAGAGGGGGTGGGACACTCCGGGGCAAAGCGGAGAGACACATGGGATTCCTGGAGGACTTCGTGGGCCCCAAGCTCAGGAACAACCAGCCTAAGTCCTGCTGCTAGAGATTGGGGCTTTGGGTGGACGGTGTTTTCTCCTAGGGAGGGCTTTGTTTTTTTTTTCCCCCTGCTCTGGGGTGGAAGTGTCGGAACCCATTGAACCACGGAAACAGCTCAGGGGTGTCTGGGAAGCTGCAAAGGGGAGAGCCGTGCTGGGGGAATCAGGAAGTGCTGTTTGGTGCGCTGTGTTGGTTGATGTAAAGATGTTAGAAATTTGTGGGGAAGAACAAAGCATGCCCAAGCTACTGACTTAGTTGTATGGGTACCCAAGGGGCTCCCCAGCTGCCTGTCCCCGGCTCCTTGGGTCTTCTGGTCCTGGTAGTGTCAGACCGGGCTGATTGGCGTCGTCTGGCAAATCCAGTGGTGGGGCTCCACCTCGGAGCCCTGGGTCAGGTCTCCAGGCAGCTGCCTCCCGCGCATGTGACCCCGGCTGCTGGCGGGCCCGGTGCCCCTACCTGCCCCTGTGTGCCTGTTGCCTGCGTCATGCTGTGGCTTGGGCGCAGTCTCCAACCTTTGCACCTGCCGGAGAAGCTGCTCCGGTTGAGTGTGACTCAGCAGCCTTCCCTGGTGGCCAAGCCAGGCTGCCCCTGACTCAGTGGGGTGCTGGGATGTCCTCAGCATCCCATCTGGGACTGGGGTCACAGCCGGGCATTAATTGGTCTCCGTAAAAGCACTTTGATTAGGCTCGGATGAAAGGGGCTCAGAGAGTTCAAAGCCACACGGGGCTTTTGGGGTGAGAAAGGGTGGCAGCCGTCTAGGTGACAGTAGAGGGGAGACGCGGGAGTCTCAGACAAAAAGTCTGGGGGCGGAGGCCATGGAGCTCCTCACTGGTCTCCCTTTTCATCCAGGCTGACAGCTCCTTCTGCAGAGGGGGAGCCTGGGAGACAGCTGGGTGGGAGGATGTCTCCCCCTGCATCCTCGGCTGTTGCCAAGGTGACCTGCCCCTCCCCCACACTCTGGGAGGTATCCCCACAAAGTACCCAAGTTCCCCCGGAAGAAGCTCATTTGCAACATCACAGAAAACCAGCGTCCCCTCCCTCTGCCAGGCTGTACATGGTTAGACCTTCCCTCTCTCGTAGCCTCCCTGGCTCAAGGTCTTCCTTTCCCCCTTGTGTCCTCTTGGGAGAGGTGTGGTCGCCATCTCGGTGCCCATTGATGGCTTTGATGCTGGGATAGGAATAGGGTTGAGGGTTTGGGTGGCTTTCTCAGGAGGCTCCTGGGAAGAGGAGTCAAGGGGGTGGGTGAGAGTGGAGATTGCGAGGAAGCGGCCAGAGCTAATGAGCGTTTCTGTATGGCTCCTGGGGAGAGACCGTCCCCAGGCTAGTGGGGCAAGCCCCAAATCAGAGAATTTGAAGTCTGGAAGGGACCCACAACACCCTCTGGTGCTTGAATCTCCTTTGTAACCTCTAATCAAACAGCTGGGCAGTTTGAACTTGCATACCCTGAGAGACAGGATGCTCATGACCTCATAAGGCAACCCAAGCTCTCTCAGACCAGCCCTGATGCTCAGAATGTCTGCCTGTGCACCCACCTGCCGGCGGGGCCCTTTTTACACACCACACCCCTTCAGGTACTTCGTACCCTGGGTCCTGTGTTGTCCAGCTCCGTGTGGGCACGTGTTTGAAATTCTGGAAACACAGAACTCTTCTAAGCGTTTTGTGGGGTGGGGGCAGTTGTTGGAAGGAGGAAGCGGGGGAGGGAAGAAGCTGGGCATTTAGCCCTCCTGACAGTGAACACTTCCGCTGTCCCGGCCAGGCTGGCAGGGCTGTGCTGCCCCTGAGCCCCACCCCACGGCACCGCCTCCCCTCCCCTCTCCCAGTGCCTGGGCAACAGGAAACAAACAAACACAAGGAGAGCCCAGGGAGGGCTGGCCGGGCGGCTCCGTGGGGCAGCATGAAGCCCACCCACACCGGGCCTGGATCTGCCCCTGCCAGTTTCCACACATCGGCCACTGCCAGGGCCACTGCCAGGGGCCGCTATGGGCACCGAGGAGGACCACTGTGCTGCTCTGCAGTATGTGTTGGGGGATCCACATGGCACAATCAGAAGCAAATTTTATTTCTATAAATTCAAAGTCAGAGTTCCACTGGTTGTGTGGAGTCACCCAGCCCAAGGTCTCCCCACAGACAGATGTGTGCAGGCGTCTGGGACGACCAGTCTGAGTCACTGGTCCGTCCTGCAGGCCCGGCTCCAATCCCAGTGATCGCCCTGCTGGAGTGGGGAGCAGCTCCCCAGCGGTCCAGGTCTCAAAGATCTTCCCCCTCAGTGTGAAAGCCAGCATCAGCTGACTCTCCCAGCCTCATCCTCTTCTCCGGTGGTTGGACACCTTCCTGGTTTATTTCCTGAGGGCTGACACACTCCTCCGGCCACTCTCTGTGCTTCCGGGGGCATCACGGGTGGTCCTCCAGAGCTGTTTGTACGCCCCTCCCACCAGGTCAGGGGGCTGCCCGCCTAGTGCCATGGCTCGCGACCCCGTGAGCGAGGGGGCACCTCTTCCCTTGCTGATCTCCCCCGAAGATGGGGCTCCAGGAGGACGGGGGGGGGGGTTGTTCTGCTGGCCGCCTCCCCGGGGCCCAGCCGTTTGTGGGATGCATGAGGGTCCCGCAGGATAAGGCTGCCCTCTATGAGGGGAGCACAGCTCGGTTCTCCAGAGCCGCTCCGATCTCTGGGTTTGTCCCCAGGAATCCCCACACTCCTTCTAAACCAGTTCAGCCGGGGATGCTCAGCCCCTTGGCCCCAACCCGGTTCCTGAAACTGAGCCCACACATGCATGTCGGCCTTTGTCCATCACTGACCACCCCTTCCTCGTCCAAACTCGGCAGTCTCCCGCCATGCCTACGGTGCCCCCCAACCCACTCTTCTCGTCCCCCCCACCATGGCCTCACCTGGTCGCCCGCCCCGCGGCAGCCGTTGCTGAGAACAGCTGGAAAGGGTGATCAGCCGCGGGGCTCTTTTTTTCTCTGTGACCCTGAACTCGGAAGCAGGTCTGCGCGCTCTGACCCCGCGTGCTGGTGTCCCTCCCGTGGCCATTCAGACGGCTGCTCCTGGACCCTGTCCTCCAGGGGCCCCTCCCGGGTCTGCTGCCCGCGCCCTGGGTGGGGTAGGGGTGAGCCTGGGTCTACACAGGGTCCTGAGAGAGGGGGTGAGGAGTCTGCTGTGAGCGTGTGCATTTGAGAGTGTGTGTGTGTAGCTTCTTGGGGGGCAGACTGCAGACCCAGGGCCCTGGAAGGGGGGGTGGGAGCTCGAGCTTGAGCCTGCGGTCCCGGCGGCAAGGCTGGAGGCCGGGCCCAGCAGGCTGCGTGTGACTGCCGTGCGGGGCTTCAGAGGAAGAGGAGGTCGGCTGCGGCCTCTGCTGTCCTTCCTTCCCCAAGACATCGTGGGGCTGCACTGCCCCTCGGCTCAGAGACAGCCTCGGGCTCCTCTGGCTCCTGGGTCTGCCTCTTCCCTTCTTCTCGGTGTCTCTGTTCACTCCTTTCTATGTCTCTGTCTTGAGATTCTGCCTCTGTCTTAGAAAACAAGGAAATACAACCCACACTGGGTGGCCTGTACAGAGGAAGGGCCATCTCCCCCGGTGAACGACGGATTTCTTAGGAAATGTGGTGCTCCATCCCGAAATCCCGAATGGCAGCCTGGGCCTCTGCCGCCTCTGTCTCTCAGAGCCTCTGATGAGCCACCTGGATACCTCTGCCCCTTCACGAGCCCCTGCTCTCCCAATCACCTTCTGTCCCCGTGGGGCGCAGACAGACCGCCACAGTCCCCTGGATGTGGCCAGAACTTTCTGAGACCTGCAGAGAAAGTGGGTGGGGACATGGGATGTTTGGGGTGGAGGCTGCGTGGGGGAAAGGGAGAAGGAGGAGTTGGGGTCGGGGGCTCCCACGAGTGGCCTCTCCTCCTCTGCTGAGGAGGAGCCCAGAGCGACACTCGGGCTGGGGGCCAGGTCTGTGCTGTGAAAACCAAGCTGATTCCCCAGGGCCCACCCTCCGCCACCTCCCCCCAAAACCCTGCAGGGCTCAGGGCACAAGGCAGGAAGGCTGGCAGCCTCATTTATGGGCCCCAAACTGTAAGGAGGTGGCAATTAGCCCTCAGTGGGTCAAAGGAGAACAACAATGTGCTTTGCCTTTTTTTTTTTTTTTTCCTTTTTTTTTTTTTTTTTTTAATTTTATTTTTTATAAACATATATTTTTATCCCCAGGGGTACAGGTCTGTGAATCGCCAGGTTTACACACTTCACAGCACTCATCATTGTGCTTTGCCTTTTTAGGCTTTGAGGGGCTCCTGTGTGGAGCCTTCAAAAGTGGCTGTTCTTCTAGAAGCATCTAGGCCCTCAGTCTCTCCCAACATGCATCCCCAAGTCTCTAAAACCAGCCTCATCTGAGCCAGTAACACTGCCGCTGGCGGACCCTGTCTTCTGGTTCAATATGGGGTCTGCGCCCCACTCACTGCTGAGAGCTCTGGCACCCCACAGCCCGTCACCCGGGGAGCTGCACTGGGGGCAGGCTTAGGCTGTGAAGCAGAACTCCTGGGGTTACGATTTAGGGGATTAGGTTGCTTTAGGTGGGCTCGTGTATACGTGGAACTCTCTCCCCAGCCCTGGGACCTCTGTTCACTCACTGAGCTATGATGAGAGGACACTGGTGTTCCTCTAGAGCAAAGGGGTGAACATTCTAGCCAGTCTGGGACTTAGCAGGTAGACACTGAAGTCTTTCTGTCTCATAAATAAAACCTCACTTTGGATCCCCACACATCACCCTGCCTATAGAACAGCAACTCATGTCCTAAACGGAACCATCGTCCGTCCAAACTCAAGTCCCCCACTCAGATCGAACAAATTCTTGCAGCAAGAGGCCCAGCCCGAGTCAGTGTCAGCCCCACCTTCAGCTTCCCGACTGTGAATTCCCAGGCTGTGAATGCAAGGGAGCCCCGGGTTCGTGCCTTGTCCTAACACGGACCGGCTGGGGACCTGCGCTGCATGCCCCAGCCTCAGCTCCTGCTGTTAATCTAGCTTAATCTAGGCTTTGTTCCCCTCCTGGCCTCAAGGCTGACCTTGAGCTCATTGGCGATCCCAACTAACTGACCCAGGTTTCACCCTGATTCTGGCAGGAACCATCAGGACCCAACCTACCAACCCTATACTCCAGTCTGTCCAATCTCCTCCTTCCTGCGCACGGTTCTCCCCCTGCCCATCCCTGACCTTCCGTGCTTTTCCCCTGCGTGTGGGTCTACGATCCCACAGGGCCACGGAGCCCTTTCCTGGGGCCACTCTGAGAGTCAGGATGCCTGGCTGTCCCCCACTTTGTCAGGCCCACAGCAGCCCCTGGAGTGTGTACCCGCCTGTGGGGTGGGGAATGATAATCCCTGTTCTGAGCGTGCAGGACAATCCCATAAACCTTGAAATAAACAAGGAAATAAGGATATTCGCTGGTACGTCAGAGCACCCTGTCATTGCCGGAGAGCGCAGTGGAGTGGTACGGAGCGCGGAGATGCGTGGATCCCTCGTGCTTCCTGGTTGGGCTGCCGCTGAGCCCGGAGCTTTCCCCAAGACTCTCCCCCAACCCCTGCCAGGGAGGGGGAGGCCCTGGGTTCCTTTGAGGGAGCTGAGCCGCTGCAACCGGCCAGTCAAGAACACCACCATCGTGTGCGGGCAGCCCTGGGACACCCTGGCCCAGAGACCAGTAGTGGGCCTGGTGCTCTGCCTTGTGCCCTTCCCTGCCAGGACCTCCCCACCCAGCTCCAGCCTGCCCAGAGCTGCGCTGGCCTTGTCACCCCAGTGAGCTGTCCAGGTCACAAGGGTCCTGGTCTGCCTTTCTGGGCAGAGAAGCAAGGACACCAAATGGTCCCTAAAATAAGTACACACAGCAGAGATGTGGCTCATGTCGGGTGAGCAGGTGCACATGGGCTTGCCACCCCAGTCCCCCACTCTCCTGGGGCTGTTCCTGCCAGTCCCCTGGCGGCCCCGGTGGCCCGTGCTCTCCCCTCACTCCCTCCACATACCCTGGTTCCTCTCCTGCCAAGCCCCGCTGCAATGGTGTTGGTTCTGCAGGGATGGGGGCTTGATCCCCCAACAGCCCTGCTCCCAGGGATCCCCTGTGCTCAGGGCTGACATCACCCAGGTATGGGTGGGGGGCACAGCTCTGGAGGGAGGAAGACCCCCATGCCCAGATACCCTTTTCTCTCAGCTCTGGAGGCTTGACTCCCTTTGAAAGGCCAGAAGCCTCCCGGGGAAGGTGGGCTAGACATTCTCTGGTCCCTTTCATCTGCCTGGGCCTTCCCTCCAGCCTATGTCCCCTTCCCAGCAGGCCACTTCCCACAGACCTCCACGTGGGGGGGTGTCCCCAGGGTCTGGATGCTGGAAGCAGGGACTTGGAATGCTGGAGCCTGCAGGGGAGGCTGGGTCAGGCCTGGGCTCAGTATTAACCCTCCAAGGCCTGGCCGCCCTTCCTCCCCAAGCCTGACTCTCCTTCCACTTCCCCATTTCCCCCAGGGAAGGAGGTGACAAATGAGTGGTGAGGGGAGCCCTGTGGACGCTGTGAAATGGGGCGACTGTTGTTACCCCGAGGATGGGGCCAGGAGGAAGTGGAAGTTTAACAGGAGCCTAATTACAAGACCCGCTGGCCGCCCTGCGCCACTCTCGGGATCGGGAAGAGCTTGGGTGAGGGCTGGGTAATGCCTGGGTAGGCCACTCTGTCACCCCGATAATTAGGGTTCCTGGGGCTCCTCCCCAAGGCGGGGACCAGGCCCCCTCCCTCCCATAGAAATAACTCCGGCCGCGGCTGGGCACTCATTGCACCTTCCTGCCACCCCGGGCAGTGTCTGGGCCCTCAGTCCCCCCTCCCTCCACCCGTCCCCACACGCCCACCGCCACCACCGGCCCCCGGGAAACCCAGCCCAGGCGGAGGAGACACGGAGCCTAGAGACATGGGAGTTCGAGGAGCACTCCGCCTTCTGCTCGTGTGCCTGAGCCCAGGTATGCGCTGGACATCGGGCAGGGACGCCCACACGACGCTGGGGCCAAGGGGGCAGGTAGAGGGGCATCGAGGGCCCCGCAGAGGAGCCTGGGGGTGGTCAGAGACGCCTGCTGCCCGCCCCCGGTGCATATGGCCAAGGGGTCATCCTCAGGAGAGCCCTGTGCCCGAGGGTTTGGGGCACGTGTCTGTGGGGCAGGAGTCCCCGATGGATCTCGGCTGTGCCTGTGAGCCGGGCGGGGCTCAGACACGCATGCACCTGTGCATGGGAGCCCAGGCCTGCCTGGGGGACTCAGGGCTCTGAGGGTGGGGCAGGGGGTCAGGTGAGCAGCAAAGCGGGAGGTGCCGAGGAGGAGCCGGGAAAGACCCCTCTCCTCGGCGTGTGCTGGTCCCAGAGTGCGGACCCCCCGGCCCCAGGCTAGCGTCAAGGGCCTGGCGGTGCTTGCCACGAGAAGGCAGAGCCTCGGCATAGTCTGTGGGGGCAAGGACAGACCCTGCTCCAGGCCCCTGAGCTCTGAGAGGCCCTGGGAAGCGCCACACCCCTGGCATGAGGCCTGAGGAGGGCGAGGAGGGAGCTGCCCAGAGCCCCCTCACCCCAGCAGGGCACACCTGAGAGCAGGGCTGGGGAGCAGATGCTGTGGCCGCCTGCCCGGGCTGGGGCAAGTCCCAGCATGGGCCGTTCTGTGTGGGTCTCGCTGGAAATGGCTCCGAGACCCTCAGGGGTTCTGGATTCGGCAAGAAGGGCTTTGTGGGAGGAACTCGGGAAGGGGAGCACATTTTCAGCCTTTGTTCATGCTCGTGTGTGTGCATGTGTGTACATGTGAGAGAGAGAGATTGTATTGTCAACAAGGTGCTTGCAGAGCCCCTGGGCCGCTGCGAGCAGGTCGGCAGGGCCCACTCGGGACGCGTCCATGTGTGTGGTGTGGGTGCAGGAGGGCAGACCCCGCGCTCCAGTACTCTCTCCTGAGGGCTGCCCGTTGTCCCCTCCCCCACCTCCAGAGGGAGGGTGAGCAGCTGGGGAAGCAGCTTGAGTATTCATGGAGAGTTTACAAGCTGAGAGCAGGAAGTGCAGCCCCTACCCTGTGCCCTTGTGGGGGACCATGCATCGCCACTGCCCCTGTCCTTCCTCCCTCTCTGTGCTGACCAGCTCTCTCTCCCACCCTGGCTTTCTTCCCTCTCTCCAATCTCTCTCTTCTCTCCCATTTCCTGGAATAGGTCCTTAGTGCCACAGCATGAGGGACCAAGGTGAGACAGCAGGAACGACTTCCTCAGGGTAGCGTGAAGGGGTGTGGAAAGGCTGGAGCCCTGGGTGGAGGTTGAGAGGCTGGTGAGGCTGGCCTGGGACCGCGGAGGGTGGAGGCACTCTCATTCAGCCTGTCCCTCCTTCCCAATGCCCAGACCCTCCTGCCCACTAGCCCCTGGGGATGGGACAGCTGGCCCCCTGGGGATGGGGACAGGCCTCAGGGCTGTGGGTTGCTCCCAGAAGCTCTTCCTCAGGGTGGAGCCTGTGCTCTCCGCTGAGCCGGCCCATCCCTGGAGTGCCTCCTGCTGCCCGGGGAACTGGCAGTCAGCACTAGGATCCTTATCTCAGGAGAGCGGGTGTTCTCTTGGCCTGGGGCTGGAGGAGGCATCCCCGGATCCCGTTAGCGCCCAGTGGCCAGCCTGCCTGCTTCGGGTCCCTCTGGAAGCTATGGGGTTAGGGCTGCTGCCCCACCAGGGTCCCCGGGGGCAAGCTCAGTGATTCTTGAGGGCTCCGGGGCTGTTGAGAGGGCCCCTGCTGGCTCTCTAGAACTGGGTTAAGCTTCTGAAGATGTGTCTGGTCTTGAAGGAATGCACACGAGGACTCTGGGAGTGTGCGGCGGGTGTGTCTTCCAGGTGAATGCAAACTGGTGTCAGTGTGCGGGTGCGGGTCCGTCCAGGTCGGACAGTGTCTGGGTGGGCAGGGCGGTGGGACGGCACAGGCGCACAGCTGCATCCGGACAGTTTGCCAAAGTGTGTTGCTGTGTGGTTGTGACCACGCGTCACTGCACGTGTGTGTGATACACACTCTCTACCAAGAACGCAGGCCCCAGAAAGATCAAGGGAAGGGCGGAGCCGAAGGAGAGGCTGAGACCTGAGACCAGGGCTGGGGTTCCAGAGGATTTGCCGGCTGTCCTGAGCACAGGGGGAGAGAGAGCCCGGCTGGGCCAGGGGCCTGGGAGGTGGAGCCTCCTGCCCTGCCTGCCAAGGTTGGGGCCCTGGCACCCCTCCCCCTTTGTCTTCCTCTCTGGGTCCAACCGGTTGGGGCTAGCGCTTGCCTGGGGCTTCAGATTAGGGAGGGCAAGGAGCCCAGTCCTGAGCTTCGGGATCCTGGCCCCTCACCAGGGCTGACTCAGCGCAGCTCAGGCTGTTCGGAGTGGGAGGAGCCCCAAGTGGAGCGAGCAGGAGAGGGCGGCTACCCTGAGCCGTACCGTCGTATAGGGAAGGACACAAGACCACGATGCCATGTCACCACGCGAGGCTCTGACTGTGCTGCAGAGGCACGGGCCATATTCCAGACACCCAGCGTCCCTCACCATCAGACAAAAACCATGAGACAGGAGCCTGGCTACCTCCTGTCGCGCACGGGCACAGACGATCGCTCAGAGCACTTATACAGCGGGTCACACGCAGCCACACCCAGGCTTGCGGCCACAGACACGCAGGGTCACACACAGAGACGCACACACAAGCATGACCAGCCATCTGCTCCTTGGGACGGAAAGGGACCCTGGAGGCCGTGGTGCCCATCCTCCTAGAGCCGGTGTGCCTCCCTGGCCAGAGGAGACGTCTCTTCACAAGCCCGGCTTCTCCATCAGAGCATTTAACGACTCTGGTTCTTTCATTCGCTCAAACACACACACACACACGCACACACAGTCCTGTGTGTATAAGACACCCTGGTTATATGCAGGAGGATCCCTACAGTACACCTGAGCAGCCACAAATACTCATAAGCACACAATGTGTACACATGTGCACACACAATCATGCATGCACACACGCAAGCACACGTAACAGGAATACACATGTGAACAGTGTTCAGGTACCATCCCACACTAGTGTAGACTGTAGACACGTACACAAGTACGCACAGACATGCACAGACCAATCCCTGCCGCCTCTGTCTCTCTCTGTCTCTCTCTCTCTCTGTCACACACACACACACACACAATGGGGGGCGGCGGCTCCTTCCCACTGAGAATGGTGGAGAGAGGGGCTGGAGCTCATGCCCCCACTTCCCCGTCTTCTCCACCCCCATCTGCCCCTCCCCCAGCGCTGCTGACTGCTGTGCGGATCAACGGGGATGGCCAGGAGGTCCTGTACCTGGCGGAAGGTGATAACGTGAGACTGGGCTGCCCCTACATCCTGGACCCTGAGGACTATGGCCCCAATGGACTGGACATCGAGTGGATGCAGCTCAATTCAGACCCCTCCCATCGGGAGAATGTAGTGAGTGTCTGGCTTACCGCCTTACCCTGTGCTTCATGGTGTCAACCTGTAGGGCTGCTGACACCCTCCGGGGAAAAGGGAGGGCAGAGAAGCAAATGAAGACCTTGAACTTCCCCCACGGCCTCTCTGGGAAAAGGGGCTACAGGGGGAGGGCTCTGCCATCACAAGTCACACCTCACCCGCCTACCCCCACCTGCTGCATACGGCACTTGGGAGGCCTCAGGGCAGTCCCAGCCCGACCTTGCGCTTTCCAAAGCGCCTGATCTCATCTGCTCTCACGCACTCACCATGGGGTTAGGGTCGGGTTTCATGACTACCATGGCTACCCTCCACAGGGACTCCGCGAAGTTCAGCGAGGCTCCTGAGGACGCCGAGCCACGCGGGGCCCCTTGCTCTGCCTGTGTCACATGTCTGTGCTCTCCTCTTCCTCACAGTTCCTGAGCTACCAGGACAAGAGGATCAATCACGGCAACCTCCCCCACCTGCAGCAGAGGGTCCGCTTCGCCGCCTCGGACCCCAGCCAGTACGATGCCTCCATCAACCTCATGAACCTGCAGGTGTCGGACACGGCCACTTACGAGTGCAGGGTGAAGAAGACAACCATGGCCAGCCGGAAGGTCATCGTCACTGTCCAAGGTACCGCCGGGTGCCTCCGGGCGCCCCTGACGCAGGCTGCGGCGCCTCTGGGCGGGGCCCTGGCTCACACCTGCCTCATTCTCCGCAGCTCGGCCTGCGGTGCCCATGTGCTGGTCCGAGGGCCACATGACCCGTGGCAACGACGTGGTGCTGAAGTGTTTTGCCAACGGCGGCACCCCGCCGCTCTCCTACAAGTGGGCCAAGATCAGCGGGCACACCCGCCCCTACCGGGCCGGCTCCTACCACTCCCAGCACAGCTTCCATTCCGAGCTCTCCTACCAGGAGTCCTTCCACAGCTCCCTGAACCAAGGTGGGACTGGGCGAGCAGCGGGCCCCAGGGTGCAGAGGGCACGGTCTGGGACAGATAGGTAAGAGCGAGGCTCGGCTCCTGGATGCACCACTGGTTGGCGGCAAGACTCAGGCAAGCGGCTGCACGTTGCTCTGCCTTGGCTTCCCTCCCGCAGAAAAGGAATAATAACATCTACCTTCCAGGGCCGTGTGAGGAGGAAATGGGGGGAGACTGGGAGAAGCTGCGCATGACTCACAACCAGAGAGTATCAGGGCTGGAGGGGCCTTTACAAATTCTCGGGTCTAACCTTGTTCTCCCTGTACAAAGAAGGACATCAAGGCCTGGGGAGGGGATGCATTTCCCTAAGGTCACAGAATGAACGAAGGGTGTCTCTGTGCTGGTGCTGGGAGAGGGGCCTGCCTTGCCTCTCTGTTTCAGCTGGGGGAAAGGGACTCACCTGGAGACTGGGGTGGGCCTCCACCTTTCGGCCCCCACAGCAGCCTAGGCCCGGGTGGCGCTCTCAGACACCGGGCCCCTGGGCCTCGCTCCAGCCCCCTGGCGCTCTTTAGTTTCAGGTCTGAACAACGGTGACCTGCTGCTGAAGGACATCTCCCGCGAGGACGACGGACTCTACCAGTGTACAGTGGCCAACCACGTGGGCTACAGTGTGTGTGTGGTGGAGGTGAAGGTCTCAGGTAGGTGCAGTGGCTGTGGCCCTGGGGGCCCGGGGACCAGAGGGCGGGGCTGAAGGAATCTGGGCTGTGTTTGGAGGCCCCCCCCCCTCTGCCAGCCCATTGCCATTAGTGCCTGAGGCTCTGCTGGGGGCTGCCAGGAAGCCCTGGGAGAAACATGCACTTAGCGGGGTCCCTTGCCTCTCCCCATCCTTCCTCACTGGGTGTCCCAGGGCCCTGAGATGGCCTGGGATCCTGGCTCTCCTTCCCACCGAGCGCCTGCCCCGGACTGTCCCGGTGAGCGGCTCCCGACCTTCTTACTTCTCTCCACAGACTCCCGGCGCGTCGGCATGATCATAGGCGCAGTGCTGGGCTCTCTGCTCATGCTGGGCTGTCTGCTGGTGGGCATCTGGGGGCTCATCTGCTGCTGCTGCGGGGGCCAGGGGGCCGGCGGCGCCCGCGGTGCCTTCGGCTACGGCAACGGCGTTGGCGGCGGGGTCGGCGGCGGCGGGGCCTGCGGCGACTTGGCTAGTGAGATCAGGTAAAACCTGATGCATGGTGCATGCCGCCAAGTGGCGGGGGACCGGCGCCCTGCCCTCCTCACCCCCGCCTGCCGCCCGCCGGCGGGACCCCCACCCCCACCCTGCCTGCCATCGCCAGGAGTGCTGGGACCGCAGCATGTCGACCTGCCACTCGTCTGGCTCCTCCCCCTCCCGCGCCGGTCTTCACCTCTACCCCCTGCCCTCCGTTTCCCTCCTGTCGGTGCACCTCTCTGTCCGTCTCGTCTAGACTGTAAGCTCCTGGAGGGCAGGGTCTGTATTTTTGCGTGTTTCCCCTGTTTCGCGCCGGTGATAATTCTGGACATGCTTATTCAAGAAGAGTCAATAGTAAGAATAGTGTTAATAACATACAGAAACCACCTAGTAATAAAAATAGAACAAGACTAGTCGTGCTAATGGCTGCAGTGCCCTGGGGATGGAGGAAGGGATGGAGCAGGAGGTTGAGGGGCAGAGGTGTGGAGAAGAGAAAGCGAGAGGCCAGGCTGGTGTTAGCTACGGAGAGAAGGACAGGTAAGGCCGCCCCTCCTGGGTCCCCGCGCCTCCCTTCCCGCGAAGGCGGACGGAGGTGCGCACGTCAGACGGGGCCGCAGGGCGCCTGACGGGGCTGCCGGACAGGCTCTGTCTGCGGCGTACAGACGGTGGCCCCGGGGTCGCCGACCCGGAGGAGGCAGAGGAGTGCAGGTGGAGGCCGAGGGAGAGGCGAGGCGCAGGCGGAGGGAGGCGCGGGGCCGAGAGGCTGCCGGCGCCCCCGGCTCCCGCCAGGCCGTGCCCACGCCGCGCCCGGAGGATCCCGCTCACCCGCCCGCCTGTTGTTTCCACAGAGAGGACGCCGAGGCGCCCGGGTGCAAGGCCAGCGGGCGCGGCCGCAGCGTCACCCACCTGCTGGGGTACCCGACGCAGACCGTCAGCCGCTCCCTGCGCCGCAAGTACGCGCCCCCGCCCTGCGGCGGCCCCGAGGATGTGGCCCTGGCGCCCTGCGCCGCCGCCGCCGGCCCCTGCGAAGCGGGCCCCTCCCCGGTCTACGTCAAGGTCAAGAGCGCGGAGCCCGCCGACTGCGCCGAGGGGCCGCGGCAGCGCACCGACGGCCTCCTGGTGTGAGCGCGCCGCGGGGCCGCCCGCCCGCCGCTGGGAATGCGCTCGGCCCCGGGCCCGCCGCGCCCGCCCCGCGCCTCCGGGCCACGGGGGCCCGCGGCGCCTCCTCGGGGCCCGGGCGAGAGGGGCGCGGGGGCCGGGAGCGGGAGGGAGGGGGCAGCGCCGAGCGCGGTCGAAGCGAACGCCCGGCGTCTCCAGCCCAGCCGGGGGGCCCCGGGACCGGGGAGGGGGCGCGGGTCCGGACTGGCTGGTGGCGCGGGAGAGCTGAGCTCCCCGGCGGCAGTGTTAGCACAATAAAGCACCTGTAAGACCTCAGACTGTGCCGGCTGTGGTTCCGCCGAGGGGCGACGCGGGCCGGGGACGCGGGCGGCTGCTCCCGGGCGGGGGCTGCCCTCCCGCCCTTCCTCCCTCCCACCTCTGGCAGGCGGCGGGCGGGCGGGAAGGGGTTGCGGGGGTCGGGGGTGGATGGGGCAACTGTACCCTACGTCCCGCTTTCCCTTCCCATTCTGGAAGGTAGAGGAGGGGAACCGGGGGCCTGGCCGAGTTGACCTCCCCGAAGGTTCCCAGCCATCCTCCGCACTCTTCGTCCTCCTCCCACATCTCTGTCCTCCTCCTTCCTCCTCTCTTCCGGGCGTATGCCTTCCTTCTCAACTGCCAGGAAGGGTTTCAGAGCCCCACTCTGGGGTAGAAGACCTCTGAGGGCCTCAAAAGTAACCGCTCCCCCCCACGCCCCCCTTTAATGGAAAACGACGGACATTTTTTGAGAACCCACTAAGGGCCAGGTGCTTTCCAATATTTTTGTCTTCTTTAATCGTTCCTTTAGTCGTATGATGTCGTGAGCTGTCCCCTCGTGCAGATGGAAGAAACCAGGGCTTGAGGGATAGGTATCTTGACCAAGGCCACAAAGGTAACGCAGGTGTTGAAGCAGGCTCTTTGGC
The DNA here is from genome assembly GCF_002288905.1 of Enhydra lutris kenyoni. NCBI lineage: Eukaryota > Metazoa > Chordata > Mammalia > Carnivora > Mustelidae > Enhydra > Enhydra lutris. Next base: position 4,576,377 of record NW_019154178.1, on the reverse strand, counting down.
TCTAGGACCTCAGGCTGTCTCTCTGATATTTGAATTCCTGCTACAGCATTCCTGACAAAGGATGCTCCGACCTCTTGCGTACCTCCAGGGGCATCTTACTATCTCCCAAATCAGTTTCTTCGGCCTCTGACAGTCAGAGAGATATTTCTTCTATTGAACCCAGTGTTTGTTCCCTAGAGCTTTTTTATCTCTTGGTCCACGTTCTCTCAGGGAGCCCTAAATGTCATATTTCCAAGTCCGCTTCCTCTAGGGGACCAAGGGGTTCGACTCCGTACAGGAGGTCTGCAACAGGCAACGGTGTGTCTGGTCCAGGGGCGGAGGGGCTGAACACGGAGGGTAGAACACGCTTCTACCAGCTGCTGCCCAGCCGCCTGCCTGGTGAGAGCCCAGGCGTTTCCTTCTCTTTGCCTCTTTTCCTCGGTAGGCTTCCTAATGCGCCCTGCTCCTACCCTGGGACTGCATGAAGTGTGGGGTATGGATGGACCTCAAAGTACCCGGGTTCCAAGTTTCTAAACTGGTAAAGCCCTGAACCCCTGCCTGGCTATACACAGCTATGAAGCCCTGCCGGTTGGCTTGGGTATTTGCCAAGGGGCGAAGGCATGGCTGGCTCTGGCTTGCTTGAACTTGGGAAGAGAAAGGAGAGACAGTGGTGGGACTGAGGGAGCCAGGGACAAAAGCCATGAAGTGGGGTGGGTTCTTGGGGATGAGTGGGGTATAGGGGAAGAGGATCGAGTGGTTAGGGATGTGGAGAACTGCAGGGATCGTGCACCCCTCATTGCCTTTGGACACATCCATGAGCATCCGTAAGACGACTTGCTTGCGGGGAGAGTTACACCTTGGGCCGGGCACTGCGCCTGGCACACTTTTCCCTAAGGCAGGAGCCTGCACAGGATGACTTGGGAAAGGCTCTCCCAGTCTGAGGAGCCTCCAGCTCAGCCTCCTGGAAGTCGGTGAGGGACGGACTGACGGCCAGCTTGCTGTTGAATGACATCCTCTTCCCCATTCCAGGAACCAAGGAGCCATGCTCAGACAGCCTTCATTTGAGGGGTGAGGACAGTGAGGTCTGGCAAGAAAAGCTCATTATAAAGCAGTAAGAGAGACTTTAGGGAGGCTCTGGAAACAACTTCCCATAGGGTGACCCAGTGTGCCCTGGGGAGGTTCGTAAAGCCCAGGTGGGCGCTCGCTCAGTCCCACTGCCCTCACCACCGTGGTGAGTGGGAGAGGAGTCTGCCCAGGGACCCCTGGGTCTCTTCTCCGTCCGCTTGAGCCCTTGTCAGTGCTGGGGGAGAACACTTGTGGGGGTGAGTGTGTAATGGTGGCTTTGGGAGTGGAGGAGGGTGAGGGCAGGGGAGCCCTGATTGGTAGCATGTTGCCTTCTCCGAGATGTGCGCCCTGCCAGCGTGGACGTGGTGTCCCGGCACGGAGTGGGAGTGGCATGCAGAAGGACGTCCCTGTAGGCTAGTTGCACGAACCAGGTTCCATGGAAGCAAATGACCTCCGGCACCGAGACAGTACTGAGCCTTAGTAGGGGTGCCTGGGTGGCTTGGTCAGGTAAGCGTCTGACTCTTGATTTCGGCTCAGGTCATGATCTCAGGGCTGTGAGATGGAGCCCCACAGCAGGCTCTGGGTGGATTCTTTCTCCTGCTCTCTCTGTCCCCCACCCCCCGTCCCCCACCCGCTGCACATGTGCTCGCGCGTGCTCTCTCTCTCTCTCTCAAAAAAAAAAAGAAAAAAAAAAAGAACCTTAGTAAGATAATTAGGCAGTGATGAGTTCTGAGTACTTACCTCTTTTGTTTTAATGTCATTTAATTGTAAACTTATAGAAATTAATTTTAATAATGGCTGCACTTAACAACGGGCTGGTAAATTTTAGGTGGGCTATGTCACCATGCAAGCAGACGGCTGTGCACCCAGATGCTGCCTCAGGAGAGGGAATCCCAAGAACAGTCCTGATTCTTCTCTGGTTTTCTGTGGAGATGCTAGCGGCACAAAGTCTCTTGTCTCCCTTTGGCTTCTTGTGCTGCTTTCTGTGTCTCTCCCCAGCCTTGCCAGAGTGGGAGTCCAGCTCCTCTGCTCACTGAAAAATGAGATCATTTATGTGTCCCTGGTCACCTTCAGGGTGACCACAGATTTCCTAGCTTGTCATCCACAGAATTCCCATAAATTCGTCTCCCAGGATACCCTGGGAAATCTATTCAGGAGACACCGGGTCCCTCCTGACTCAGTTCCTCCCGAGTCTCTCCAGGTTTTAGGGAGTGATGCTCTAGTCATCCTCTTATAAGCCACCAAGTCTCAAGACCCGAGAGGCATGGAATCCCAGTGAGTTTCTTCTCTGGGTTCCCGTCAGAGTAAGTCTCAGCATCCTGTGGCCCAACGTCGTGGCGAGTGCTCTGGGCCCACAGACTCTGGTGGTGACTCTGGGAGGGACTGGTGGTTTTCCTGCCTCCCTGGAAACCCAGGGGTTTTGAGATTTACACAGTCACAGTCTGGAGGCAGGGGACGGGTGCCCCGTGCTTCCCCGGAATATCTCTGGAAAGTCCTGCTTGCTGTCTGGACTCTGCCCCAACCGCTCTGCCTCGATCTCTCATTTATTCCTGGGGTGTGGACACAAAACCCGTTCCAGTCAGTTTCTTGCAGTCCGATCAGGAGGGACGTGCAGAGGGGACAGAGCCTAGAGGGAAGTGGGACCTTGCAGGTGGGGTGGAACCACGTGGCTCTGGGTCAAGCTGGGGGAGCTCAGGCACTGTGCCGGCCAGTGAGGCTGGACAAGGCAGCCTGGTGCCGCCCATATGGCCTTCCTGCATGCGTTTTGGGAGGACAGGGTGGGACACCGCGTGCCAGGAGGGGGACTGGAGCCCTTGGCCAAGTCAGGAAACAGAGAGGAAGGGGATAGGGTGACTCGAGGGGCTGAGTCCCCCAGTGATGATGGACCCATGGTGGGTGTCTTGGGGAAAAAAGAAGAAAGGGGAGGGGAAGAAAACTTGTGATAAGTGTGCGTGAGTTAGTCTTGTTCACACCTGCAAAGGAAGAGACCTCTGTTCTGCAGAGAGACCTGAGTTCACAGTTGTGTCATAAGCCCCCAAACCTCCTCTTCTTCCTCTGTAACATGAAACAGTAACAGGGCTGATGTGTGTGAATGCTTATCACAGAGCCTGGTACATTGCTGGGGCTCTGCAAATGGTTGGCCCCCGGGCCCCCACCCCTCAGTATGGAATTTCATACTTATAAATTTGAAATTTCATGGAATTTCAAGAAGGCAGGCATCTAACCACACAGAGTGGGGGCTGGGGCTGTGGCAGGCCTGCAGGGAGGGAGATGGGAGGAATGAAGCCTTGGGGTTGAACTTGAAGGTGACGGACCATCTGGGGGAGGAGATGAGGATCCACCAAGTAAGTAGGAGGAGAACCAGGAATCCACATGTGTGTATTGATATTGATGCCAATGCTCATTAGTAATAACAATGCTAATAATAACAGGAAGCACCAGAAACACAAGCTCAGCGGGGACCTGGGGACCCGGAGTCAAGCCTGGGGCCACCACCCTGGGCGTGCCCTCCCGGGCTCTTTCTCATCTACTCCCTTGCTCTCAGCGGCCAGCACTCAGGCCTGCCGTGGGCCCCCCTACCCCCAGCACTGACCTCCATGCGCCTCCCAGGGGTGCAGTCTCTGCTGAGGGGTCCCCACATCCCTCCCGAAGCTGAGGAGGGACCCTCCCAGCAGGGCCCGTAGAGATTTTCTTTAGCATTTTTGGGAGAATCAGTTCAGTCTTGGAACTGAGCTCCTTCAGCTCAGGACAGGTCCCATTTCCTGCCTGTCTCCACCTGTCAGTCCCCCGTGGGCATCCCTGGTCCCCAGCTCCGCCCCCTCTCCTGCTGGGAGGCCATTGGCCCCTCCCTGTCAGGACCCGCCTCCACAGGCTCCCGGACTCTGCAAACTCCCAATCCGAAGCCTCCACCTCCAGCCTCCACCGGCCTCCGTGCTTCCCCAGCCACACTTCCTGCTCCCTCCTCCTTCCGCTTCCCCTCCCCCAGCCTCCTCTCCTCTCTCCCTCCCCTGCAGCCCACCCCTCTCCTCTCTTTCCTCTCCCCTTTCCCTTTCTCTTTCCTTCCCCCATTATCTCCCTACCTTCCCCAATCTCTCTCTCCCCACCTCCTTCTCTCTCCTTCCCCCCCCCCCCCCACCCCTTTCTCCTCTCTCTCCCCCTCACCCCCCCTCTTTTTCTCAGACAGCATCGTCTTAGGAGACAGAATGACCATTTTTGGTTCCATTATCCCAGGCTCTACTGGGCTCCCAGAGAAGGGGAAATGGTGTCGACTTCGTTATCTTTGAGCTGTCCTGGACTGTCCTGCTACCCTCCCATCTCCGTGAGACCAGGCTCCCCCTGAGGGCAGAGCTGGGTCACCTCCTTTCTCAGTATCTACTCCCTTCAAGAGCCCACAGATGCTCCAGGTTTCCCAGGCCAGGGCGCCGGGCCCAGCTCTCCCGGGCAGGTGGCTGGGCCCCGAGCTTTGGCCAGCAGGCTCTGTGGAAGCTGTTCCCTGTACGGCGGGGGCTTCTCATTCCCAGCTCATGAAGGACTTGAGGAAATGGATGTTGACGATCATTGCCATCACAAACTTGCTTGGTCGGGATTGGAAACTGCTGTTGTAACTTTGCTCCTGGATTCCTTCCTTTCAACATCCAGGAGCCTCTCCAGGAGCACAGCGCAGGCGCAGAGAAAGTGAGCCGCGGGGGCGGGCACCATTTTCTCCCTAGCTCTCTACCTGCCCCTCTGAAGCCCATGTGCCCATAGCACCCAGACTTGTCCACCAAGGCTGGACCTCCCTCCGACGCCCCCTCACTGCCTGCTTAGACCTTGAGCAGGCATCTCAAATTCACCCCCCCCCGCCCCCCCCTCCCCCCCCCCCCCCCCCGCATCTGCTCCCAACTGTCTTCCCCACTGCACCTGAGGGCAGCTCTGTCCCCCGGCTCCACTCCCCCTGCACATCCATCTTCAGAAGTCCAGCTGGCCCCACCTTCAGAGTCCATCCAGGGTCCCACCCTCCTCTCCTCCCTCGCGGGCTCCCAGCCTGGGTTCCAGCAACAGTGCCAGGGCTGAGCCCCTGCTTCCTCGCTCGCCCACCTACACTTCGCTCTCAGCAGGGAAGCCAGCATCCTACTTAGACCATTCTTCTGCTCAAAATGCTGAAACAGCTCCCATTTGACTCAGAACCAAGGCCGAGGTCCTCACGCTGGTCCTCCTGACCCTGCATGGTGCCTCAGGGACCTACCCTATGGCCCTTCTCCCCTTGGCTCTCCCCCGCCCCATGCCCGAGCCATACTGGCCCTTGCTTCGTGAGCAGCGCAGGGGCTCAGCCCACGAGGTCTCTTTGCCCAGAACGGCTTTGCTCCAGATTTCCCAACGGCTATCGCCTCACCTCTTTCAAGTCTGTTCATTGCTCTCACGGAGCCTTCATTGAGGTCGGAGGGCCTTCTGCCCACACTCCGGATGGCCCTACCCCCTCTCTATTGTTCTTTAGCCCTGAGAACGCATCCCCCCCAACATGCTCTCGTGGTTTTACTAACTGACACCCCCGCCCGTCACCTCCGTGGGGGTGGGCATCTGCGTTTCACTCACTCGTGCACCTAAGATGCAAGAAAATTCCAGGCGCGTAGGAGGCACGCCATGCATTTTGTTTCAAAGACTTCTGGAGGCTGGGGGAGATAGGCAAGCTTCGGCAGGGGGCCCGCTAGGCGGTGGGAGGCGGTGGGAGGTGACGGGAAGCAGCTTGTCTCCGCCAGAGCAGCTCTGAGCTCCCCCAGGCCCAGGAGGCTGTCTGAGCCCAGCCGCCGGATGACGGCAGCACAGGAAGGGTGCCATCCAGACATAAAACCTCCCGACCCGAGACTCCTGGCTTCCCCAGCGGAGGGGATGTCTGGAGAACAGCCCCTCACTGTCCGCCTGCACCACAGCACACCCCCGGGAAAATTCCAGAATAATGCTCGTGACAGTCGATTTCGTTCCCTGCAAGGCTGGAATAGGGGTGCTCTGAGGTCAGTGGAGGGAAAGGTCCTGGGAATGGGGGTACACGGGGTCGGCTTCAGAGCTTGGGTAGGAGAGCAGGGTGGATAAAGGGCCGTATTCTCCCTGGGAGGGACAGGAAGAGCCTGGAGAAAGGGGAGGAGTGCGTGACAGGCTCGGGTTCAGGGGAGAGCCGGCTACCTGGGATGAATGGTGCGGGTTGGGCTGCTGGTGGATGAGCCATTTCCACCATAAGGCCTTGCTGGGGAGAGGCTAGGCACGGTGCGTGTGTCATCTTGGATGCTGGCCAGAGAGGGGTAGGGGTGCGGGTGAGGAGGGTGTTTCCTCCTCCATCCTGCAGGCTGAAGAACCTAATTTCTTCTGCTGAAAATCGTGCAGTGAGGCCTCACCCCTCCGGGGCTGCAGCTTCCTCTCCGCCTTCCCTGCCTCCTGATCCGGTCAGCACAGGAGCCTTCCTCTTCCCGGTGGGGTGGCAGACCAGGAGGGAGGTGCCAATCTCATGGCCTGGCCGAGGCTCTGCTGGTCCCTCAGGCAAAAAGGCAACTTGGTGATGGGCTGTTTGCGTGTCCTTCAAACGGCGTGGTTGGACAGCCTCGCGGGAGGCTGAGTGTGGGGGGTTAGGATGTCCTCTACGGCCAGTAGTGGCCAGGTGGCCACGGCTCCAAGGGATGGGCCACAGCAGACCGCCAGTCCCCTCCTCTGCCCGCCTAAGAACAGCCGTACCCCAGAGCCCTGACTCCTGCACCCCTGACTCTCTGCCTTCCCCTCCCCCCCCTCCCCTTCCCCAGGCACTCATTGACCCCTCAGGAGAATATGGGACATTTCCGGCCCGGAGTGGCCGTGTAACACAGATATTCCCTGTGTCGCCCCACTCCAGTTCGTGGCTGAGAGCCCCAGGCGGGCAGTGGCTGGCCTCCATTCTGGGGGGCTGCACCCTCCCTCCCATTTGCCGAGGCACTCCAGACCCTTCTCTCACCAGCCAGCCTGACCCTGAGGCAACTCCTCTCCGTGTCGGTGTCATTTGCTCCCCGTGGCCTTGACCCGGCTAGGGCGGCTTAACCCACACTGGACGGTTGCGGTGTCTGACTGTCGCTTCCCGGAGGTGTCTGAGCGTGCCAGGGGCCCCTCCCAGGAAAACTCTCCAGAGCAGCCCCGAGGGCTCCACCTGGGCGGTCCACGTGGGACTCGGGACACCTCGGCCCTGGGTAGGGGAGAGGTTTTCCCTGACCCCTCTCCGCAGCCAGGCTGTCCCAGCGTCCGTCTCCGTCGGCTTCCCGCGCAGCCGTTCTTCATGAGGCCACCCGAGGGAGCTTTTAAACATGCAAGTCTGGTCCTGTCCTTTCCCTTCTTAAAACTCTTCAGTGGCCTCCTTTCACGTTAGAATTAAATTTTAAATCTGACCGTGTCCTACCAGACCCTGCATGGGCTCACCTCTGCCCTTGCCTCCTCCCTGCGTGCTCCTCCTCACTGCCCTCTGGCCGTGGGTAGGGGGGCGGGAGGAGGCTGCAGACACCCCGCTAAGCCAGGAGCTTTCCAGAGGGCCTTTCAGGGGGCCCTGGTCCTCAGCGCGGCAGGCCTCCCCACTCTGCTCGGTGACGCTCGGTGACTCCTGTCCCCGCAGGGCTCTGCGTGGGCCGGTCCTCGGAGACAGCTGTGTATCGCCCTGTGCCAGCGCCAACTTTCTCCCTCGTCATTCTTGCTTGACGTTTTCTCTTCTTCTCTGTGGAGCTTAACACAGTTTTAATTAAACGTTGTGTGTATTTGTATTTTTTAAAGATTTTACTTATGAGGGCACCTGCGTGGCTCAGTCAGTTGAACCTCTGCCTGCAGCTCAGGTCCTGGTCCCACCCCAGGTTGGGCTCCCGGCTCGGGGAGAGAGCACCAGCTCCATGTCTGAGCTGCACACTGAGACCCAAGGCTCCCACAAGAGCCCCCCTAGCGCCCCTCAGACGTAGGGGTGCACACACAGGTACTTTGGTCCATCTTTTGGAGGCGAATGCAGGAAAGGGGCTAGTACAAGTCCCAGATTCCCATCTACACAGGGAATTCCAGGATTCTGGATTCCTGGAGCATGTTCTAGAAAGGCAAGAGAGAGCTCCAGGTGGAGGGGGCTCAGCTCCATGCCCGTGGGGAGCGTCCCTGCACTGTGCACCCAGGGCAGTGACCCCCTTGCCTGGGTGCAAGGGGGTTACTCTCTGTGCTCACAGCCTCTGAGAACAACTGGACAGGGATGGGACTGGCAGACATCCTGCTCTACCTGTCCTTGTCACACACAAGCCCCAGAAGAAGGGACTCTCCAGGAACAGCTACCCCGAGTTGGCTGGGGCTCTAGCGGCTGACTCCTGCCTTCCTTCGGTGTGCAGCTCCCTCTTGTATGAGTCCTAGGTGAGCGCTCTACATCTCGTCCCTTTTGTGTTCTACCAGGAGGGGAGCCTAGGGATAGACACCTGCCAGCCTGGGAACACAGGGAGCCCACACCCTGATGCCGCTCTAGGACACCTACCCCAGGAATCCCCCGGCCTTACCTTCTTCAGTCCCTGTCCAGTGAAGCTTTGCTCCCAGCCAGAGTCTCTGTCCCTTTCTCGGCTTCCTTCAGGGACCTGCCTGGCCTTCCCTGGGGACAAAGTTCTCATAGGCCGGGAGATGACTTGAGCACAGGCTGGAGGCCGTATTACCATTGTTAGCACATTGCTTCCCCCATAGGCTGTGAGCTCTTTGGGGACGGGAGTGGGGATTCCACTATTCAGACTTGTTGGAAACCCAGTGAGTGCTGGGGCGCCGGGGGGCAGCGGGTGAGTGGACAACACTGACTGAATGGACACCTACGCACATTTCCTTCCCTACCTATGCCAGTTCAAACTTTTATCCTTGATTTTGTTAAACCAATACCCCTTCTGACAAGATGTTTTGCAACCCTCCTCCATCCCCTGGAGGGAGGATTCTTGACCCCAGCTAAGCTGATCAACCTAGATCTGCTTGTTGGGAATTTTAACCTCCAGGGAGCCATGGGGGAACAGAAACAGAACAGATTTATTCCATGGTGGCCCTGAGGAGGTTGTCCCAAAGCCACCTGGCTGTGTCCTGGTTCCTTGGTGTTTTCTTTGGTTCTCAAATGTTATGCACTGAATATTTGTGTCCCCCTCAAGTTCATAGGCTGAAAACTCGTTCCCAAAGTGATGGTATTTGGAGGTGGGACCTTTGTGAGGAGACGAGGTCCCAAGGTGGAGCCCCATGAGTGGGGGGAGTGCCCTTAGAAAAGAGACCCCAGAGAGCTCCCTCACCCCTTCTGCCCCATGAGGACATAGTGGGAAGCTGGGTGTCTGTCCATGAACCAGGAAACAGGCTCTCACCAGACACCGAACCAGCCAGCGCCTTGACCTTAGACTTCCCAGCCTCCAGAACCACGAGCAATAAACGTCTGTGGTTTATAATTTGCCCAGATGCCGGTATTCTTTTACAGCAGCCTGAACTGACAAGGACCCTGAGCTACTTACAACTTTCTGAACATTTCCTTCTCCTGCTTTAGCTAAAACCAGAGTTGGTTTCTGTTCCTTGCATCCGAAGAACTCTGAGGCCAGGGTTTTCACTTTATTCTTAGATATTCCGAAGAACAGGATCGTTCCAGCAGCCAAAGGTGTGAGATTGACTTACTTGGCTGAAGTCCTGCTGTTCCACGCATCCTTGGCCGCAACCTTCCTCCTTTCTGCCGACCTCGCCTTCTTTTCAGCTCTGATGCCTCCCCCGAGCTGCACACTGAGGGCAGGGCAGAGGAAAGGAGGCTGGAAGAAGTCTCGTTTGCAGGAAGCTGGCGTGTTTCCCACACACGAGTCGACTCCGTTCATTGGCCTCCTTTATTCCATGCTCCACTCATTCTTTCCATCCGCCCTTTATAATTCGTTTGTGATGTGGGGAGGATCTTAGGGTTGTCTAGGGCAGGAATGGCTAATAGGTTTCGTCTTGACTCCCAACCTCAATTAATTGGCCCGAGTCATTTGAGCGTCGTGCTGCCTGTGGACTCCGTGGGAAGAATGCGTCATCATTACTGCTGCATGCCCGACAGGGTTCCGGAGGGCGGGGGTCTGTGTGCACGTACTGCATGTTTGTCATTCCTGAGCTAACGCAACTCCCCACCTGATAGGAAAAGTCTCTCGTCTGCAACTGCTCTGAGATGGTTTCAGCTTCAGCACGTTCACTGAAGCTGCTCGCCTCGTGTGGGCCTTCCTCCGTTTGTCGGAAGTCCTCCCTGGCGGTATAGGGTACAGGGGGCAGGGCTGGGTGGACGAGATAAACCTCCAGCTAACTCCGCTTCTGCCACCGACCAGTTACGTAATTCTGGGGAGGAACAGTTTCTCTGGGCCTTGGCTTCCCGCCTGAGAAACGAAGAACTTGAACTGAGAAACCACAAGATTCCCTTCCAGCTGTAAGATCCTATTACTCGTGTGAGTCATCGTCTGCCTCTCAGGGCCCCCTTCCAGGGGCCTCCGTTGTACATCCTGGCGGTGCGAGAGCCCTTCAGACCACGGGGGACCTTCCGAGTCCTTTGTCGTAGGCTCCGTACGACCGGTTTCTTTAATCGTTTTTTCACAGGATGAGGTCTCTAGACTTTTCTCCATGTGAGTCATTCTCTTCTCGACCCTTGAGCTTCCCAGTGGCTTGTGGTGCGGTGGGCGTATCCCTGCCACTTGCCATGTGCTCGGCCTGCTCCCCCATCCCTGGCAGATGGGACCCACGAGGACCATGGCACAGCCCGAGGGGAGGCACCCGCTGAAACCTTCCCGGGTCTGGGGGTGGGGGTGCGGCGCGGCTCTGGAGGCCTCCCCTCATGCTGCAGCAGCAAAGCTGTGGGGAGCCGCGGAGTCAGACCTGGAAGGAGACGGTGCTTGCCCTGAAGACCAGTTACTGACCAAGGGCTGATTAACCGAACAGGTGCTGCTTCTGAACAAAGATGGGAGGAAGGTTTCCCAGAGATGTCGTTTGCCAAAAAAATTTTTTAAAAGATTATTTACTTATTTGAGAGAGATTGTGTGAGCAGAAGCAGGGGGGAGGGGCCGAGGGACACCCCGCCGGGCAGGGAGCCCGATGCGAGGCTCCATTCCAGGACCCTGAGATCATGACCTGAGCTGAAGGCAGAGGCTTTAACCCACTGAGCCACCAGGCGTCCCTACGAAAAAAAAGTTTTTAAACAAGGCCCTGGGTATTCCTGTCTCTACTGATGAAAACAAACACGTCCGTCTCACCCTTGCCTTTTGCTATGCCCCCTCTCCATTCTCGCTGGCGTCACGTCTCGTGACCCCGACACCCTAGCCACTCTTGCTTTCATGCTTTGCACAGAAGGACAGGTACAAAGGCTCGTGTTCAAGGAAAATTTAACAAAAACAGAGAAAAGCAAAAACAGAGGGACAGGGTTCTGGTCTGACCATGAGCCAGCTGGAAACAATGGTGGAAAGGTCGTCACGGGAGGAATCTGACTCCCAAACAGACAGGGGTGCTCCTGGCTACGCTAAGCCCAGGGACGTGTGCTGTGAAGACCCCAGGGTCCCACGTGTGGTGGCCCCAGGCCCCCACTCGGATCCTCCCCATTGCACTCTCCCCCACCATGCCCTCTCTGTTTTCACCCAGCCAGCCTGGCCTCCACTCTATTTTTTTTAAAATTTTTTATTAAGATATAATGTATTATTAGCCGCAGGGGTACAGGTCCACTCTATTTTTTGAAAATAGTAACCGTGCTCCCCCTCCGGGGCCTTCTCACCTTCTGGTCTCCAGGCTAATCCCCCCACAAATCCCACAGTTCTCTCCACTCGCCTATCTGAGACGGGCTCCCTCTCCCCGACACATTATTCTCTAGACTTTTACTCTGCTTTCTCTCCTTACGAGAACCCATCAAATCTGACACATGCTTCCTTGCCTATTGCGTTCCCAGCATATAAACTCCATGAAGGAAGGACATTGCTTCACTCACTTCTGGTTCCTCAGGGCCTCAAGCTGGACCCAGCGCATGCCGAACCGTCCATCGATACTTGTTCTGTGCGAACTTCACACCATCAATCCCAGTGCTTGCCACACACACTGCTCTCTCAGAAGTCTTCTGAGTTTTCTGATGGGGGGGGGGGTTCATTAGTCTAGTACTTGACAAGTGAATCACGAGGGATGGGAATATCAATGTATTCCAGCAGCATGGATCCGTTTAAAAAGCCCGGGTGTGCCGCCCCGTCAAACCACTTAATAAGGTCACTAAGAGGGAACTCGTGAAGGGAGAAATGTAGGTCCCATTCCATCCAGAACTGCTCTGATCTGAGGTGGGGCCCAGGAGACGAAGGGAAGGAAGGAAGGAGTTACCGTGTGTGTGTGTTTCCCCACATAGTCACCACGGCTCCTTGCTGGATCCCTGGCTTTCTCTTTCACATCATTTTTAGGGACTGAGGACAGCTTTGCATAAGATGTCAGTGGCCACAGGGAAAGCCTCCAGGTGACAGGAGGAGGCAACACCAGTTGCCAGGTTGGGAGGTCCTGTGCATTGTACAGGAGGACTTGGGGGAAGGTGAGGGGAGAGAGTGGGCACAGGTAAGGCAGGAGGAAAAGACAAAGCCTGGAGACCAGTTGTGGACCTCTGAGCAGAGCCAGAAGGTAGGGAAATTCCAGAATGAGTTGAGTGGATGAGTGGGGTTGTGAATCTAGAGGCTGATTGTCTGACCATTTGACGAAGGTGAAGTGACTGCCCAGCTCCTGGGGGAAGGAGGGGGGATCCTTGCACAGGACTGACCTCATGGGCGGAGCGATGGAAACTGTCCCGGGAATATACCTCATAGCCTGCCTCTGTTTCTTCAAGGCCTCCTTCCTCTCTAGTACCAAGCCTTGAGGAAGGTCCCAGAAAAGAATCAGGTGGCACCTGGGTGGGAGTAACGGTGAACTCGCCAGCCACGAACCCCCAAGTAGAAGTTTCCAATGGCGAAGTCCCAGAGTTTTCCCAGACAGAACCACTTATTGGCCACATCACAGCTTTCATCCCACATGCTGTTCTGAGACAGTGACCTTGGCCGTCTTCACACTGAGTGGTGGAGCCTTTGTCTCTTCCCCTTGATCACGAGGGCATCTTCTGCTCTTGCATCTGAAAATGAGTGTAGCAGATTCTACCAGGCCTCTGCCCCTGTTCCCTCCGCACTTGTTTTCTGCTCAGCTGTTCTGGCTCCTCACCCTCTTGGCCTCAGGCAGAGGCCCTCAGGCTGAGCTGCTTTTCTTGAAGCCGTGCAAGAGCTTTCTGTTGGCTGCGGAAAATTTAATACCTCTTTGGTGGTCACTGTGCTGGAGAGAGCAGAGAGAACCTCAGATCCTGCAGGAGGCATGGTGGTCGGCAGAGATGGTGAAAACATCATTTGCAAGGTGTTACCTGCAAAATGGCACCCACCCCAACCAGGCTATGTCAACCATCTCTTGATTGTCTCTACCTGTGAATTACCCTTGAGGGGCCACGATGTCAGACGACCTGACAGTCCTTCATGCTGGAAAGAGAGTCCCTGTCCCCTGCCTCTCACCTTCACCTATTTCTAGATCTTTTCTTATGATAATGTCTCAAACATCAAGAAACATCAGGGTCTCAAACTACAGGGGCTGGGCTGGGGCCAGAGCTAGAAGTGGGGTGGTTCAGAGTTTCTCTGTTAGTTCAGATGTCTAGTGTCTTTTAGCGTCTGGGACCCAGACTGGAGGCAATCCTTTGGTGCCAATTAATACTTGCTTTGGTCTGCTAGGGCTGCTGTAACAAGATGTCACAGAATGAGTGGCTTCAACAACAAAAATTTATTTTCTCATAGTCTTGGATGCTAAAAGCACAAGACCAAGGTGTTAACAGGTTAAGTTTCTTCTGAGGCCTCTCTCCTTGGCTTGTAGATGTCTTCCTTCTCTCTGTGTCCTTCCATGGCCTTTTCTCTCTGTGTGCATCCCTAGTGTCTCTTCCTGTTTTACAAGGACACCAGTCATAAGGGATTAGGGCCCATCCCAATGACCTCATGTAATTTTAATCTTCTCTTTGAAGTCCGATTTCCAAATACAGTCCTATTCTGAGAGATGGGGGATTAGGACTTCAACAAATGGACTTTGAGGAGACAACTTCTGCCTGCAACAGTACTTCATGAACCGTGGTGGGGGTGGTGAATGCCTGGGACCATCAACGTCGCTGTGGATCCTGGAAAACTTCAAGTGTCTTTGAGGGGATGGTCTGTTATCTTGCCCGAAGCAGAGCCAGGAGCGGGGTGGAAGCAGGGATGGGGTTGGGGGGGGATGTGGAAGGTTGTGCTAGTGTTTTCTGTTGGGCAGCTCCCAGTGCAATAGCTGTCTAGAGGTGGTGGGACAGAAGTCTCAGTGGAAGCACAAGGCCCATGGTGGTTTCTGGACACCAGTGTGTTCCAGAGTATCATGTGCTTGGGCAGTGGGCTTCCTGATGGTCCAGGCAAGAGTTTATGTCCTCCTTCATCCAGACCCTACACAAGGGGGTTCTCTGTCTCTGGAGTCACTCTGTCATTACAGACGTCCTTCTGCTTTTTCCCTGGCAAAGAGATCAGAAAGTTACCCAATGATATCTGGACTCATAGCATCCTTGGCTTGGCCTGAAGCCATCCCAGACAGCCTAGGGTGGATATCTCCACAAAGCCCAGGTCTGTGGGGTGTTTCTGTCAGGGCAGGACATCCTGAGGTTGAGGGAAGGGCTAAGCAGGAGGGCCGGTTCAGAATCCAGCCACACCTCTGAGTTTCCCCTGCTCTCTTCTCCTTGAGAAGGAGGCCTCATTAACCCCTAGCCAGAAAGTTTCTTCCTTCAGAGGCATTTCCTAGGAATGGTAGGCAAGAGTGGGTTGGGATTCATCTAGACTTCCACTCAGCAAACCTTTATCTGTACCAGCGTTGTTCCAGGAACCATTGCTAGTTGCCTGGTGGGGTGGTAAGGCAGCCTTTAAGGGGTGGAGAATTCAGTGGGAGAGTAAGTGCAGTGAACGCTGTGCCTAGGGTAGGCAATGGAGATTAAAGGAAGAACACCCACTCTGCCCAGACCAGGGGAGGAGGTCAGGAAGGCTTCCTGGAGCTGGTGTCCCTTGGAGATTGTGGAGGAGATAGTCACATGAAGCGGGGGATTGGGTGGGAAACCATGGAAAGGGTGTTCCAGACAGAGATAATGGCATGTGCAAAAGCCTGAAGAAATATGTAAGACAAGAGTTCATTTGAAGAACTGCAAATGAGGCTTCATGTAGATCAGTCTGATTGGACACCAGAGTATGAGTCAGGAAATGTGTTGGCAGAGGTAAGGAGGGCAGACCATCTGAAGCCTAAAATGGAGGAGGTCCAACCATGTTCTCCTCCTCCGCAGATCCCCCACCTCCACACACCTCTGGCACCTGCAGGACTCCTACCTGAGTAGCAGGAGTGCCAGGCAGAGAGGAGACCAGCCAGGGTCAAGAGCAGGGAGATGGGCACCACCACCAGCAGCACATCTTTGTAGGAGGAATTTCCTGGGGCTGGATACGGAGGGGGCGGGTCAGAGAGGGGCTTGATTCTTCACAATCCCTCCACCACTGACCCCAGGCCTTTGGCATACCTGCCTCATGATGGCAGCTCTCCCAAGGGGTGACAGTGGCCAAGTCCCAGCTGACAGGGTTAGAGACAATGCAGGAATAGGTCGTGCTCTTGTCTCCTGGTCCCAGTGAAACCCTCAGCACCTGTCCATCCGTGAAGAGGTCGCTTGGCTCCATACCAAAGTCAATGGTCCCTTCCCGTCGCCAGCTATAGGTTATATCACTGATGTTGGGGGCCCAACAGGACAGGAACACCTGGCAGGTCTTGGGTGGCTGAGCCTCTCCTGGTACAGCGATGAATACTTGTACCACGGGTCTGGGCACCACATCTAGACAAGAACAGTAGAGCGGGCATGGGTTACAGTGATGCTGGGAAGGGCATCTCGTGCCAGCCCTGGGATCCATGCAGGGTTAGAGGTCACCTCTGACCAGCTTACTCTTGCTCCAGAACATAGTCTGGCTTCCCATTGCCCACAGGACAGAGGCTGAATTCCTTAGTCTGGTATTCAAAATCCTTCATGACATAGTTGATGTCAACCTCTGTAGCTGTAACCTCCTGCTGGTCTTACTCACCTACCCTGATTAATTTCCTGTTCTCCCAAGCACGCCATACTTTCCCATATCCTGGGCACTTTCATCTGGCTCAGCTGTGCACGTATGTCTTTGTCTTCTCTTCCTCCTAGGAAACTCTTACCAACCCTTCAAGACCCAGCTTGAGCACATAGCTTGCTTTTCTGATCATGAAGCCTTCCCTGACACCGCAGGCTTGGAAGACTCCAAAACTCTGTCTGTCATTTGTCTTAGCACTTTCCTCATGACATATCAGGCAGACAGGTGATAGGCATCTATTAAATCAGGCAAGAAGACAAACACATTCCTGGATTATTAGAGCTTTCAGTTTGGTGAAGAAGACAGGTGCTGACAAGTGACTGAATAATTAAGGAAATAATTACAAGGGTGCAAACTGCGGGGGAGACCAGGGGGTAGGGGCTCTGTTTCGTTATGTTCATAACCCAGCTCTCTAGGTGCTCAGCCACCTGGACCGGTGAACAAACTGGAGTCTTGGCCTCCCCGGCAGAGGCTCGCCTTTTCTGTATAGGTTGATGAGTAAATCCCGAGTCTCTGTGGCAATGGGGGCCAGCGGGAGAGCATTCTGGTGACAAAGGGAGGGCTCTGTCTCTGACAGCATTCCAGAGTCAAGCAGAGTAAAACCTCATTAATGCCAGCTCAAGCTGGTGGGATTTGTGATATGGAAAAGGAAAGATTTGCTGGGCACCCTAATAGTATAAACAAAGATTACCGTGTGTGTATGTGGGGGGGATATTTACACTACTTAGGAGGACAAGCTGCTTCCAAACACTATCAGGCACAGTAGAAACACCCTTTGACATTTCTAGCAACTGATCTGCTAATTCAAATCATTCTTATCTATTGTCAAAGCAGAGCTCCCAAGGACGGCTGCTGGCAGCGTCGTGCAATTAGTTCTAATCATGCTATGTATTTGGAAGCAATAAAACAGCAATTTCCTTAAAATCTGTAATTCAGACGCTGAGAACAAGGCATTTGAGAGCTTAGTGGTGTGGGTGCTGCGCGTGTTATCCCATTCAATGTCCTCATTTCACACGTGCAGCGGCTGAGACTCAGAGTAGGAAGAGGCTCCAGGGCTGCCTGTATGGTTGTGGAGGTTATTCACTGCACAAGGGCCCTGGGCTAAGGGGATAACCAGTGAGGGTGGGGCTGCTGAAATCCAGCCAGTGCTCCGCCTGCCAAGCCGTGCAACTGGGTTCAGGGCTGCATGCATCCAGGACACACGAATAATGGCAAGCTGGCATCCTGAGTGGCTCACAGACAACCCTCTAGCTGTCCCTGGGTTCGTGGTGGGGGTGGTTGGGGTCCTCTCTCCTTCCCCGTTTCCTGACTTTCTCTCCCTCACTGTCTTCCTCTTCCTAGCTGTCACCCCTACTTTTCATTCTTTTTTTTTTTTAAAGATTTTATTTATTTATTTGACAGAGATCACAAGTAGACAGAGAGGCAGGCAGAGAGAGAGAGACAGAGGAGGAAGCAGGCTCCCCGCCGAGCAGAGAGCCTGATGTGGGGCTCGATCACAGGACCCTGGGATCATGACCTGAGCTGAAGGCAGAGGCTTTAACCCACTGAGCCACCCAGGTGCCCCCCTACTTTTCATTCTTAACAGTGGACCTTTTTCTCCCCATTGCCCTACCAAATTTCTGAGGTTTTACTGAAATAGTGATTTGGGGGTACCTCACATTCTTTTTCCAAGCCATTAGACAGATAAATGAGAGCTAAAAGGCCATTTTTTTTTTCTTGATCAGCAACAAATATGGTGGAAGGGGAGGCAGTAGAGGTGGGGATAGAGGTGGTGATGGTAGAGATGGTGGACATAGACGTGATGGTGGTGGAGGTGA